>NC_140934.1:36988019-37303019 GCF_014529385.1 Adiantum capillus-veneris
AGGGAAAGTGCAAGGTATAGACCCATGGTAGTCACCCACAAGATAATATAACCATCAATTCCATCATGCACAGTATTGACTAAATACCACGACATCCCCACTAGTGTCGTCAGTGCCCAGTGGGTGTAGAACTAAGTACTAACATATGCTCCCAGACACAACACACACCACACGCACACATGCGCACGCGCACGCGCACACATGAGCATACATTAAGGCGCAACCGTAATGAAGCCTAGCACTAAAAGAAACATTAAATCGGAAAAATTAGCACAAAAATGAAGTAGTTGATAGGGCAACAAAAGGTCGAAAGAATTACCACAATATCAACTAGTTGTAACTCAAACGAAAGGTATAGACCCATGGTAGTCACCCACAAGATAATATAACCATCAATTCCATCATGCATAGTATTGACTAAATACCACGACATCCCCACTAGTGTCGTCAGTGCCCAGTGGGTGTAGAACTAAGTACTAACATATGCTCCCAAACACAACACACACCACACGCACACACGCGCACGCGCACACATGAGCATACATGCCTAGCACTAAAAGAAACATTAAATCGGAAAAATTAGCACAAAAATGAAGTAGTTGATAGGGCAACAAAAGGTCGAAAGAATTACCACAATATCAACTAGTTGTAACTCAAACGAAAACTTCACAATGTGAAGTTTGCATGTCCGCTATACGACAAAAAACTATACATAGATGAATCAAGGATAAGCCCAGATTCCCCCTTGAGGGAAAGTGCAAGGTATATAGCCATGGTAGTCACCCAGAAGGCAATATAATCATCAGCTACATCATGCATAGTATTGACTAAATACCACCACATCCCCACTAACGTCGTCAATGCCCAATAGTGGGAGTAGAAGTAGGTACTAACTTATGCTCCCAAACACACCACACACCACACGCACACACACATGAGCATACATTGAGATTCAGCCATAATGCTGCATTAAATCGGAAAAATTAGCACAGAAAATGAGGTAGTTGATAGGGCATACGGGCTAAGCATATGGCAAAACCTAAAAATAGTGCCAATGGTCGTCACTGTGTAAGCCTATGATAGATTTCATCCATTTCATATACTTGTATCCATCCATATCTCTCTTCTAAAAAGGTAAAAAGGATATAGTCCTTCATGCTTTTTGAGCATGCCAATGGCCTCCATACTCAGTTTGAGGGGTTTGGGATGACCTTGGGAGGAAAAGCTTTGACTTGGTTCTAGACCATACCTCCTGGGTCATACTCTTCCACTTAGGGATGGAAGTATGTCTAATTAAACGGTTCTGTAAACTCAAGAACACATGTCCAATTATGTAATCTTTCAATTGGAAAGACAACATATATAATCTTTTATAAATCTCTTTGATACATGGGTTTTTGTATACAAAGGCTGATGAAATAACTCCCCCCTAAATTTCCATTGCTCCAACTGAAAGGCATCTAGAGAGGGGTTTAGTGCTTCTAGATAACGTTTCAAATCGTCTACATCCATCCATTAAGCATCAAGGGTTACATGATTCTTAAACTTTACCAATAATATCTTGATGATCATGCCTTTGGGTCCTTTACTTTCTTTGTAAAAGACCATCTGTTTTGGTTGCAGAACTTGAATAGAGTCTTCATGAAGTTCAAACGGATCTTCTGTGATAGGAAAGGAGGGCTCTTCTCCATGGTAGAACTTCAATAAACTCGCATGAAAAGTGTCACGAGGACGTGGCAACTGTTAACTATGTCACGAGGACGTGGCAACTGCTACCCTTAGTTGTTGGTTCTTTCCAATGATTTTTGTTTTATTTTTGAGACCCTTTTTTTGAAGTTGCAAATGGTCGCACATTGTATAGCCAACGTGAACGGTAGTTTCACCCGCAGACGGGAAGTTGGTTGGCATTGGAATTCGTATAGTAAGAGGATGTCTAGGCTCAGTTCAAGATCTTGTAGGTCCTCCCGTCACACTCAGCAAGTTGGTGGATACTAGGAAGTGAACTCAATAAAGGCACAAAGCCAAGGTGGGGTCACCAAAGGAAAGCACCCGACAGTTGGCCGCATTCGGTCCCAATGGGGATAGATGGTCAGAAGACCAATGGGAGCCCAACGGAAGCATCTCCTAGAAATTAGGGAACTGCTATTTTGAGCCATGAAATCTGTTTGCGTCATTACCTTTGGAATGACAAGGGGAACATTTTAGAACTCTGCTGCAAAGTCAATTGAGCAACCAATCGAGAGATTTTTAAGCGGCAACCCCGAAACAAGAAATTGCTTGTAAACGTGCCAAGTGGCACAATTTGGTGCACTTTCCTCCTGCAGAAGAAGTGGTGTTGAATTTTAAGCTGGGAGAGAGCTCATTTAAAGCCTGCCACAGGTTAAGAGTTATTGATTGCAAGCTTTTCCTCTCATGTACAGTGTGGTGAAAGAAGTCATGTCCACCACCGACACTGCTCTCTCCCCTCAGTAATGTGATGCCCCACAAGAGGGCTCTTCATTTGACTCATGTACAGCTGTGTGGTTATATGCATTTTTGCTGAGGCAAGAGCCTCTCTGAGCAGGAACGGGAGTAGCTAATTGCTGCTCCAAAAGCAGGCACCCGTGAGGGTGATAACCTCACCGTACAGGTGCGTTTTCAGCGCTGGTTATGCGCTGAATTTTTGACTGTTTTTCAGCCATACGGACGCCAGAACCATTGGGAGCAGTGCCCCACTGTTAGAGGACAGTTCGGGGACTGTTTAAGACTGAAAACAGGGCAAAAACCAGTAAATACAGCGAGCTGAATTTACTGTTTTTGGGCAGAAATCAGAGGGGCTATGTGAGTGGAAGTGAGTTCCAACAGGGGAATTGGTTTCGGGCAAGTTTCAAGGCTGTTATGCTGCCGAAATTTTGCCAAAACAGGTGGTATCTAGTTGGATACAAGTAAAGAATTCCCAAGACTCTACTTTGTAATTTACCCTCTTAACGTATAAAGAAATACCAAAAGGGGCGCCAATTTTGGGGCCTACAGGTTGTCGGCGTCTGCTCGGAACATTCTAGCTTCCGAGCCGTGTGTGTGCTTTAAATGTTAATTCCCGTCGCAGGTTACCTTTGCTAAGTACTCTCTCTCTCTCTCTCTCTCTCTCTCTCTCTCTCTCTCTCTCTCTCTCTCTCTCTCTCTCTCTCTCTCTCTCTCTCTGTGTGTGTGTGTGTGTGTGTGTGTCTAAAATAAAGTAAAGAATTTCGGGTGAAAGCCAACGCCTACCGCCCCACGGGCCGGTTTCAAAAAGCGGCGTGATTTTTCCAATGAAGAGGCAATTCAAGTTGAACAGATCATTTATTTAATCTTGAAGGGTCCATAATACCTACTAGCGGGCTTGATGAATTGGCTCTCTTTACCCTTCTACTTTAGGCGTTTCTTCTCAAATTTGAGTAGTACCCATTGCCCTTCTTTTTTTTTCCCAAGAAAGTATCCTTCCATTAGTTAAAAACATTGCCCAATGGGCTACATATTGTCCCTACTAGAGATGGCTACATCAAGAGGTGGGGAGACTCTCCCAAAGACAACGTAACCGCGAAACGCGTTTCGGCCATGCTGAAACACGAAATGACTGAAACGTGCGAAACATTTCAGCATGCAGGTGAAACGGCTCTACTGAAACGCCTAAAATTTTTGGGGGGTTTTTCTAACATCACCCATAGCCTCACTTTGTAGATCCTTCCGATTCCCGAACGTTGTCCACGCGTGTATAAATACCCAAATGGGGCCTGACCTCGCAATTTTATCGCATGGGCTGCACGGGGGCGGCACCGCTGCTCACTGGTATACCATATGTCACACACCCACACCTCCAACCCCACAACGGTGATAAATGGGGGAAAATAGGAAGAGAGTGGACAGAGGGCATCGGATGCATAGGGGTCCATGGGAAAAATGTGCCAAGGCTGGGGAATAATATTCCTAGCTTGCAGGACCACAAAAGACCATGGAACCATGCCAAAACCCGAGCTAAACATGGCTAAGCACAACCCGTCATGAGAGAACAACCTCACGCTGGCTAGGCACAGCCACAAAAGAGCCCTCACTCCCTAACACCTATCCTTGGGAGAAAGTGGGACCAACTGGACGATTCCAAAGAGATGCCTGAACTCTAACACCCCCTCTCAGCTCCTAGAAAGGAAGCCGGATTAGGAAACTCGAGTGAGAAATCTGCAACTGCAAAGAGAGGGTTTCATGGATGATGATATCTGCTACAAACTCCACAGTAGAAAAATATCCTGTAGTATACAATCCAACTGCTACCCCCGAAAGACGTCCAAGATGTAAAATGCTATCCGCTGAAACTAAATCCAGCTCTAACAAGAATCTCCTCAAGCCAACCGACTCACAAGTCGCACAACAGCATTTGCCAAAGGTACTGTTGCTGACAGCTCCAAGAGAATGCATCAAAACTAAGGGTAAAGGCATAAACTATTGGTGTCCATATCATTTCCCAACTCTAAAGTACTCCACCCTCGAGGAAAGAGTAGGAAATATGCACCTCCAGTCATATACCACATGCCAGAAACTCCAGGCTGCTACGGAAGTCCAAAGAATAGGACAACCGAACCTATGAAGGGATGGACTATTCGATGACGAAGAACCAAAGAACTGCACCAACCATCATATAAAATGATCAACTGCAAACTGTATGTGAAGGAACTTCGTCGGAGCTGAGAGTGAAACTGCAACTGATCTTCATTTGTCTAGAACACATTGCGAGTGTATATCACCCCCCTCTCAAAGTAATCGAGAACAAACATCCAATAGAAAGAAACACACATCATCAATACTGAGATTGCAACTAACACGACAAGCTCAAGAGACTGTGCACTCAAGCTCTGCAAGAGAAGGACAAGGTGCTATAGAAAGTAACCAAATAGAGTGTCAATCATGTCCGTTGCACATGGAACCATTGGTACCGAAAGGAAGTAGTCCGTGGAAACCGACTCTCAAACTGGCTCTAGATCCCCCTTTGAAGGGAGAATACCAGAACCATGGATAATTGTAATAACTCTCTAATAGTCTCTGTCTGTGTGACTAGATCACCCTAGATAGGTGAATCCAAAAGAAAACATACATATGGCTATAGAAAGTAACCAAATAGAGTGTCAATCCTGTCCGTTGCACATGGAACCATTGGTATCGAAAGGAAGTAGTCCGTGGAAACCGACTCTCAAACTGGCTCTAGATCCCCCTTTGAAGGGAGAATACCAGAACCATGGATAATTGTAATAACTCTCTAATAGTCTCTGTCTGTGTGATTAGATCACCCTAGATAGGTGAATCCAAAAGAAAACATACATATGGAACCTGGAACCAAATCTAGGAGAACCAAGAAGATTGTTTCCCCTCTTTGAAGAATGCTCGAGCTAACTGTAACTGGCTCCTAGTCAAAGAAGGACCATTATTCACCTTTATGAAATAACATGCATGTCTAAGGATAAGGGAAGTAGGTGTCTCCTAGATGGTACAACCTTCAGGGATCAATCTGAAAGATGAGGCATAGGAACTACTGCTCGGATGCACTGGGAAGAGCAAGACACTAGTGCTATGTCTCAAGTGTATGGTTACAGGCGGTACATGCAGCAGAGTGACCACTGGCACCAACCAACTCCCAACTGTAGTAGCCTGATGAGCAACTAGCCACTGGAACATAAAGACTCTCCTTGGCTATCTACTATCCCACAGGCACCCAGTCTACCAAGAACTTAGTTGTGAGACCCTCCTCTTGCCAATGGTCTGCTGGAGCACGACGAATGTCTCTCCTCGCTGTCAGTATGTACCGCCCCACTCATGCTATATACTGGAAAGATGGAATCCTCGGGTGATCGGCTGGAGTAAAAGGATCCCGCCGAAACCACTTCCCTAAGTCTCGCACCAGGGGCAGCTCTCCCACGCCCATAATCACCTGTGTCTTGACTCGAGCTGACAGGTTTAGATTTAGTACACAACTCCCACTCATGCCCATTATATTCCTCTGCTGTCTTTCTCTGTGCGAAGCATAGGCTGAGCTTTGTAGGCCTAGAGAAAATTCGAGAGGGTGCAGGGGAAAGATGGTGATGCTACCATCCCACCTGCAATGGGTGCCCTTCCTTGCAAGAGCTGGGGACTTTCAGCCAGCAGCTTCCCCTCTCTTTTATCGCCCCCACATTGCCATCTTCCCCCTTTTTGCTGCTGCTTCTCTCTCTCTCTCTCTCTCTCTCTCTCTCTCTCTCTCTCTCTCTCTCTCTCTCTCTCTCTCTCTCTCTCTCTCTCAGATCTGTGCGTGGCCATGTTGGCCTTGTGGAAATGGAAACCCTTAGTCTTTTCCACGACAACCTTTGAGGACAGCAAATTTGGGCCGCTCTCAATATTTGTGTGTGCCGGCCTATAAGGTCCTTCCTCTGCAAAGTTTGAGGTGCCTCAGAGGATTATGGTTTTGAGGGTGGCGCTCTCTTGTGTCTGAAACGTAGAACACCTTAAACGACAAAGGCTGACGGGTCAATCTCTCTCTCTCTCTCTCTCTCTCTCTCTCTCTCTCTCTCTCTCTCTCTCTCTCTCTCAAGCCTTGCGGATCTGGTTGCTTTTATGGAAAGTGTAGGACCTTCAAAGAAACTAAGCTAGTTCAACAGCCAATGTCACAAAACGGGCACCACGTGCCAATAGAAAAGAACAGACTGAACAGACTTTTAACACTTCAATAACAACTGAACTAAAAGAGAGAGACGACGCAACACGGAGTGGCGGAATTCCACCCAGAGAGTATTGGCCCCAAACCTTGGCGCCCCTTTCGGTATTTCTTTATATTGCATCAACACAGTACAAGCCGGAACTCCAGACTCTGCACCTTCTCCAAGAAGCATGCTAGAGAATGAGCCCTAACCTCATATTTAAAGGCCCTTGACCTAAAAAGCAATTACAGTGAAAAGCCTTCAAAACTCAAAAGCTTATGGTCCAAAAGCAAAGACAAAAACTGCCAGCGTAAATCACGGAAATCCGTACAGCCTGCCACGTCATCAGCCAACGCAAAACGCGGAAATCTGCCCTTAGGGTTAGGGTTAGGGTTTTTGATTATAGGGTTAGAGGTTTCAACAAAATTAGGGTTTCGACACGTCAGCAGTTTGTTACATCTCCCCTTCTTGAAAGAGAGTAATCGTCCGCGATTACAGCATATTTGCAAAACAACTCAAGTTAGCTCAAAAGTTTCCGAGGGTCATTCCGAGGGACATTCAGAGGGACAATCAGTTTGCTCTTTTTATTAAGGAGTTAGCTTCTCCTTTCTGCTCTTTTGATCAAGGAGTTAGCTTCTCCTTTCGGCCGTTTTGATCAAGGAGTTAGCTTCTCCTTTCGTCCAGATCGGAACTCTTGATATTCCGGCATAGTAAAATTAGCCATCACACCCATACCGTACTGATCTTCTACGGGTGTCTTGATGCACTAAAATTACATACCCAGGCAATCTCATCCAATTAGGAATATTCAGTGGTTGGCACATCACAATGCAACACAAATGCTTACATATGCATGTTACAAGACATAGAAACATAAAGCCGCCGATGAACACTCCTCCCGCATAACCTAACAAGGTCCGGGCCGGGAGATATTCAACGACTCCCTCATCACTCCTCCCGCATAACCTAAAAAGGTCCGGGCCGGGAGATATAGAGGCCTTTTACAACCAAACGCCCCCCAGACCGCAGCCTGCGTCGTTTGGAGGTGCTGAGAGTAACCACTGCTCAGACTTCTTAATACTCCTCCCGCATAACCATCCAGGTCCGGGCCGGGAGTCACAACAACAATACTCCCCCCGTAAATAACCACAAGGGTCCGGGCCATGAGTAAAAAAAAACAGCACTTTTCAATCATTCAATACTCCCACGCAAATAACCACAAGGGTCCGGGCCATGAGTATGAACAAGCATTCTCAAACATAAATTCTCACTACTCCACCCGGGAGTAAAATCACCAATCATTGAAACCAGTATTAAAACCAGAGTCGAACAATTCAAATCGGCACCAAGACAGGTTCAAAACAGATACCATCCATTTCAAACAAATTCCAAACAGGGATCACCAAACAAGTTCTCAAACAGATTTCAAACTTAAAAAGCAATCTCGACATCAATCGAGCTCGAAAAGTCGACTGACTTTCCATCCTTAAACCTGCACCAAAATTAGTATTAGATTCATTCCATAAGGTCGTAGTCGAGCATAGCATGGTCCATCAGCTCTTGGACAGACAGTGTTTCTTTGGCGGCGATGGTAGTCCCAAGAGATAGCAATCACACCGAACCTCCAAGGTTATCAACTCGAGAAGAGACATCTACTGAGAGATGTCGAGAAATTTCAAGATATAATCTGCTAGGGTTTCCATGGCAAGCATTTCAGGATACCCCACTCTGCCAGAAGTTGCACTCCGAAGGAAGATGTCAGAAACCATATAACTTCGGGC
Organism: Adiantum capillus-veneris; assembly: GCF_014529385.1. Taxonomy (NCBI): domain Eukaryota; kingdom Viridiplantae; phylum Streptophyta; class Polypodiopsida; order Polypodiales; family Pteridaceae; genus Adiantum; species Adiantum capillus-veneris. Next base: position 36,996,475 of record NC_140934.1, read on the forward strand.
AAAAATGTTCTTGAAAGCTTGCCAAGTACTTGGAGTATGCTGCTTGGTAGCTGCATGGCACTGCTTCTGAGAAAAAAAACAGTGCTTGAAACAAATCTTGGATCCTTCTCTTGCAAGTGATCTTAATTGGCTTATGCCCTGTAAGACATGAGCGGTGAAGACGGGAGCGCACCCGATGCGCGATGAAGTAAGGGTGGGAGTGGCTAATAAGTCCGGGTTACAGGGCGAAGATACCTCCAATAAAATTCCATCAATAGCTCTGTCTGCTCTTTTGTAGGACCGGTATGCTTTCAGAAAAGCACACGCCTGATGCTCTGATACCACTATCACAAAACGGGCACCACGTGCCAATAGAAAAGAACAGACTGAACAGACTTTTAACACTTCAATATCTAAATAGTTGAGAGCAAATGACACCGTACTTAGCTAAAAGAGAAATGTTCGAAGAAATGTGAGGCATAGGATGATATTTAGAAGTGCTTCTTTTCAAGAGTTCTTGTCCGTCTCTTTCTGTGCGAGTACAGGTTCCGCTTTTCTGCACTCGTTTGTCCTTTCGGCTTTCCTCCCAGCTTGAGAGGAGAGGCAACGGACACACACCATCTCGAGTAAATCTTATCAATCCGGTAATTCTTCAAGTGTTCGTCAATCTCGGGTCCCTGGAGTTCTTAATCAATCTGTTCATACATATGGAAATCTGCAGTTGACGTTTGTACTCCATATTGGCAAACTTGTTCGTCAAAAAAATTTGCCCAAATCTTCATTCTTTGCTTCAGTTCCCGTGCCAAATTTTCAACTTTTCTTTACCTTCCCTCTAAGAGGTGCCATCTCTATCAGATTCTCCATGAGAACCCATGTATAATATGGGATTCTTTATGGCTTTATGCCCTGTAAGACAGATCGATGAAGACGGGAGCGCGCCCGATGCGCGATGTATGAAGGGTGGGAGTGACTAATAAGTCGGGGTCGGGACACAAAGATTCATTCCCAAAAACTGTGTGCGCTGCAAAAAGGATCGGATCCTCCATAGAAGAAGAATCTTTCTGTGCTATGATACCACTGTAACAAAATTGGACACCCCAAGTCTAGATTCTACCGCGACACAGCAAAGATTCACTTCAAACTTATTCACAATTCACAATAAAGTCGACACTGCCCGACGTAGTTTCGTGCCAAGAGGTATTGGCCCCAAACACACAATTGCAAGCGTCCGTACAGCTGCCACGTCATCAGTCAGCCTATCGACGCCTTTTCCCAGGCATCTGCCATGTCAGCAATTGTGTGTGTTTGTCTAGGGGCTTGCCATGTCACCAGTTTGTGACAGTATTACTATGCATTTTATTGTTGGTTTGCCAAATACTAGTCACGGCAATGATGCCATTTGGGTTGTGGTCGATAGACTCACAAAAATGGTAAAATTTATACCAACAAAGTCGATAGTAGAAAGCCATGACTTGGCGGTTTTATTTGTCAATCAACTTTATAAGCTGTATGGTGTGCCAGAAGACACCGTCAATGATCGAGATACTAAGTTCACTGGGCGGTTTTGGCAAGATGTGTTCGCTCACCTTCGGACAAAGTTGAGTATGTCATCATGTGATCATCCTAAGTCTGACGGACAAGCTGAGAGGATCAATCAGACGTTAGAGGACATGTTGAGAGCTTATGTCTTTCACAGGCAATCTGATTGGGAACAGTATCTTCCACAATTAGAGTTTTCCTACAATAGTAGCAAGCATTTTGCTATTGGATTTAGCCCATTCATGTTGATGTATGGATTTGAGCCTAAATCCCCTATTGCTATTGGCTTAGAGAAAGTCAAGGATCGTCAGGCCCGAGATTTCTTGTATGACATGTAGAAAATGCTCGAATTGGCTAAGGCCATCTCATGATCGAGTTACTGCTTATGCTAATCAAAAGGGATCTCCAAGGACTCTAGAGGTGGGACAATGGGTCCAAGACTCTGTGAGCTGGAAAGCATTATAAGCTTTCAGCTATATATTGTGGTCCATTCTTGATCACAAAAAAATTTGGTGAAGTTGCCTATAGACGTGCTCTTCCTTCGGATGGTAGCATACATCCGGTATTCAAGTCGGCCTCCTTAAAGAAAAGCTAGGCGAAGCCGACGTTTTTGTGCCTATCGAGGAAAATATATGGCAGGATATGCAAACTGAGTATATTCCTCGAGAACCAGAGGCTATTCTAGATCATAGTACCCGTCATTTGCGCAAAAAAACTTATGAGTACTTAATTAAATGGAAAGGTCAATCTCAAAAGTTTGCTACTTGGGAATCAGTTAGAGCTTTGAAAGCTTAATATCCCCACTTCATTGATGAGGACATCAATGGTTCTTAAGGGAGGAAGTATGGGAGGCCAAGACCTCATTTGTAGTTATCGACTACCACTCGCAGTGTGCTAGTGGTTAGCCCGTGAGGCTAGGAGTGGGCGAGGTCACCTCGAGGAGGTGAGACTGGGTGGTATGGGACGCTCGGTCTTACAGGTGCACGCCTCGTCCTCAGACGCTGGCCCCAGCATGGGGGTGTTACCTGATGGTGGCTATGGTCGGGTGGTTCGTCCGACGCGTGTCTATAGGCGGTCCGTGTAGCCGGGAGATCCCCTCCGCTTGTTCATTTTAGAGGAGAGTAGTAATTTTTGCTCAGGTGACAGATCCAAACCAACTTGACAACCCAAGTATTGAACCGGTGTCCCTGCAACCCTCTCCATGCGACCAATCGGACATGGAATCACGACCAACCTAGAATGCCACGACGCACAATAGAACACCTCCAAGAGATTTCTCAAACCTATGCAAATTGGCCTGCTAACCCTTCATAAATATGCCCGAGTCATCAACAAACTCACCATCCAAAAGCTCACCCCCCTGAATAGGTAGCTGCAATCCACGCAAGCCAATCTCGTGTGAAGTCAAAAATCTACTCACCGCCTTTGCATAGAAAAGGAATAAGAAGGGGGCAAGAGGGCATCCCAATTGTACTCACCATGTGACCATGAAACACTCCCTTCTTCCCCCTACCAACCATACTTGGCAGTGTGAATACTTGTAGAGAGCTCACACCCTCTAATCCAAGCATCTGAAAAGCCCATCCGGCACATAGTGCCCTCAAGGAAGCCCTAGTCAACTCTGTCGTAGGTCTTCTCAAAATCGAGAAGCAGCACCACAAGAGCCTTTCCTTGGAAACGAGCGAGAGCAGTCGCCTCCCAAAAGGTGAAAATGTTTGTCTCGTGTATGATGCTCTCAAGTAGCGGCTGAATTCTCAAACATAGAGCCTTTGCTAGAATTTTATAGGCTGAGTTGAGAATAGTTGATGGGCCAAATCTCATCCAAAGAGCTCCCCTCCTTGGGGATGAGATAAATCAAGCCCTCACTCATGCTATCTAGCATCTCCCCAATGTGCAGAATGTGCTAGTACGCACTATTGAAGTCTTAAACAAGAAGCTCCCAACACTCTAAGAAGGAACTAGGAGTCAAACCATCCTCCCTTGGGCAACTATCACAGGGGAGTGCCCTGAGAGCCTCCTGGAGCTCCTCCGGCTAGAATGGAGTCTTAGCCTCAGACGCATCTCCTTAGTGGCCAAACCAGGCATCTATGTCCACACCTGCTCTCTTGTCACATGACACATCTAACCCTATGTGTACATGGACAAGCTACTTTATGACAAGGGTTCAATTCAGTCCAATCAGTCTAACTTAGGAAGTGTTCTGGCACTTTTGTGAGTCTGTTCGCAGACTGTGCATGCCCAGGCACTTAGAGTAGATACATATTCTCTGGTTGCACACAACATGATCATCAGCAGTACCATCAGAATTCATTAGGAGCATTTTCCAGTGCATTAAACCTATTTTCCCTATTTTAGCCATTTTTCACTTATTATTTTTAAGTGACTTTTGTTGGAAAACTGGTTAGGGCAATTTGCATAAGACAATATATAAAAAACTAGCGCTAGCATTCTCTAGCAGAAGTGGAAGAAGTGCACAAGGCAACAGGCTTGCAACAGCATCTCTCCCTCTCTCTCAAGCAAGACTCCTGAAGACCTGGCGTTTTCTACAAGCAAGCCCAGAGTTTTCAGCAGACAGTCCCATCGCCAAGCAGCCCATCAACCTCAGCGTTTTCAGCAATGGCGCACTGGCGTTTTCAGCCCCTTGGACAGCGCTCTTGCAGCCCCCTGTACCAGCGATTTCAAGCAAGCTATTCAGCGTTTTAAGGACCAGCATTTTAACGTTTTTCAAGCTCTGAGATCAGCGTTTTTCTATAACAGTAAACGAGCGTTTTACAACCAGCCAACCAGCGTTTTTGGACAGCATGAACCAGCGTTTTATACAGCATGAAATCAGCGCTTTCAGCAACATAGACAGCAGCAGATCCCGCACCCCCAGCAGTTAGCATTTCAGCTTCCGTGTCGTCGCCGTCGTCTCCGACCTAGACACACATTGCATCATAGTCTCACGACTTGCATCAGTATCTTGTACCGGATTTGTGCAATCAATAGCATAGACTTCTCTCACCATCGAGAGAAGGGCCTTCGGAGGAGGGTTTGACAGCTTGTATGGTGTCGTATTCTTCTCTCTCTATCTCTCAGTCTCATGCACTTTCATTCGCAGTGTTTATCCACTTTGTTTGTGACCACTTACACTTTCTCATTAAAGAACGGAAGGCTCTCCCTTCCCTAAGTAAAAGGAACCTTGAGCACAATTCGGAGCACTCATCTTGAGCAAAGTTCAACATTCACTTCCGTTGCACCTTACATTGGTATCAGAGCCTTGGCAATGTTCTGTATCACTCAAGGAAAGAACCACAAGAACCACATAATTTTTATTTGCTTGTTGCGGTTGCAGGTAACCCAAGTCCTCTTGGGCGTGTCGATCCCTAATCGTGTTTTTGAAGAGTGACAGGAAACCCAAGAAAGAAGAGCTTGTCCAGCCTCCCCTTGATTCTCTTTTCGCTCATTGAGAGCGGACCGTGCACTTAGCGGCCGGGCAATCGACGTGAGGTGGGGAAAAGCAACCTTGGTGTGAGCGCAAGGCTGCCAAGGGGTGCGCCAACTTAAAAGAGAAGAACCCGGGTGAAGAGAAGATCCTTCTCGAACACAGATTACAATCAAAAGACGAACCTCAAGACTCTCAAGAACCGAAGAACCCAAGACCCACAAGAACCCAAGTTCCTCGTGAACTTAAGAACCAAAGATCTCAATGTATGGTCATCCCCCGAAGCGGAATGGATACTTCACATGGAGGTGATAGGCATGACAGTAGCAAAGAAGAATCTCACCACCAAGGAGGTTTTTCTAACCCTCCGCCTTCCCCATCTACGCCACGAATTGTACCAAATCCTATGGAGGCTTTGGTCAAGTCGATGATGGACATGATGGCACAAGAACAAGAAGCGAATCGCGTTGTGATGGCACAACAACAAGAAGCGAATCGCGTTGCGATGGCACAACAAGAAGCGAATCGCGTTGCGATGGCACAACTAGAAGAGAATCGCATTGCCATGGAGCGTGAACGCCTAACCAGACAGGAAACCTTGGACCGCAAAGCGCGCTTGGCGGCCGAGAAACGAAAAGAAAGAAAAGCACAAAGAAAGGAGGCGGCCGAAGAAAGACGAGTGGCCTCGAAGACGAGCGTGAAGCATTCCTTTATGGATTGGACGAGTATATCAAGTTTGATGTGGAGGTCCTCGATCCAATCGATCTCAACAAGGCGGTAGCGATTGCTCTCGCACAGGAGATGAAGCACAACAAGGGAAAGCCTAAGGAAAACAAGGCTTCGACAAGTACCTCTCAGACTTCTCACACTCCTCAGAACGGTAAGAACGGTAGGACTCGTAAGAACGGTAACTCTTCTAACCAATCTTCCAATAGTCTCTCAGAAAAGAACTCTCCAAGTGAACCTACGGGTAAAGCTAACACAATTGCTAAACCTAAGCTCGCTCCAGATGAAAAGGTAGCACAAGGAATTTTAGGAGGATACATCACGTCGAAAGAACAAAGCATTTATTCTAAGGCAGGTCGTTGTTTTCATTGTTACATCAAGGGTCACATAAAAAGAACATGTCCTAAGCTTGAAACGAATGAATCTAAAGAACCCACAGAACCCAGTTCCTCTGTCAATGCAATAAATGAGAACACGAGTGTCACCCAAGTCTCTCATGATCCTCCCATTGATGAGTCTCTCATTAAGTGTTATGGTCATGTGAATGGTCAGCGTTTTGTCATATTATTTGACCCAGGCAGTATGCATGATTTGATTAGTGACTCTCTTGTCGAAAGAGCCCGCTTGGAGGTTCGCAAGACATCTCCTTTCGAGGTGTCCGGCTTCTCTCCCGGTATGGACTCTCTCATCACGCAAGAGTGCCTTGATGTTTTGTTCACTGTTCAACAAGTGTCCTTCCGCAGAAAATTTGTAGTCTCTCCTCTTTCAGGATGTGATATGCTTTTGGGCATTCGATGGCTTCGTGAACATAACCCTCTCATTGATTGGGCGGAAAATACGTTCATTTTCAATGCCAAAAGTGACTCTCTCCTTGTCATTCGTAGAAAGCAAGTTATTCATTCTTCATCTCTCATTTCTAATGTGCACGCGAAGATTAAAAGGATTCAGGAGCAAGAGACTCTCTTAGTCTCGTCTTCTCCAAAGCATGACACACATGATTTGCATGATAATGACAACCATGATGATAAGCATAATGATGAGCATGATGATTTGCATGATCAAGATGTGATTCCTCACAAGCATGATGATTTGCAGAAAGATGATGTGATTGTTCACCAGGATGATGGTTTAGTTGATGCTTTTTCTAGCGAAGCTAACCTCGTTGCAGATTCGATCAATCACGAAGAACCGATCTTGGCTTTCGAGTCGAGGTCCAAAAAACCACCACAGGAAGTATTATGTGTTCGAATGATTAGTCAGCACGCATTGTTCGAGTGTTGCATTCGTGATGCTTCCCTGTATTTTAGTCACCGTCCTTATGTGATCCCTTTTCACAGACATGACATATTATACGATGAGCACGATTCACTCATGAATGAGCACGGATGTATGCGGATGATTCATGAAAAGATGAAATGTTTGCATTCAGGGAATTCACATTCCATGTCTCTTCCTTGGCATGACACAGTATCAAAAAGAAAGACTGAGCATCACGCATCGGCATTTCCATTGTGTTTTGCCACAATTGATTGATTTGGATTAGAAAGTCAAGATTCGACTCCATTGTTTGCGTGGGTTTGATGAACGGTTTGGTACTCCATCACTTTGTTCATCTGCATTGCATGCACAGTTTTTTCGAAAGAATAGAATTTTTCAAGTCACTTTACATGGGTATGTTCATGTTTTTGTGTTGGACGTGGTTTCAAGAATTTTCATCCTCAGAGATTCTTGAAGAAGGTAGCTGCGTGACTATAGACGAAGTTGAAGCATTGAAGGAGCCAGAGATGACTTTGTGTCGCTTTCGGCGCGGCCCAAAGAAGCAAGCTTTGCAGAATTTTATGAAGTTCAAGTATCGCATGACCTACGCATCAGAGTGGGCCGGCAAAGAATCCTTTCTAGGATTCCAGACGCTGTTGGCGACGCCATACAGTTTGGTACTAGTACCTCACTTTGAAAAGGAGGGGATATCACGTGACACATCTAACCCTATGTGTACGTGGACAAGCTACTTCATGACAAGGGTTCAGTTCAATCCAGTCAGTCTAACTTAGGAAGTGTTCTTGGCACTTTTGTGAGTTTGTTCGCAGACCGTGCATGCCCAGGCACTTAGAGTAGATGCATATCCTCTGGTTGCACACAGCATGATCATCAACAGTACCATCAGGAGTATTTTCCAGTGCATTAAAACTATTTTCCCTATTTTAGCCATTTTTCACTTATTATTTTTAAGTGACTTTTGTTGGGAAACTGGGTAGGGCAATTTGCATAAGACAATATATAAGAAAACCAACGCTAGCATTCTCTCGCAAAAGTGGAAGAAGTGCACAAGGCAATAGGTTTGCAGCAGGCATCTCTCCCTCTCTCTCAAGCAAGACTCCTAAAGACCTGGCGTTTTCTACAAGCAAGCCCAGCGTTTTCAGCAGACAGTCCCATAGCCAAGCAGCCCATCAACCTCAGCGTTTTTTGGTGCACTGGCGTTTTCAGCCCCTTGGACAGCGCTCTTGCAGCCCCCTATACCAGCAATTTCAAGCAAGCTATTCAGCATTTTAAGGACCAGCAGCATTTTTCAAGCCCTAAGATCAGCGTTTTACAACCAGCCAACCAGCGTTTTTGGACAGCATGAAATCAACGCTTTCAACAGCATAGACAGTAGCAAACCCTGCACCCCCAACAGTTAGCATTTCAACTTTCGTCGTCGCCGTCGTCTCCGAACTAGACACATATTGCATCATAGTCTCACGACTTGCATCAGTATCTTGTACCAGATTTGTGCAATCAATAGCATAGACTTCTCTCGCCATCGAGAGAAGGGCCTTCGGAGGAGGGTTTGACAACTTGTATGGTGTCGTATTCTTCTCTCTCTATCTCTCAATCTCATACACCTTCATTCACAGTGTTTATCCACTTTGTTTGTGACCACTTGCACTTTCTCATTAAAGAACGGAAGGCTCTCCCTTCCCTAAGTAAAAGGAAATTTCAAAGAAACAATCAGCATGTGTGTGGAGAAAATCTTGGCGTTCTTTGTCCAATTCAGACATGTTCATTCGATGTGCATCATTCAACTCTTTCAAATAGATCGAGTAAACAAAAAGACTGGATTTCGTTAATTTCGAAATGGCCGAAGCCGAGACAATAGGGACGGACTCACCCTTCAATTTTACATCTAGTACAATTTTTCTGCCCTTTTCATTTGTCAAAGTTGCTTTCTTGGCCCGATAGTCGACCATGGCGTTGTTCTTATGGTACCAAGAGACTCCTAGAAGGATGTTACACCCTTCCAAAGGCATGATGTAAAAGTCCTCATGCCCTAAATACCCCTGACAATGCAAACGAGGTTTGCCAATGAAAGATGTAATGGCTACATCCCGTCCAGGAACCGCTAGAACTGCCTCTGCTGGTGGCCCCATCCTGTTGGGTGTAATCTCGAGCCACGCCGCCAATTCAGGTGAAATGAAGTTGGCCTTGGCTCCTCCATCGAAAAAGCTAAGGGCTTCTTGATCTTTCACTTTGCCCCAAGCTTAGCAAAGTTTTGTACTTTCATCAATTTGGCTTGGGTCGGTTGCCATGCAATCCGGTACCAGTCTTGCTTTCATCTTGCCTTTTCTGCCACGTTTCTTTGCTGCTCTAGAACTCTCTGGCCTGCCTTCAGTCTGTCCTTATTGTGCCTTTTGGGCACCTTGCGGAGATGTGCCCTTGTTCCCAGTAGCCAAAACACTTCCCCTCTTTGAGATAGTTAGCCCTTTCTCTAAGTGTCTGTCGGGGTCGTGTATCTTTCTTTTCCTGGGGACTCTTTTTCCTTCTATTTTCGTTGTTCGAAGTCTGTCTGGTCCTTTGAGTCAAGATTTCATCAGTGGGGTAGGTCAAATTCCCCAAATGTATCAAGAACCCCCGTTTTGCATGACCCATTAGTTCTTGAATAGAGTTCGACTTTTGTTCAAGGCAGTAATCTCGGATCTCTGTAGGGAGTCCGCAGAAAAACCACTTAATCTGTTCCTTAAAGGTGACCTTCTTAAATGAAGAGATCGGTAGAAAAGAGTCCCAAAACCTCTCGCAATATGCGTCCAAAGAATCTCCCTTGGTCATCCAGAGATGGTTCTAAGCTGTTCAAACATCCCGTTCGTACTCCCAGGTCAGCCAATAAGAAATAAAGAGCCGTTTGAATTTCAACCATTTGATTGGGGCTTCCTTCCTTAGAAGAAGAGGGGACCACCATGTTCGAGCATTTCCTTTTAGAAAAGATGCAGCCCTCCTGATCTTGGAGTGCTCTGAGTAATGCCCTCAAGAGAAGGCTATGTCAAACTACTGGATGAAGGCCAAAGCCCTCGGAGCATCTCGGAACCTAGAAAAGGATTCAAATTTGATGGATTGTCCACCCTCTTTAAATTCCTTTGTCTTCTTGCTCTTATCTTCGAGGAAGTCGTATTGGTTGGCTCTGTAAAAGTGCTTCTTCTTCACATAAAACATGTGGTAATCGGAGTCTTAACTGTCAGAGGATGACTCCTCCATAGAGCTATCAGAAGTTGGTCGGAATCTGAGTTTCTTTGCCTTTTTCTTGTTCTTTCCGAAGCTTTGCTTTCTGCCTCGCTTCTTGCCCTTTCTGTCCTCCTCACTCAAGTCGGAACAGCTAGAAGAATTGTTAGAAGAAGAGGAAGAAGAACTGGGTAGTCCTTCAATACGCACACGCTTCTTCTGCTTTCTTGCATATGCAAAAGAAGATTGACGGCCCAAGTAACCAAGGTAGTCAGTCCCCTTCTTGTGCTTCTTCAATTGCTTTTTTGATTGATTCTTCGTGTCCAAAAGCTGATTGATCTTGGTCTGAACCACCTCTTGAAGTTCTTGTTCAATGAACATCCTTGGAGTAGGAGGTTTCTTGATTGCCGGTTTGATTGGTGGTTCGGTGGTTATCTGCCACTAAGTATGCACTTCAGCCATGGACTACTCGGTCAAAATTTTTGCAAATTGGGGATCTTTAGCACACTGAAGCATCTGTTTTGTGCACTCATCAACTTGCTGTCGACGTTACATCTCCACAAGTTCATACTGTGTAGGCCGAGGTGGCCCATACTCATCTTCTGTTAAGTCATTTGAGTTTTCTGCGTTGCCTCCTCCCGCCTCAGGGGTTGCAGAAGAGGTCCATTGATTCTTTTCGGAATCCATACGTGTCGCAAGAAAAGGGATTGGATTTCCCAGTAGAAGAGAAATCGGTCGTGCTCTGATACCACTGTAACAAACTTGGACACCCCAAGTCAAGATTCTGTCGCCACATAGCAAAGATTCACTTCAAAACACTTCACAAATTAAAGAGTCGACACGGCCCGACGTAGTTCCGTGCCAAGAGATATTGGCCCCAAAGACTCGTACCCCTTTCGCTATTTTTTTTATATTAATCTTTGAGCAAAGTACAACTACCTGCGGGTGCTCGCTCTCAAACTCTTCGTCTAGATGCTCTACAGATTGAGCCCCCTTGGGTTCAATATAAAGGTTACAAAGGGATGCCAAAAACAGAGCCCCCAAAAGCAATAAATCAAAAGCAATGAGCTCCCAAAAGCATCTTGGGAAGAATCTGCCACTAAAAGATGTCAGTGCTGTTTTCCGAAATCCGTACAGCCAGCCAGTGTAAAACGCGGACAATCCGTACAGTTCCACGTCAGCCAGTCAGCGCGTTTTTCGACAGTCCGTACAGTCAACGCGAATTACAGGATTCCGTACAACTGCCATATCAGCGTGAACTACTGACGTCCGTACTGTCAGCCACGTCATCACATATGTATTGTGTGTGTCCAATCACTGCCACGTCATCAATTTGTGACAAAGCTCATGTCTTAGTCGACCCCTTTGGCGTATAAATTGGGGTCGTGCAAGCCCTAGCACATTCCATGAGACTATTTTCATGGGGTCAGTGCGAGAAAACCGATGCAACCGCTATGGCCAACAGCTTGACGATCTTTAAGGCTGGCTTGGATGGGGAGTAGTCGGCATTCGAGAGACCTCGAAGATAAGCCTGTAGAGCTACATCCTTGGTCCAGAATCCTCATGTACATATACATAGCAAGGAGCACTCTAGGTGTCTGCAAAGAAGTATACCACAAGATCAACACCACGAACACCCCTCAAAAGAACGCTTGCTGCTGCTGAACGCTCGCCCCATGTCCTTCCTATTAGCCCCCTCCTAGATCCATCCTGCACACATGACATGACACAAGCAATACTCACCTTCTAGCCATAGAGTTGATACGGGCTTACCCACAAGCCTGAGAGCTTGCAAACAACAGGCTAGTCTCTACCACAAGGGCTGGTGTCCCTTACCACCAAGCCCACACCAAATGGGTGTGTGGGTAGACCTACTAAGGGCCTAGAATCCAAGTGTGGTGTCACACGAGACATCTCACAAATGAGCCCTCAGTCCCATTTATAGGACTTCTTAACCTTCTAGACGTGCATGATCAGGCAGGTCATAGTTGCATACCCTCACTTGCACAGTTAAGTCACTTAAGCATATAGGCATATGAACAAGTCACTTAAGTCATTTATTAGTAACTGACTTTGACATGACATTTATTAAAAGTAGGTAGGGCAAATGGATAAAAGACCTATAAAAGAAGCCCTTTGAGCGCTAGAGAAGGCAGAAGAGGCAGAAGAAGAAGCAAGACCCGCAGTAGTGCCTCTTCTCAATAGTACCCAGCACTACCAACGGTTATGATCTCAGACCATCAGCGTTTTGGCATCCAGAGCCTCAGCGTTTTCAGCATACAGCCCTAATTTCATCACAGTCGTCGCAGTCTTCGCCGCAACTCCATCAGCGCTTTCAGTTTTCCACCATTAGCATCACCAACGATTTCAGTTTTCAGCCCATTGCCATCCCCGGCGTTAACAAATCGGCCCACAGCCTCGAGGCTCGTTGTCGTCGTCGTCGCAATACCAAGCATCTCTTTGGGGTTTTTCGCCATTAGCATCACCAGCAATTTCAGCCCATCGCGGTCCCCGGCGATAGCAGATCATCCCACAACCTCCTCCTCCTCCTCCTCGCAGTACCAAGCATCTCCAGTAGTACCCATTAGCACCTCAGCAGCACCGCACTACAAGTACCCCTCGTCGTCGTCGTCTTCGATGTCGACGCAGTACCCCAACATCTAGCACCCCTTGCATTTTGGCTTGGCTCCTGCCTAGCTCAACATAGAGATCATCACGGCCTCCGTGTCCTTAGCACCCAGTACCTTCAATACCTAGCAGTACCCGCACTACCAAGCACCAAGCACCCGCAATATCTAGTCCTTAACCTCACAGTACCCATCAGCACCAAAGTATCCGTAGTACCCAACATCAATAGCATCAAGTACCCATTAGCATCACAGCATTTAGCATCATTGTATCATCATTTTTGTGCAAGAAAATGAATTAAGTACTTGCTCTGGCAACAGAGGAAGGGGGTGGTTGGGACCAGACATGTTGTATCCTCCCTCCCCCCCCCCCCCCTCTCTCTCTCTCTCTCTCTCTCTCTCTCTCTCTCTCTCATTCAATTCAGTCTTTCTTTCAAGTGAAGTATAGTAACCTTGTGTCGACAAGCAACCCTTGGAAATAACTCCGAGCACCCTTACCTTTCAGCTTCACCCACAATGTTTTTACGAAAATACTATTCAAGTGGTCAGTACTTGCTTGCAAGGTAGAGTCAGCATCAACGCCGGTATTCTGCGACAGTAGTAAGGCTAACTAGTAGCTCGTATGGTCGGTGTTTACATCGCAACAGTACCTACATCTGCAGTATCCACAAGTTTTGAGGAGTTTTCATCGGCTTATGCATCTACAAGCATCAAAAGCAGTCAGCATCATAAGTCCATAAAGCATCCACAGGTAGAAGTTCGGTAGTTGTGTCTCACCTTTAACAGGGGGGATGTCACGTGCACACTTCACTTGCGGCACGTGAACAAGCTATCGATACAGTCTAGCGTCAGTCTTAGTTAGCTTAGGATCTAGCCTAGAATTTTGTGATCCTCTAGAAGGATGCGCATGATCAGGCAGATCAGAGTTGCATACCCTCACTTGCACATTTAACTCACTTAAGCATGTAGGCATATGAACAGTCACTTCAGTCATTTATTAATAAGTGACTTTGACATGACATTTATTAAAAGTAGGTAGGGCAAACGGCTACAAGACCTATAAAAGAAGCCCTTTGGGCGCTAGTCTCTAGAGAAGGTAGAAGAGACAAAAAGAAGAAGCAAGACACGCAGCAACGCCTCCTCTAAGCAGTCCCAATGTTCTTTATCTCAACCCATCAGCCTTTTGGCATCCAGAGCCTCAACGTTTTGAGCATACAGCCCTAGCCTCATCGAAGTCGCGGTCTTCGCCGCAACTCCATCAGCATTTTCAGTTTTCCGCCATTAGCATCACCAACGATTCCAGGTTTCAGCCCATTGTCGTCCCCAACGGTAGCAAATCAGCCCACAGCCTCCTCCTCGTCGCAATACCAAGTCTCTACAGCAATACCCATTAGCACCTCAGCATCACCGCAGTACAAATACTGTCACGGGGACGTGGCAACTGTTAACTATGTCACGAGGACGTGGCAACTGCTAACTTTAGTTGTTGGTTTCTTTCCAAGGGGTTTTGTTTTATTTTTGAGACCCTCTTCTTGAAGTAGCAAACGGTCGGACATTGCATGGCCAATGTGAACGGTAATTTCACCCGCAAATGGGTAGTGGTCGGCACTGGAATTCGTATGGTAAGAGGATGTCTAGGCTCAGAGCAAGATCATATAGGTCCCCCCGTCGCACTTAGCAAGTTGGTGGATACTAGGAAGTGAACTCAATAAAGGCCTAAAGTCAAGGTGTGACTACCAACTGAAAGTATCCGATAGTTGGGCCACATTGCATTTTTGCATGCGGTCCCAATGAGGATAGATGGTCAGAAGACCAGTGGGAGCCCAACGGAAGCATCTCCTAAAATTTAGGGAACTGCTATTTTGGGCCGAGAAATGTGTTCGCGTCATTACCTCTAGTATGACTAGGGGAACATTTTACAACTCTGCCGCGAAGTCAACTGGGCAACCGGTCAGGATATTTTTAAGCGGCGAACCCGAAACGAGAAAATGCTTGTAAATGCGCCAAGTGGCACATTTCTGTGCACTTGCCTCACAAGGAAAAGGTGGCACTGAAATTTAAGTTGGGAGGAGGCTCTTTTTGCAAACTGTCACACAGGTTAAGAGCTATGGAGTGCTTCTTTTCCCTCTTATGTACAATGCGGTGCCAGGAGTGAACGCACTGGTCTCTCTCTCCCCTACGAGCAGTATGTAATGCCCCACTAGTGGGCTTTTCATTTGACCAATGTACAGTTATGTGGGTTCATGCGCGATTGCCGAGGCAAGAGCCTCTTGCACAAGTACTGTATTAGCTAGCGGCTAATCCCCCGCAGGTACAGGTGAATTCGGAGAGGTTTCACGCCAGAAATCTCATCCGATTCAAAGGGCAAGTAGCCCTACACGTGCGGGAGCTCGAGGTCTTGCTACAAATGCGACCGGCATGCAAAATGGAGCCCAAAACAGGGAATTACAGCCTGCTGTGTATTTTTGCAGGTTAGGGTTTCGGCCCTAAACGGACCCTAATACCCCAGGACGTTCGGGGACGCAAGGGGACTGCTGTACAGGTGAACTGGCGCATTTTCGGGGCAGAAAACAGAGAATTCAGCGTGGTGCAGATTCTCGCCAGGTTTTGCAAAGTGTCCATATGCGTCGGGAAAGTCACCTATTGCGTGGGGATACTGACTGTGAAGCGTCCTAGTACAGGTATGCTGCCGAAATCGGGCCAGAACAGGTGTTTCTTAGCCTAGATCTTGCGGGGCAGCTTGTAGGAGATCACAGGTTTTATTCCCTCTGTTAATGAATAAAGAAATAGGGGCGTCAATTTTGGGGCCTACAGGTTGTCAGTGTCTGCTCGGAGCATTCTAGCTTCCGAGCCGTGTGTGTACTTAGGTGTTAATCCTCGTTACAGGTTACCTTTGCAAAGTGCTCTATGTGTGTGTCTAAAGTAAAGAATTTCGGGTGAAAGCCAACGTCTACCGCCCTATGGGCCGGTTTCAAATACCCCTCGTCGTCGACGCAGTACCCCAGCATCTAGCACCCCTTGCGTTTTGGCTTGGTTCCTACCTAGTTCACCGTAGGGATCATCAAGGTTTCCGTGTCCTTAGCAACCAAGTACCTTCAATACCCAACAGTACCCGCAATACCAAGCACCAAGTACCCACAGTATCCAATCCTTAGCCTCACAGTACCCATTGGAACCAAAGTATCCGCAATACCCAACATCAGTAGCATCAAGTACCCATTAGCATCTCAACATTTAGCATCATTGTACCAACATTTCTATGCAAGAAATGAAGCAAGTACTTGCTCTGGCAACAAAGCAAGGGGGCCCTTGAGGGTGGTTGGGATCCGACATGCCGTGTCGTCTCTCTCTCTCTCTCTCTCTCTCTCACACACACACAATTCGGTTTTTCTTTCAAGTGAAGTAAAGTAACCTTGTGTTTGTGCGGAGTACTAGATCCGAGCTAAATCCTTAAACACTTCCGTTGCACCTGACACCTAAAACTTGAAAAACACACCCAGCAACCATGTGACCGGCACTAGCATCAACCTCCACACACAAGAAACCATGCGCAAATCACAAAAAGGAAGACTAACCATAGATTGTCACCATCAACTTGCTTGTACGCCCCTTGCTCCCTTGTCTTGCTAGTAGTGATCCCATACCACCCAATGCAAGAGGGTAGAGAGCTTGTCAGGCTAGGCCATCATGGCATCATGAGCTCTAATGGTTTTTTACACCTTGACATGATGTATGTGTGAGCACGAAGAAGCTTTGTTACCAATGTTAGCCCCTTGCCGGATCCATCCTGCACACGACCTTACACAAGCCATACGCACGCATAAGTGCGCACAGAAAGCGGAAATCAGACTCCCCTCCCAACCATAGAGCCGATACGGGCTCACCCCCAAGCTTGGGAACCTGCAGCCAACAAGCTAGCCTCTACCACAAGGGCTGGTGTCCCATACCACGAAGCTCACACCAAGCGGGTGTGGGTAGAGCTACCAAGGGCCTAGAGTCCAAGTGTGGTGATCACACAAGATGTCTCACAAATGAGACCTCAGTCCTATTTATAGGACTTCTTAACCTCCCTTCAACTAAGGGTGCGTTCAAATGCATGGTCGGTTCGCACTGGTCGGACATATTGCAAGCGTCCATCCTGATGTCTGGGGGATGTAACACTTCCTCCTCCCTCGCGCTACCTTTTCTAGTCCCCTCTTGCCCTCCACTCTCTCCCGCTGCCTCTCTCAACCCGACTAGCCCCCCAACTCGCGTTGCCTCAGCTCACAGGCAATTGTTTTCTCAGCTTTTTGAGAGTTTTGCGTCACCTCCGCTCCTCTCGATTCAGCAGCAGACACAGAATGGCGGCTTCTGCTCCACCTCAGAGGGACTCTACAGAAGTCCCCTCGCCTGACACCGCGGAGCCGACCCTTCAACTTGCTCTTGCGCCAGAAGAGCAAGCGAGCCTGATGGCTGAAGTGGAATGTTTGCAAGCCACTTCGGTTATCTACAAGATCATAGACACACAACCCAGTCGGGGCGAGGTTCGGGATCTGCTTCAGGCCCGCCTTCTCTCCGACGTGGACAAGATCACCGATGTCCAGATCCTTGGGAGAGGGTACTACCAGATAGAGTTCGAGTCTTCAGAGTTGACCGCCAAGGTGATTTTGATGAGCCCGATCGGCACCCGAGTAGCTCGAGCCTACTTCAGACGATGACATCATGGTTTTGACCCCTCTATAGATGTGCTTGAGGAGGAGGCACACTTGCCGAACTCAGTCTGTTTCCCAGGCTTGAGGCGAGAGTACCTCCCTCTTCTCCCAAGGATTGGTTCCATGTTCGGGACAATTCTGGAGTCTCCGCGCACTGGAGCTTCAATTGTGGCCAGGGCCACAGGTTTACCTACTGTGCGGGATCTTGTTCGGGACACATATTCCCTCTTCAAGGTGGTATTGCTGCCTTGGGTGAGTGGGGGATGGATCAGACAGTGTGGAGTATTTGGGTCTCCTGAATCAGTGTTTCATTTGCGGACAAATGGGCCATTTGGCAAAGGCTTGTCCTCGTAGGAGATCTCGACCCACAACGCATGCGCAGCCTCCCAAGGCTGAGTCTACCCAACAACCAGATACACAGAACGCACAGGCTGGTACCTCAACTAAGACCAGCGGATCAGACAGCTGACGGTTGGCAGCAGTTGACTAGCCGCCACCGACAGGGGCGGGTCGCCCCACTGCTCCCCTGGTGGCCGACCTTCTGCAACTCGGTAGCACTGGGTTCCGACTAGAAACCGTTTTGACCCCCTTTGCAGGACCCACCTACGGAGGCCCCTCCTTCATCCGACGCTGCCGCTCCGCCTCCGCCGCCTCCTCCCCCTTCCCCACCTCCACCCCCGCCTCCCGTCTCTCCTCTCTTCCCGGTGGGGCCCACAACCTCATCTCCCAACCCCTCCTCCACTCCTCCTCAGAAGCAGGGGACTCGACACGCGTATGCCGCGAGGCTATCTCTTGGTAGTGCTTTCACTACGAGCCGTGTGGCTCGAGAGGGACAGTCCCACTTGAGGGCCGCCTTTTTTGGTCCAAACTTCTCCTTTTGCAAAAATCCCTAGAGGTTTGACTAGCTTTGACATCGTAGACGTTGGGACTTCTTCAACTACAGCTTCACACGGTTCCTGGGTGACTCTTCTCCTGACCTGGAGGAGGCTTGCTTTCGAGTCCACGTCCTCTTTCTTGCAGCTAGAGGCATTGAGGCTTTCGACACAGCAATGGGTTTCTCCTTTCCACTGTGCGGTAGGGATCCCACAGAGTGGACCCCGCACACAGTTCTTGACTGGCTCCAGATTCAGGCTACTGAGTTCTCACACCACACAGGGGACTTAGGGGTGACAGATTTGATGCAGACACTTTGGCCTCTTGCCAAGTTCAGCGTGACACCTCCGGATGCAGCTGGTTGCAGGCACATTGTGATGCATTTCTTTGCTGACACTCAGAGCCCTCCTTGTTATGTATTTGTACATGAAGATTCTTGGACAGAGGGTGTAGCCCTTCGGGCTGCACGCTCGGCTTGGGCCTGGGCAGGACAGTCACTCCTTTCACGCTTGTCTACAGGTCGTTCGGATGCGGATTATTCCCCATCCAAACCGGCCTCAAAGATAGCGAGATTGGTTGCTGCTGCAGCATTTGTTTTCTCTCACTGACTCCATGAGGATCATGTCATGGAATGTGCACGGATTAGGAGGGCCCCAGTTTCAGTGTTAGAGGGGTCGACTGCTTTAGGAGCTTCAGAGATGCCTTGTGAGTGGTGAGATTGACATTCTTACGCTTCAAGAGCATCATCTTTGTGAGAGCCGCATTAGACGATGTGGTCACATTTTGTGTGGTCGCTATGAGACGTTTTGGTTAGCAGCATTTAGACTTGGAGGCATGCAGGGAGGGGTATGTATGACTATTGCGGATTCTTTGCAGCAGGGCTCAGTGGATTACTATGCAGGTTCAGATCGCCTCATGGGCTTCCTGAACATCTATGCGCCCAATGTGGCAAGTGCACGTGCAAAGTTTTGGTCTCATATTGTAGAGTCTCTACCGCAAGCAGAGCAATGGTGCGTTGGGGGTGACTTCAACATGTTGGAGGACCCCTCTGACAGGATTGGAGGTAGCCATACTACTGTGCATGGAGTTGAGTTGGCAGCTTGGGAGAGGTTATGTAAGACTGTGGGTTTCAGATGTGTGGTAGCATTCTAGCTTTGTGAGGCCCCCAGACTGCCTGGCCTTCTTCGTTCGAGGACCGCACAATGGGAGGAGTTAATCTATCTCAGATAGATCGCTTCTACACTAGTGACCACTTCTGTGACTTGGGTGGGATAGATTGCATTCTGGCTGGGACTTCTTTTTCGGACCATGCACCAGTGATCCTCACAGGACTGATAGACAGCGGAGGGGGAGCACGATGCTACGCATCCTTGAGAGGGTTTTGCTGGACTCTACGTTCAGAGAGCGAGTGGTGGCTCTTTGGACAAAGGGCTTAGACATGCAGGACTCTCCTGCTGATAGAGTGGCCTCTAGACTTGCTCAGCTTAGTTTGCTATTTTTTCAGGAGTCCATGGCCCGCCTGGCTGCAGCAAGAGAGGAGGAGCAGCGTCTCCGACAGATTGCTTCCTTGAAGAGGATGCAGGTGCAGCATCCAGACAGTCCTTGGTTGGAGAAGCAGTTGCAGCAAGCTTGCCAGGAGCTTGCCAGCATAGAGGAGAGGCACCATGAGTTTACTTCCATCGACAAGCATCTCAATGGACCCAGGTGGGCGACAGAGTGATAGGGGCTTTCTTTGAGACAGTAAGACCCCGACATACGCATGCCAGGGGCAGCCAGTTGAGGAGGCCTGACGGCTCAGTTGCTTCAGAGCCAGAGGACATGCATGCAGTTGCTACTGACTTTAACCGTGACCTGCTGTCAGCAGAGCCTCAGTCAGAGCGTCAGGATGCATGTAGAGAGCAGGTTTGGGCACAAATGCCTTGTCTTGTGGCTGAGGAGATGCGCCAGAGGCTTGAGCTACCTCTTCAGCTAGAGAAGCTCCACGCGGCCCTCAGAGCACTTCCCCATGGTAGCTGTCCAGGTGAGGATGGTTTGACTTCCAATTTTTTCTTAGAGTACTGGGACTTGCTTGGCTCAGATCTCTGCAGCGTTTTTCAGTAAATCCTACACACAAGAGAGATGCCTGACAACATGAGTGAGGGTCTGATCTACCTTATTCCCAAGGAGAGTGGCTCCTTGGATGAGATTCGACAGTAGCGGCCCATCATCATTTTCAACTCAACCTACAAAATTCTTGCCAAGGCTCTGAGTTTGAGAATTCAGCCACTTCTAAAGAGTACTATACATGGGACACAAACAGGTTTTGTCAAGGAGCATAGTATCCTTGACAACATCTTTACGTTTTGGGAGGCTTCTCCCCTCGCGCGCCTCCATGGTGAGGATTTGGTGATACTTCTTCTCGATTTTGAGAAGGCCTACGATAAAGTTGACTGGGAATTTTTGGAGGGCACTCTACGCAGGATGGGCTTCTCAGATGACTGGATCAGAGAGGTGTCAGCTCTTTACAGACGGGCACACAGTCAGGTACTTTTGGGAGGTGGTAGAGGAGATTGCTTCATGCTCACACGTTCGGTCAGACAGGGCTGCCCTCTTGCCCCCTTCCTCTTTCTGTTCTATATTGAGGCGATGAGCAGATTTTTGGTTTCACAACAGGTTGGTCTACTAGCTTAGCGCTCCCTATTCGGGGCGACGAGCTACTGGATGCTGAGTTTGCAAGACGACTCAGCTTTGTACTTGGAGGGTTAGGAGGCCAACCTTCACAGAGGTGAGCAGGCTCTTGAGACCTTTTGTTGTGCATCAGGTGCAGTGATCAACTGGAGAAAGACAGTGGCTTTCTCGGTTGGTAGTGCTCCTACGCCTGATTGGCTGCCAAGTGAGGGTTTTAGATGAATTCCCCCAGGGACTGTAGTTCGTTACTTGGGCTGTCAGGTTTGTTTGGACTTGTCTCCTGAGTAGCAGATTGCTCCCCTCCTCCTGTCCATCGAGAGGAGGCTGTTACTTTGCAGCTCCGCACGACTTTCTCTAGCATGCAGAGTTGTAGTGGCCAACCAGGTGTTGTTGGCTACTATATGGTATATCACATCTTGTTGGATCTTTTCGAGTTCCTGCATCAGCCAAGTAGAGAGGCTGATCAAGAATTTCCTTTGGTCAGGGCGCGACACTCAGATAGCCCGGGCCAAAGTGGCCTGGCAAGTCATCACTCTTCCTTGTTCTCAGGGGGGTTTGGAGATCATAGACCCAGCACAGCAGAGCAGAGCCCTTCTTGAGAAGTTTGTTGTCAAAGGATTACTTCCAGGAGAGGAGCCTTGGAAGGAATTTTTGCTTCAGCGGCTTAGTGCTAGAGTGCCTCAGGCTGGAAGCCCTTGGAGACCTTCGACCAAATGGATTTTCACAGAGATGCGTAGAGTTGGCCCTAGCAAGAGACTGGAGGACCGTTTTGTTGTGAGTCTGCTCCGCTCCTTGGAGCAGTTGAGGAGAGGCTTGGAGTAGCACCACCCTACTTGCACGGAAGAGCGTCTGCGAAAGCCCCTTGTTTGAAACCCCATGGTTAGCACTCAGAGAGGCCACTTGGTTGGTAGTAGGCCTCATGTTTCTTGGGGTCCCATGGTAAAGGGTCCAGCACGCACCTTAGGTGACTGGCTACAGTTCTCAGGCTTGTCAGAGGAGCTTCAGAGCATCCAGCTACAGGGCATGAGAGGGGTGCACAGCATGTGTCAAGACATCACAGAGGCAGTACCAGCTGAGTGGCTCACACCTCTCGAGTCAGCAGCACCCAGATGGATGGGGCCTTCACGCAACTGGAGGTCCTCATCGCAGTTCGGGCTTGCTCAGAGACTGTACCCTCCCTATTTTTCGAGCAACAGGGTGAGGGTCTTTTACACCGAGTTTCAGTTAAGGCCCCACAGGTTGCAAAGTGTTGTTTTCAAAGGATCCGAGTTGTGGGCATCTATGGGAAAACTTGTCATAGATCTTGACCCAACATTTCTTGAGACTAGCCATTGGAGGCTGTGGGCTTGGGAGAGCTGTCCACTGGCACGAGTGCAGTGGGATCCTGGAAGCGGTTTTGGCGAGACCCTTTCGCCTCAGCCGACCATCCAGGCGTCCCTTTCTTTCAGTACACTGTTCGACTAGGACGTCACATACTAGTAGCACGGAGAGAGGCTCGTCCCGTTGCAGCACCTCATTGGCAGGAGGAGGGTCTCACAACTGAGTTCTTGTCAGCTTTTTGTGCGAGGTTGTGGGACGCCAGACAGCCACGGCGAGTCATTTTGTTCCAGTGGTTGGTTGTACATAGAGCTACAGCAGTGGGGGAGCTGGCTTGTACATAGTGGTCTCTCGGTAGCATGCGCAGCTTGTGGCCATCCTGTGGAGAGTTAGCGTCATTGTCTTTGGAACTGTCCTATGGCACAGCAGGTTTGGCTTCGTGTTCTTCGGCTGATAGCTTTTTCCACAGCACGACGGTACACTTGGGGGGCAACTGCTTGGTCCACTCTCACGGGCCCGGCACTACATTTTGAGCTATACTCCACCAGCAAGATGATAGTGATCCAGGGAGTCGACCTACACTCCAGCCTGCTACATAGCTTACTCCACAGGAGTGGTGCAGTGAGAGAGAGGAGTGTTGGGAGCTCATCTGCGGCCTGACACTCTGGATCATTTGGCGGGCCAGCTGCTTTCGCATCTTTGAGACTTGCCTTGTACCACCAGCGGAGACAATTTGAGATCTTTGGCTAGAGTTGATCCATACTCTCAGGGGACACTTTGAGAGACTCTAGGGCAGCTCTGACCGCATGCAAGAGCGTAGAGAGGCTTTCCTTGGACTCTCGCGCCCTAGGCCTTTCTTCACCATGGTCCAGGGTAGGGTGGGCTCAGATGGCACTACCGTCCACTTGTGTGGCTTTTCCCTCCTCCCATCTCCCGATTTAGCCTCATTATACATATGTTGTTTTTCATTGGGAGAGTCTCCCCTTATGATTGTTGTAGCCCTCTCTAGTAGAGGTGGTTGTAGCCCTATGGGCAGTTTCATTAACTAATAGAAAGATCTTTTTCTCAAAAAAAAAAAAAAAAAACATGCAAGAGGAAAATGCTCTCTTGCATGGAGGAACATTGCACCCAGTGCCTATGTCTATTCTTCTCTCCTCTCCTCTCCTTTCTCTCACCGTGCCGGTGTAGCACTCCGCTCTAGGAGGTGCATCTGCACGTGCTCTCTTACTCTCTCCCTCGCTCTATCTCTCTCTTTCTCTGTTCACGTACAACTTCGATTATATGCTCACAAGATTTTCCAGGTATGCAGATATGTTAGTTTATGGCTTGCAGTATGTTGTTTTTGCTATTTTGCAGTGCCTTCCCACTTCCGGCTGTAGCAATGGTATCAGAGAGAATTTAAAGGTTCTGTAGATTGTCACAATCCTGGTTATGGAGATAACCACAATCATAGATAAGTTGCACCTTTAACAGCAAATTCGGTAAGATTTCCTGTAAGGTGCAGCGGAAGTGAATGTTGAAATTTGCTCAAGATGAGTGCTCCAAATTGTGCTCAAGGGTTCCTTTTACTTACAGAAGGGAGAGCCTTCCGTTCCTATAGTGAGAGAGTGCAAATGATCACAAACAAAGCGGATAAACACTGTGAATGAAGGTGCTGAGACTGAGAGAAAGAGAGAGAAGAATACGACACCAAAATGTTGTCAAACCCTCCTCCGAAGGCCCTACTCTCTATGGCGAGAGTGGTCTACTATTGATTGCACAAATCTCTACAATGCAATGGACTTGCCGACGATGTCGATGATGATGAGGACGACGACGAGATGGGCTGAAATCTGAAAACGCTAATGACTGAAATCTGCAAATCTTGTATCTACTGAATTCTGACTCTATGTCGGTGATGACGGCGATGACGACGATGCGACGATGGAGCGCTGAAAACGCAGATGCTGAAATCTGCGTTTTCCGGGCTGAATCTGCAAACTTTGACTGAACTGATCGTGCAGCGAGGATCTGCTGCGGGAAGGTGAGATCTGCGAGGTTTGGGAGCTATTCAACAGTGTCTCTATGCTGAAAACTGAAAACGCTGGTCTATCTGCTGGTCCTGTCGCGGAGAAACTGCAAAACGCTAGGTTGCTTGCTGCTCCAAAAACGCTAGGGCTGAATCTGTGCTTGATGCAAAAATGCTAGTGATCTGATGTGGAAATCTGCTATCGCCAAGGCTGATCTGCAATTGCAAAAAGACAGGGCTGACTCTTGAAGCAAAAACGCTATGGTATCTGCTTTGGGGGGGGGGGGGGGGGGGGGTCTTGTTGAGAAGGTGCATTGTTGGATGTCAGGTCCCTACTGCCTCTTCTGCCAAAAAGTGCTAGCGCTAGGTGTCTTATATACTTGCTGAGTCAAACTGCCCTCCCAGTTTCCCAACAAAAGTCACTTAATAATAATAAGTGAAAAATGGCTAAAATAGGGAAAATACGTTTTCTGCACTGTAAAATGCTCCTGATGGAAATCTAATGATCATGCTGTGTGCAACCAAAGGATACGCATCTACTCTAAGTGCTTGAACATGTACGGTCTACGAACAGACTCACCAAAGTACCAGAATGCTTCCTAAGCTAACTGAACTGAACTGAACCCTAGTCATGAAGTAGCTTGTCCACGTACACATAGGGTTAGATGAGCACGTTGGTGCAACCAAAGTTGGTCCGTGCCAGGCAGGTGCGCGGCGGCGAGCTAAAGCAGGTGGGAAAGTCCTCGGCAGACCAGTGGAAGCGGAAATGTATGTCCAATGCGGTTTTTTGGGCCAAGAAGGCTCCAGACGGTGGCTAACAGGGCTGGCAGTCAAAAGGTATCCAGAAGGCGGCCATCATGTGCCAAAGTGTGGTCCTCAGTGTGCTCTCTAGGCCGGTCCAGACGGCTTGTCAAACGTAGCCCCCGTGCTCTAGATATTGCAATTTAAAGAAAGGGTATGTAGCAGATCCCCGACGGACAGGGCAGCAAGGGACAGGTGGCCCAGGCCGCTGTCAGTGCATACACGTGTAGAGCTTGAGTTATGGAGCATGCCTGTCTTCTCGGATTGCGAATCGGAGCTCTGGATAGCAAGTTATGGCCATTAGAAGATTTTCCGGGGGCCAGGTCTAAGCCCACTTGACCGCATTGGAAGACGTGCCATCTAGCGTCTTTTAAACCTCGCCAAAGTTTTCGGTGGAAGTATGCACCATGTGGGGTTAGCACAAATTGACGGCACGTGAATCGGGTACCTCGTCAGCAAGTTATAGCAAGTTGAAAGTGGCAGGAGGTACTAAGGAGGATGATGCACGTACTTTTTTTTTGTTTTTTGGCAGCCTCGAACGGCGGGCTCAATGAAGTCAAAAGCCGGTGGAAATGGTGTAGGACGGAGCCGAGCATACAGTCTCGGAACACGGCTTTACAGTTCTGGAGTGAGACTTGTCAACAAGGAATGGAAGGGAGGGGCAATTTGGCACCCAAGAGGGAATCCCTCACAAGTGAAATTCTTTTTTAAAGGGGCCTTGGAAGACTGGGGGCCGCCACGTGGCGCCCCATTGCTCCATATGCGCAGGATGGAGGCAAGGGCACATGCTATAAGGGCTGGATCGTGGGCACTCCATTGGCATGAGAAGGAGAGAGTGGAGCTCCTTGAGCTCGTGGGCTATGCCGGAAGGCGCCACCGGCGCTGCACAGGCGGCGGGTGGCAGTTTGCGGCGGTTTTGGGCGGCAACCGGCGAGGCGGGGCGGCTCTACCTGCGCGGGAGAGATGATGACGTGGAGCCCATGAGGGTTGGGTCCGTCCCCCCTACCCAGGGATTTTTGAAGGCAAGCTCGCCTTTAGGAGCAACGACGGCGCCGTCGTTGCTTCCTAAAGGGCTCCTACATGTGGGTGTGCAAGTGAGGCCTCGGGATGTGTTCAAATTGGTCAAAGCAAGGTCAATCCTCCCAAGGGGAGTGCCACATGTCGGCCTACCATGAAAAATGCCTAAAAACTCAAAAAACGAGCCCAATAAAGGGGCAAAACTTTTTGTAACGAGGGGCTTTTTTAGTTTTTCCTTGCATTGTACATGAAAGGAGAAGAGAGAGAAGCTCGGAGAAGGATTGTAATGGAGCTTGAAAGCCATTAATGCACAACCCTTTTGGTCTATGGTGCCGTGTCGCATCCCCCTTCCCCCTTTCTCTTTGTCGTCTCGTCTGTTGCCAGCCGCGGTGCCGGTGAAGCGTGTGTACGCCCGGATCGTTGGTGCTTTGCAAAAAGAGAGAGACAGAGGGTGAGTGTATGCGTGGAGGGAGGCAGAGAAGGTGCAGTGAGGTGTCGGCTCCTGTTGCGGTCCTAGATAGCGCGTGTGCGCTTGGGAACTGGGCAGGTGAAGCGGATTAGGTGTAGATTGTCATTTCGAAGGTGTTTTCGAGTGGATTGGGGTGCTGTGTTGACCGTGAGCTATAGATAGGCGTTTCTGGTTGTGCCGGGTGTCGTCCCCCATTTCCCCTCTCCATCTTCTAGTGCCCCCACGGAGGAGCGTTCTGATGCTCCTAGTTGATGTCGAAGCGGTGATTTTGGTAATGCCAAAGGTGCGACCTTTGAAGAGCAGGTGCTGCTAGAGAAGAGATGGCGTGGTCCGGATTTCCCATTTTCACTGGGGTCGAAGATGCGGAAACTTGGCTTCAAGACTATGGACTGTTCGTGTTGGAAAGCAGTTTGTGGATGGAAGATGGTGCAGTACAGGTATTCCCGCTCCTAGTTGGTGGTAAAGCGAGGCTATGGTTCAATGGCCTCCGTGATGAAGAAAAGGCAGATTGTGAAGCCCTAGAGGCGGCTTTTCGAAGCAGATATGTAGTGGATGCGCAGCTGAATGAATTAAAGAGAAGACTGGACAATTTGAAGCGAAGCTTGGAAGCAGATTTTCAAGCGTTCCTATGGGAGTTTGAAGTCCTTTTGGGAAAGCTAATCAAGGTAACGGCTGCTGAGAATGTTGGGTTTTTAAAATTGAACAAGTTTCTGGGTTGCCTGCATGAAGAAGTAAGAGACAAGGTGGAGATTGATGACCCGGTGTCATATGAAGAGGCGGGGGCTCTGGCAAGAGGGCGGACCAAGAAGATTCTCAAGAAGCACGAAGCCAGGCAAGATTTGCCAAGTGTTGTGATGCCAAAGCGGGTTGATGCAGTAGTAGCCGATCCAATAATGGTGCAAAGGGAAGTGCAAGTGCGAGAAGAACCAAGGGTTCTTTGGCTACAGAGAGACAAGGTGGTTCCTATGCCGAGGATGTCGGCTACAGAGGCTCCAATTGTGGAGGATGTGCAGGTGGGTCCAGAGTGGACAAAGGAGGTGCTGCCGAGTCAAGGTGTGGTCGTAGAAGCTCCGTTGAAATGTGGTAAAGGCCAAAGAGTGCGGTTTGTAGACGAAGTCGAAGCGGTGAAGCTAGAGGAGATTCCTGAGCTAGAAATAGAGGAGGAGATTGAGTCGAGTGACAGTAGCTCTATGGATGCAGACACGAGTTGGGAGACCGAGTCGTCTCAATCCACGTATGATGAGTTCAATCTCTTGCATGTGAGTAGGGAAGCAGCAAGTGTGTGCGAGGAGCAACATGAAGTGCAAGCTACGGTGCCGGTGAAGCGTGTGTACGCCCGGATCGTTGGTGCTTTGCAAAAAGAGAGAGACAGAGGGTGAGTGTATGCGCGGAGGGAGGCAGAGCAGGTGCAGTGAGGTGTCGGCTCCTTTTGCGGTCCTAGATAGCGTGTGTGCGCTTGGGAACTGGGCAGGTGAAGCGGATTAGGTGTAGATTGTCATTTCGAAGGTGTTTTCGAGTGGATTGGGGTGTTGTGTTGACCGTGAGCTGTAGATAGGCGTTTTTGGTTGTGTCGGGTGTCGTCCCCCATTCCCCCTGTCCATCTTCTGGTGCCCCCACTGAGGATCAAACTCAAGACCATGTGGAGCGGCCCAGGCCTACAAATGATGATGTGCAAGTGAAACTGACGTGTGGTGCCATGCTAATGGCCATGTTGGTGAAAGTGGTTGTGGAGTGTGCCATGGATGTGCAACAGGTGCAAAGTCTTGCCAAAAGAGATAGGGAAGTCTTGCCTATGGTGGCGGAGCGTGATGCAGCGATAGGAGAGCAAGTGATGGAAGCTGACAAGCAAGTGGTGCTTATTGACCTTGAAGGGCCAGTTGACAAAGAGGAGCTCGACGATGCTGGAATTGAGTGCATGGCAGGTGGGAAGGGCAATGCAGAGTCAAAGATAGAGGTGCTTCCTATGCAATCAGTGCACTCTATGACAGGTGATGCGGATTCGAAGGTGGTGTCTATGCTTTCCAAGGGGATTTGTGAATGCTGGTTGAAAGGGATGCTGATAAAAGTGGCTGTGCAATGGGCTGTTGAGCAGGTACAGGATCTGCTAGATGAGG
This sequence comes from Adiantum capillus-veneris, assembly GCF_014529385.1. NCBI lineage: Eukaryota > Viridiplantae > Streptophyta > Polypodiopsida > Polypodiales > Pteridaceae > Adiantum > Adiantum capillus-veneris. The sequence goes on from NC_140934.1 coordinate 37,025,197, forward strand.
ATCTAGCTTTACATGCTTGGGAGGGTGCGTCAAGTATGTCAGGATTGTTGGTTGAGCAGGATGGTGAGCACGATGGTGCTCTATTTGGTGTTCGTGGAGGTGCTTTGTTGCAAATGGGAAGTATGCCATTGGCTGCATGGAGTAGTAGAAGTATGTTGTTGGCGGTTTCGGTATGCACTTGGTTATGTGCTTTGGTGTGGCACTATGCAAGGGTGCTACAAGTGGCTGCAGATGATCAATGGCAGGTGTTTCACCCAGGTGGTGTCAATGCGGTATAACAGGGGGCTGGGCAACCCGCTTGAGAAGGTGTGCCAGGTGACAAAAGATAGCTTTTGTACATATGGTTGTGGTTTTGCAGTGCTTTTGGTTGCCAGTTTGGTGTTGCAGTTTTTTTTAATGGAATAAACGTGTGTGTGGTTGAGCATAAATGCTCAACTAGGGGGTGGGCAATGATGGTGCAACCAAAGTTGGTCCGTGCCAGGAAGGGTGACAAGCAGTGCTATGGATGGTAGCAGGTGCGTGGCGGCGAGCTAAAGCAAGTGGAAAAGTCCTCGGTAGACCAGTGGAAGCGGAAATGTATGTCCAATGCAGTTTTTTGGGCCAAGAAGGCTCCAGACGGTGGCTAACAGGGCTGGCAGTCAAAAGGTATCCAGAAGGCGGGCATCATGTGTCAAAGTGTGGTCCTCAGTGTGCTCTCTAGGCCGGTCCACACGGCTCGTCAAACGGAGCCCCGGTGCTCTAGATATTGCAATTTAAAGAAAGGGTATGTAGCAAATCCCCGACGGACAGGGCAGATGGGGAAAGGTGGCCCGGGCCAGTGTCAGTGCATACACGTGTAGAGCTTGAGTTATGGAGCATGCCTGTCATCTCGGATTGCGAATCGGAGCTCTGGATAGCAAGTTATGGCCATTAGAAGATTTTTCGGGGGTCGGGTCTAAGCCCACTTGACCGCATTGGAAGACGTGCCATCTGGCGTCTTTTGAACCTCGCCAAAGTTTTCGATGGAAGTATGCACCATGTGGGGTTAGCACAAATTGACGGCACGTCAATCGGGTACCTGGTCAACAAGTTATAGCAAGTTGAAAGTGGCAGCAGGTACTAAGGAGAATGATGCACATACTTTTTTTTGGTTTTTTGGCGGCCTCGAACGGCGGGCTCAATGAAGTCAAAAGCCGGTGGAAATGGTGTAGGACGGAGCCGAGCATACAGTCTCGGAACACGGCTTTACAGTTCTGGAGTGAGACTTGTCAACAAGGAATGGAAGGGAGGGGCAATTTGGCACCCAAGAGGGAATCCCTCACAAGTGATTCTTTTTTAAAGGGGCCTTGGAAGACTAGGGGCCGCCACGTGGCGCCCCATTGCTCCATATGCGCAGGATGGAGGCAAGGGCACATTCTATAAGGGCTGGATCGTGGGCACTCCATTGGCATGAGAAGAAGAGAGTGGAGCTCCTTGAGCTCGTGGGCTATGCCGGAAGGCGCCACCGGCGCTGCGCAGGCGGCGGGTGGCAGTTTGCAGCGGTTTTGGGCGGCAACTGGCGAGGCGGGGCGGCTCTACCCGCGCGGGAGAGATGATGACGTGGAGCCCGTGAGGGTTGGATCCGTCCCCCCTGCCCAAGGATTTTTGAAGGCAAGCTCGCCTTTAGGAGCAACAACGGCGCCGTCGTTGCTTCCTAAAGGGCTCCTACATATGGGTGTGCAAGTGAGGCCTAGGGATGTATTCAAATTGGTCAAAGCAAGGTCAATCCTCCCAAGGGGAGTGCCACATGTCGGCCTACCATGAAAAATGTCTAAAAATTCAAAAAACGAGCCCAATAAAGGGGCAAAACTTTTTGTAACGAGGGGCTTTTTTAGCTTTTCCTTGCACTGTACATGAAAGGAGAAGAGAGAGAAGCTTGGAGAAGGATTGTAATGGAGCTTGGAAGCCATTAATGCACAACCCTTTTGGTCTATGGTGCCGTGTCGCATCCCCCTTCCCCCTTTCTCTTTATCGTCTCGTCTGTTGCCAGCCGCGGTGCCGGTGAAGCGTGTGTACACCCGGATCGTTGGTGCTTTGCAAAAAGAGAGAGACAAAGGGTGAGTGTATGCGCGGAGGGAGGCAAAGCAAGTGCAGTGAGGTGTCGGCTCCTTTTGCGGTCCTAGATAGCGTGTGTGCGCTTGGGAACTGGGCAGGTGAAGCGGATTAGGTGTAGATTGTCATTTCGAAGGTGTTTTCGAGTGGATTGGGGTGTTGTGTTGACCGTGAGCTATAGATAGGCGTTTCTGGTTGTGGCGGGTGTCGTCCCCCATTCCCCCTCTCCAACGTGACATTTCCGGCAATAGGATAACGGGCAAGGTGGTATGGATGGGAGCTGCTTTCCGGCCGGTTATTGGCACCCCATCACCCTCAGTCCCAAAGAACCCCATTGCCTTGGTGATTCAGCCAATTGCTGTCGCATCCTCAACGCATCAGCCGCATCATTTTCAACCTGCGAACATTGTTGGAGCTGCTACATTTTTGCATCTCAGGTCTGCATTTTTGCAGCCAGCGTTCAGCCCTTGAATCCTGTCACGTTGGGCGTGCAAATCAGCCCCAGATCTGCCTCGCCGTTGCCATCCGCAACCCACATCAATCCTGATCTCATTGATGCATCAAATCAGGCCCCGAGGTGCTTCATCTTAGAGAGTGGCCATAGCGGTAATCATCTTAGAGTCGAGTTGAGTCGTGCATTCAGGTATTGCATCTTTGTACATTCAATTAATTGCAATCTAGAGCAAATTCCACATTGGTAATGGTGTGAGGGACCCTTCAAAGGGTTGCTTGGGACCACTTGATCATACCAAATGCTTCCAACAATTCTATGAATGGCCTTCTAGATGATGTCCTCCACATCAACTTTTGAGAGAGGATCCCTAGGGTGATGTTGTCACAAACGGGAGCGCATAACAATATAAAATACATTCGGATAAATAGGATTTATCACTTATTACTGAAGCCAGAGGATATAGAGAGAAATAAATAGAGAGAGAGAGATAGAGTGATAAGATCGACACAGTATTGAGGACCAGAAGATGGGCTGCCCCCCCCCACCCCCCCCCCCCGTAATAGTATCTTTATTACTGAGGAGAAGTATATACAAGCACTTGAACCGAACGTATTACCACGTTCATTCTAGAATAAGACTTGATGATTCCCGGAAGCCTTAGCTTCCGATTCCTAGGGCAAAACCCTATTCCAAGGAACTTCCGTTCCTTATTCCAATTCCTCGAGAATCAAGGTTCTCGCGTCTAGATCTCACCTTCCAGACTCAGGGCATGGCATCCCTGCAACTCTCTTTCCAGAGTCCTCTTCCCGCAGAACAACTCTGCTTTCCCGGACACGAAGTCCTTACTTGGGAATCCCAACTGCCGGATCACAACTTGAGAGACTACCTCTCTCCAATCCGTGGATCTACTTCCCAAACTCGGGTACAAAACCCTTGGGCTGATCTAGCTCTAGTTCCTCAGAGCGCTTTTCTCCTGCAAAGGCTCATACCTTCCTCTGCTCCTACTCCCTCACTAAGAGGAAGTACACCTGCAAACAAATACTCAGAGTTCATAACATGAAAATCGTTACCTTCAAAGTCTCGACGCTCGAAACGCAACTCTGTTCTCAAAAAACAATTCCCCAGAAGAGATCTCTACATAGAAAATCCTCTCTTCCAATCCTACACACAAAAGGGGTGTGTTCTCGGGTTCCTTCTCGTAAAACAGCCCCGTCTACGACGTTTATGGGCTGAAAACAGAGAAAAACAGCAACTTGTCGCGATGGAAACACGCTTCGTAGGCACTTCTTCGTGAGGGAACTCGCACACTGGGTCTTGGCGACATCTGGTACACTTGGGGCAGCCATGGGCATCACCGGCAACGTTTCTTTACGGTTGAAATCTGCAGCAGCATCTCCTCCTTGCAAAGATTGGTCCTCCCTCTGAGTGAGGGCATGTGATGCTTTTATAGTTCCTAGCCACGGGCACGAATAGCTGCTCGCGTAGAGATCGCAGCCGTTTTTTTTTTTTTTTTTTCAATCTCTCTTTTTCTGCTGCTCTGCCAGAAAAAGAGAGAGAGAAAACGTTGGCTGATCTGTGGCCTTATTTATCAGATGGCTGCCCACTTATTAAATGGGCGGCCGGCATATTTTAAAAATAGTCTGAATCTGTCCAAAAACTCAATAAAAGCTTATAAGTTAAAAACAATGCTTTCACAACACTTCCCAGGCGTCCCTGGATGCAATCACACGCACATTTGCAATGCAGACATTGACTTCCTCGCGGGAAAGCATCTGCTTTCTCGAAAAGCAATCCCGCTTTCTCAGAAAGCATCTTTTTTTCCTCAAAGTTCCCTCTGAACCCATCTTCATTCAAGTGCTTGCTTTTTCCTTGTGCACAATTCTAACACAGTTCGGAATTTCCTCCCGACTATGGATATTCCCTTTCCGATGCACCCGTCACCCACCTTGTGACGCATCAGGAAGACCCACCTAGTCCTTTCCTACCGAACTTAGGGTACAATCTCCTTCACGATGCTCTATGTCACCCATCCTATGACGCATCAGAGATGTCCGTTCCCGAATGGTCGGATACTTCTTTCTGATGCTCCCTGTCACCCATCCGATGTGACGCATCAGAAGTACCCGTTCCTGGTGGCCTTACAGATATTCCCGTTCTCAATGTTCCCATCATTACTTTAAATGACGCACTAGGAATACTCTGTACTCGGATGTCTCCAGTGAGAAAACCCCTCTCACTTAAAATTCCAATAATTCATTTAGAATTATTTTTCTGTTAGATAAAGCCAATTTAGCAACATCCCTCTCACTTATAAACAGTTGTCCTCAACTGTAGAGATCCAACTGAACTGCCAGAGAGAAACCGGAAAATTTCAAATCTTGCTCAATGGTGTGTTGAGCCAGTCCTTTCTCAAAAGAGAACTTAGAAATTAAATTAAACAAAAATTCAATAATTCAATACTTACCTTACCAGTTCATGTCCTTCCTCTAGTACCTCGAGGATATCCTTCACCATTCATTAAACTTACGAGCCATGTAAGAACTCGTCATTCGCGTCTTTCCGAGAATCTGTTAACTCAATTCCACCTTCTCAATCCGAGAAGAATAATCCTCCTAGAAATCAATCTAGGTATCTGTCCTTGCGCATAATCCTACGCTGTTAGTCTAGAGGGTATTAAACCTCTTGTGTCCTCCCACATAGGGAATGCTCAAGTCATAGAGCATTAAGCTCGATGTCTTTCTTTCACAAACAAAGTTTGCGATCACCTTAAAGAAGGTTCTTGTTTCGGGCCGTCGCTCAACGTAGGCGGATGGTTTCAATCCGAAGATTCCTTGTGCACGGTGGCACTTCCTTCCAATCTTATTCTCCTGCGAGTTATTACCACTAGCAGTGTTTTCCCGACGCCCATTAGCGTCTCTTTCTTGCAAAATCATAAAAAATGATTCACCTTGCAAGCATCAATGACAACTTGCAAATTCTCAGGCAGATAGGATTCTAGCCATAGCATTTTCTGAACGTACATTTAAACCCGGTTCACAATAGAGCGAACCCTCTTTGAATCTCAGGGATGTTCTCCCATATGTAATTCTTACCATTTTGAAACGGTTGGCGAACTATATTCTTACGAACATAATAGTTCGAATTTATTCCAGCAGCGTGTAAATGCTACTTGACCTTCTCATGGAGAAACATATACCGCAACCAAAAGTTGCTACTGTAATGGTAAAGGCACATAGCGTACTCAATGATCAACGACCATCGGAAAACCTCTTCTCCGTAGAGAAACTCAAATTCCTTCTACCAAACACATCTCAAATAGAGATTCTCGTGTCGGAATATTCTTGCGCGCAAAAAGGCGCTCAAGAGAGTATAACAAACTCTCGTCCAGTTCCTTGGCATAGGTCTGCATCTTCGTGTGTTATCCATGTACTCAAAAGTGTACATAATTCTTAAGCTGTGTTAAAGTTTCGGTGAACCTGGGAAATTACCTTCCCTTCGTAAGATCCTTAGAGCGAAGACGCTCAACTTGACGATCACTTGGCTTGATCTTAGAGCAAAACCCGCTCATCAAATAATCTAGGATTTTAATCCTTGGATTCCTCAAGCACAGGCCGTAGTCGTCGCTTGTTCCTTCCCTCGTAAAGAGAGTGTTCATTCACTTGTGCAAAAAGCACTACCATATCTTCCCTTACCGGGTAGGGAGTGTGGGCTTAAAGAGTACTCAAGCTTAATAAAAGCTTTTCTTTGCTTGAAAACTCAGAATGGTTCCTTCATAATTTCCTACCCGCAATAGCAGGTAATTTGTTGGAGAACTACCGGATACCAGATCAATCATGGACCTTCCGGATGGTTAAGCAAAGCTATTCATCGTATAAACAATGTTCTGACTCAACCTAACTCTCATAAACACTCGAGAGTGATTGTCCTGGTTAGACACAACCATACCTCGTGCAAAAGAGCAAACAAGCATAATGCACTTTATGATTTCCTCAAAGATGTAACTTTGATTAAAAACCTGCCCTCTCACTTAAAGTTCAAGGGTCTTCTATTCAAGAACTCTCTTTCCAGAGTCCTCTTCCCGCAGAACAACTCTGCTTTCCCGGACACGAAGTCCTTGCTTGGGAATCCCAACTTCCGGATCACAACTTGAGAGACTACCTCTCTCCAATCCGTGGATCTACTTCCCAAACTCGGGTACAAAACCCTTGGGCTGATCTGGCTCTAGTTCCTCAGAGCGCTTTTCTCCTGCAGAGGCTCATACCTTCCTCTGCTCCTACTCCCTCACTAAGAGGAAGTACACCTGCAAACAAATACTCAGAGTTCATAACAAGAAAATCGTTTCCTTCAAAGTCTCAACGCTCGAAACGCAACTCCGTTCTCGAAAAACAATTCCCCAGAAGAGATCTCTACATAGAAAATTCTCTCTTCCAATCCTACACACAGAAGAGGTGTGTTCTCGGGTTCCTTCTCGTAAATCAGCCCCGTCTACGACGTTTATGGGCTGAAAACAGAGAAAAACAGCAACTTGTTGCGATGGAAACACGCTTCGTAGGCACTTCTTCGCGAGGGAACTCGCGCGCTGGGTCTTGGCGACATCTGGTACACTTGGGGCAGCCATGGGCATCACCGGCAACGTTTCTTTACGACTAAAATTTGCAGCAGCATCTCCTCCTTGCAAAGATTGGTCCTCCCTCTGAGTGAGGGCATGTGATGCTTTTATAGTTCCTAGCCACGGGCACGAATAGCTGCTCGCGTAGAGATCGCATCCGTTTTTTTTTTTTTTTTCAATCTCTGTTTTTCTGCTGCTCTGCCAGAAAAAGAGAGAGAGAAAACGTTGGCTGATCTGTGGCCTTATTTATCATATGGCTGCCCACTTATTAAATGGGCGGCTGGCATATTTTAAAAATAGTCTGAATCTGTCCAAAAACTCAATAAAAGCTTATAAGTTAAAAATAATGCTTTCACAACACTTCCCAGGCGTCCCTGGATGCAATCACACGCACATTTGCAATGCAGACATCGACTTCCTCGCGGGAAAGCGTCTGCTTTCTCGAAAAGCAATCCCGCTTTCTCAAAAAGCATCTGTTTTTCCTCAAAGTTTCCTCCGAACCCATCTTCATTCAAGTGCTTGCTTTTTCCTTGTGCACAATTCTAACACAATTCGGAATTTCCTCCCGACTATGGATATTCCCTTTCCGATGCACCCGTCACCCACCTTGTGATGCATCAGGAATACCCATCACCTAGTCCTTTACTACCGAACTTACGGTACAATCTCCTTCACGATGCTCTATGTCACCCATCCTATGACGCATCAGAGATGTCCGTTCCCGGATGGTCGGATACTTCTTTCCGATGCTCCCTTTCACCCATCCGATGTGACGCATCAGAAGTACCCGTTCCTAGTGGCCTTACAGATATTCCCGTTCTCAGTGTTCCCGTCATTACTTTAAATGACGCACTAGGAATACTCTGTACTCGGATGTCTCCAGTGAGAAAACCCCTCTCACTTAAAATTCCAATAATTCATTTAGAATTATTTTTCTGTTAGATAAAGCCAATTTAGCAACAGATGTGGAAATGTCCAAAAGACAAGGATGGTGATGATACATCTACTCGCAAACACTGGACTCCCTCGTGGATCAACGATTTCATTGTTGGTTACCGACCTGCCTTTGCTGCCCCAACTTACATGGTGTGAACCAAATTACAATTTGGATGGATGCTCGTAGAACGAATGACTGGATATGCAAACAATGATGCCCACAAAGGTTACCGGCCAACCTATGCTGCCTCTACGCAGGAAGATTGGCGAGAGCAACACCGAATGGGAGATGAAGATGGATATGTCCTTTGGAATGCCCACGGACCATGGCAAGTACTCTGTATGATGTCTCATGAAATCGCCAAGTAACTCCTCAAAGATAGAGGCTCTTCTTGGGGCCTTGACTAGATTGCCATATAATGGAAGCTCTGTCTCTGCAATGGATGTGGCTGCGAATGTAGGCTCATGATGTCTACGAACTCCCACGATGGTTGCCTCGGATTGGAACCCTTTATCTCCAGCTTGATGGCCACTGATTGCTAAGAAGATGCAACTAGTATGGACCAGATGTGCTACCAAAGACGTGTACACATTGATGGCGATGCAATGCCTTTTCTGAAATGATGGAATTCTCCAAGCAGATGGGAGAGATGGTTGTGCAAACAAAGTCAAGACTCCAAACCTAATAGGCTAATCTGAATAGCCTTCCTTTATCGTCATAAGCCACTAACTAATCCTAATACTCGCAATCAACATCTTCAAGTTTCCACTGCATGCAATCTGTCAGACTTGGTGGTCAAGCACGCACACCAATTCAACTACCCTCTCGCAGGCGCACCACATTTGAAACCCCCGGTATGGTGTTTGCATTTCCTACGCTCAAGGGGTACGGTCCTACGCACAATGACAGTACCTGCAATTCCCCAAGTGAGAGAAGTGTCCTTGGGTGAAATGCTACAACACACACGCAAACACTAGAGAGAAAAAAAAAATCAAAGATTCGCGGATTAGTGTAAAATCACAAAGCTCTCATACCAATGTCAAGTGCAACGGAATTGAAATGGTGACTTTTACACTTCTACAAATCTTTACTTCTTTCCTTGCTTAAATCTGCGCTACTAAGCACAAATGATGGTTCCTTTATTCCCTTGTAGAGAGAGAATGAGAGATTTGTAGAGAGAGAGAAGGAGAATGACACCCAATGGGGTCCCATCCAACCCTCTCAACGGCACCCACACCGTTGTTGGTGTGGTATTTGCTTTTGATTGCGTAAATCACATGCAATACCTCAATGCAAACTCTATTGACTCGAATGGGGAATGTCACCGTGATAACTCTTCTAAGTGAAGCACCTCCGGGGCTGATTTGATACACCTTTGGATCTGTCTCAATGAGGGGTTGTTGATGGCCACCAAGGGGTAGATCTTAGGCTTATTTGTGCTCCTGACGTGAGAGGAATGAAGGGCTGAAAACGCAGATGACGATGGAGCCGATGATGGGAGCACTCGATGCGGCGAGGGAATGGCCAAGAAGATGCTCAATGGCCAGCCGAAGTACCAAGCTACAGCACGAAAGATAGCGTTGACAGATCCAAGCACTCTCCGGTGAGGATAAGGGCTAAAAACAGAAAATACTGGGCTGATGTGCTGCTGAAGAAAACGTTGAGCCAAAAATGCAAGGGTGTGCACATGCAAAACGTTGGGCTGATCTCTGATAGCGCTCCAAATTGTGAGAGAAAACACTAGGTTGAGGGTATCCTTTATATCAACTTTTTAGGCCAAGTTGGGAAAATGTGAAAATGTGCGCACATGGGAATTTTCTGATGGTAACTCACAATTTCGTGACCCATTTTACGAATGGATTGGACCAACAAGTTCGTTTAACCTAGACCTACATGCACGTCATCTCAGATGCACACCAAAGTGTAATAACATCTGTCAAAATGCTTGTACAAACCATTTATGCAAGAGGGTTCCAAAACTAGAAACCTAATCTACTGGACTCGTATGGACATGCAGGTTTTGCGAACGGGCTCACAAAAGTGCCGATACTTTGAAGCATGTCCACGTGACACACAGAGCCATGTGCACGTGACGCATCAAGTTTGTACCTTACCACATACTCTATAGCAGATCTCTCTCTCTCCACATAGGTCTGCCTCTATACTTGAGAGAACTCTCTCTCCATACATCTCTCTCTCTCTCTCTCTCTCTCTCTCTCTCTCTCTCTCAATTCAATAAAAGGAACCCTCAATAACACAAGGTCAACACGAGGGATTGTGATTGCTCAATTCTACCTTCTCTCTCAATAACGCTGCACCTGACAGATTTGTACAAGGTGTAGTCTGATCATCTGATGTCCAAGCAGTTTTGTTGGCATCAGACAGCGTTGTTAGGTAGCCTAAGACTAGTATGATACGTGGTTATGGCCCCATACCGTCGATTTCTCGGAGCACAATGTGTGCGAGCACATGCATGCCTGACCTAAGTGTGTTTTGCAGGTATTTACTCTAGAGAACCAACTGATGGACACTTGGCATATTTCTAGAAAGGATTTTCATTAGAGCTGAAAACAGTCTTTTTATAGCTTTTGATAGACGTCCACTTAAACTTCTATGTAAGAGACCCTGGGGGGATCATCTCCCAGATCACGAAGTGGGTGCCCTGACAGCCCAGCCACCTGGCGTTTACATCAATCCACTCTCCCAACATCTTTGCATCAAAGTCAGCCAAGGTGACCCTTACTTGGCAACCTCTACAATAACGATGTCTTCTGTCCTTTTCAAATTACCGCCAACCCTTAAAGCAGTCACCTTTGAGGGTATTGCTGCTGTGTTCCGAAACCATAGCAACATGCATTTAACATGTCTTCTTCTCTCTTTCCCCAAGATCAGAAAAACCTGAACCTGATGTGGTAACAGGCAATTTAGTACCCAATCTGCACTGTTGGCTAATCCAAAACCGGCGTGGCGTTTCTAAACACCAGAACAACCATACATGCAACCGTGCCCCCGGTAAGGTGCGAATTTCACAAATCAACTATTCACCATTTGAGAACAAGAAATATAGCTTCAAATAATAAGTACATCTTCTATGGAAAACTTCAATAGTAAATTGTAGAGGAAACACAAAACTTCACAACTTGCATCATTCATGCCCCGCTAAGCATCATAGAGAGAGAGAGAGAGAGAGAGAGAGAGAGAGAGAGAGAGGGGGAGCATAAAATGCAAGAAAGGATAGAGATAGTTATGTAAACTCGATAGCTGTCATGAGTGATTTTCGATAAACGAATCAAAGAATGAGAGAATCTGTCTGCAAATTCTTTCAAAAGAAAACTGTACCATAAAAGCTTTTATATACTATTCCGTCCAACAGAACTGCCAGTTTCAACATTGCCCTTGAGCAACTCTTATCTTAACGGCAAGTGCCCTTTGAAAGAATTGTTCCCTGGAAAGCGTCCTTACAAGTCTCAAGTAAGAATCCACTGGTACAATACCCTTTTGGGCAGCTTGATCTAGACAATATAATTCATCTTCTATAGCCAGGTCTAAAGATGTACATTCAAGAAGTTGGTATGAGAGAACATCACAAGGTTTGAAACTATCATCTATATCTATTTCCACATTACTCTTGTCATTAGCCAAGAGCCATGTCTCCAAAAAGTCGGTATTTATAAGAATATTCTGTAGCTGCACTTCAAGATTCTCTTTTTGCAATTCGAGCTCTTCAACACCCTTTTTGCACAACCCTTGCCGGTGCTTCAACAGGCCCTCCATGTCCATTAAGTTGAGCATATCTTTCTCTTTGACCATTCTATACTCGCCTAGGTCCCGTTGCAGGCATCCAATAAGTGTATTCATCAGATCCTGCCTTTTGTCAGGAGTATGACCTGTTGTACCAAGTAGAGGATTTGTAAATGTTGACGGTGACTGGACACTTTGTTGTGCTGAGGTGGAGACCGGGTTCATGAAGCTTGACACAGAAAGGGGGTGGTTACCTCTTGCACGTTGAACATGACTCTCAAATGAGCCTGCTGTATTCAAAAACTCCCCTTCACTAACAACAAAATGTTGTTGTGACTGCACTCTAGAGACAGCTGACGATGAAGTTATGGGTCCTGGCACTGATGTTGGTAATGCTTGAGCCATAGGGACTCCCATATGCGCATGCGAAAGGTGAAACTGAGATAAGGGGCCATTACCAAGCAATGAGGGTGAAGATGATGATGCCGCTGTTGGCAAGTGCGACATTACATGGCCATATTGCGATGCTGGTAATGGTGAGGGTAGATAAATTTGCGAGTTTCTTGAATCATATGAAGGAAACAGCTTACAAGACTTTCCTGGGCCGAGCAGGGATGTTGCGCTTGACATGGAATGCAGCGATGACCCCTCATGTGCCAAAGAGCCTTTTGCAAGCCATTGGCCTTCTGCCAATTTGCTGGGGCGTTTTGATAATACTGACGATTGCGGGGCTGCTTGCGGATGAACTGTGTGTCTTCCCTCGTGGGCAGACCATTGAGATATTTTTCCAGGTCCAAGTAATGATGCTGTTGTTGATGTGGAAGGTAATGACTGGGCAACATGAGCTCCAGCATCATGATGATTCGCAGGATACTGATGTGCTGATGGAAGAATAGGAAGTGACCCAGCCAAAGCTGATGATGGACGTGCTAATGGTTGGTGGTAAGCCACAGAGTCACCATGAGCATCTGAAAGATTCTGCTGTAATAATGGCCTTGTTTCTGCCGATAGTGTCTGCATCATGGGAGGTACAGCATGTCCATGTGAAGACCCACGTTGTGATAGTGAGCCTGGGCCTAGTACTGATGTCGATGATAAAGGTGGTGATGCTGAATGAGCTCTGGGCACTCTCATGCTGTTAACCAAAGGTGGAGGTGGTTGCAACAAGGAACCCGGGCCAAGCACTGATGAAGCAGATGTAGACAATACTGGCGTCGAATTTGCTGACAAAGATGACGAAGGTGCTGGAGAAGCCATGGAGGTGTAATTTCCATCGGCAGCATGAGGAGGACGATTGAGAGAATAAAGAGGAGGGTCCTGCCCAAATGCAGAACAAAGGCTACGAACAAGGTCTACAAGGTTTGAAGTAGGGTAAACCCAAGAGCGAAGGTGGGTGGAAGAGACCAAACCGGATCCATCAACAAGAGGATGGGCAGTTTTGATGATCATGAAAGGCGAAGGAATGACAAAGACAAGGGGGGCACAAAATGGGTACTGCTCAGCAAGCCAGATAACAATAGGAATATTGTAAAATACCTGGAGGAAGAGAATGGGGATGGTGCCGCTGACTTGGAGGAGGAGGGAAGAGGGCCTGCCATCGCTGCGTTGAAAAGCCTCTAACTGGACACGCAGGCAAGGGAATTCCTGCACCAAGCTTGAGAGATGTGATCTGATGGTAGGCTTCGCGGGTTCTTGATAGGGGAGGCCCTTCTGTGAGATGACGTAGTCAATGTACTGCACAAGGGGCAATGCTTGCAAACCTCCGCGACTAGGAGCGCTCATCGCTCAACAAGCTCATTCTTAGTTTGCCCTTCACTTATACGTCGACACAGAAGAGAGAGAGCACAAGCAAGGTCGGAAGAAGCCTGGTTACCCAGCATCGGAGAGTGTTCCACGTGGTAAGATCCCAATTGCAAAGCATTTTAGCGGTTGGAGTCCGGAGAATCTATTATACACCTCTATGAGAATCTATTATACACCTCTATAAAGCAAAAACAAATACGCCTCAGAGTTTGAAGGTTCCCCGTAGCCCGCTAACGTGGCTTGAGCATGGAGGACCAGTGGTAATCTTTTTGCGGCATTGAGGCCTACTACCGAATTGGTGTTTTGTGATGACTATGCATCGAAAGCCTCCCACCTAGCCTTCGTACATAGCATGCACTACAATCACCTAGCTTCACAGTCTAGAGCTTTTGTTCAGCCACGTTGTCGCTTACCCAGCTTTATGTTTCAGTACCACAACCTCCCTTGTTGTTTGCTCGCGACACCCTATGCGCTTGCTCAGCCTAGAGATTGCATGCACCCTACCATAAGCCGCCTCTTCTCTGCACTGTTGATGGAATGCTCTCAGTTTTTATTGAAGGGGCTAATGCCTCGTCGCGTGCGTGCAAGAAAAAGGAAAGGAGAAGAAGAGGAGAAGCACGATTGGAGGAAACACACAACCACAGTGGACACCAGCTTGTGTCTCTTTATTTGTATGTAAATGAGATATAGAAAGGTTAGTGGAGTTAGTGTGTGTAGAGAGGGTTGACGCGGGTCACGGTCATGGCGGCTTTTACCCAACAATCTCCCACTTAAAGACCAATGCGGTCGTAAGTGACGGCTAAAGCTAATATGTACAGCTGTGAAGCTCAACATCTTCACCCTTGTACAAAACTTCTCAACCTACACCCATTAACTCAATGCAATGTGCAAACTACTCCGTATCTAAGCTATTTGCAAGAGCATCTGCTGGATTGTCATCAGTGTGGACCTTGACAAGCTCCAAGCACTTATCCGTCAATGCATCCCGAATGAGACAATACATCAACTCAATGTGTTTCAACTTGGGATGAAACACGGGATTCCTTGTCAAAGCAATGACACTCTGACTATCACAATGCAAAACTAGAACCTACTAAATGTTTAGATCTCCCACTAAATGTGCCAACCATATAACTTCCTTGCTGGCATTTGACGTTGCAACATACTCAGCTTCTGTAGTGGAAGAAGACGTACAATCTTGGAGAGATAATCTCCAAGAAATGGCTTCTCCTGCAAATATGAAAATGTAGCCAGACGTAGATCTCCTACTATCTCTGCAACCCGCATAATCTTCATCCGTGTAACCAACAATAGATGCATCACTATTGTCGAAGCGTAAACACTTGTTTATTGTACCCTTCAAGTATCTGAGGATATGTTTCAAGGCTATCCAATGCTGCTAGCTAGGATTAGCCATATACCTACAAACTACTCCCACCACAAATGCAATGTCTGGCCTCGTAGCCATCATAGCATACATAAGATTGCCTACAGCTGAAGAGTATGGCACATTCGCCATTTCTCCTCTCTCAGCATCTGACTTGGGAGAATCTTCCTTGCTAAGTTTCAAATATGACGGTAGTGGGGTACTCACTGCCTTTCCCCCTACATATTAAAATGTTGCAAGACTTTGTGGATATAGGATCCCTATGATAACTCAAGAATGCCTTTTTTCCTGTCTCTCTTGATACGCATACCAAGAAAATGATTTTCTTCACCCAAATCTTTCATAGCAAAGTTTTTGCTCAACATTTTCTTCAATTTAGCAATCTCCTCAATACTTTCTTGCAATGAACATATCATCTACATATAAAATGAGAATGATCAGAGAACCACTGAGTTTCTTTGTATACAAGCAGTGATCCTATTGACTCCTTCTAAAACCCTAGGACCGCATAAAAGCGTCAATTTTTTTTATACCACTACCTAGAACCCTACTTTAAGCCATAAAGTGTGTGCACTTTGCCGCACATGTCGGAGGTTGGGAACTTGCCAAAACACCGTGTGCGAGCCACGAATGGCTGCAAGCACACAACTAGAAGATCCTATCAAGCTCAAAGGGGCAGGGATATGTCACTCACCGCTCAATGCTTCCGTCGTGAAGGATCTTGTGCTGCAAAGAAGAAGGAGCCGCCGCCACGAATGCCACCGCAATGCTCTCTCGCTCTCTCTCTCTCTCTCTCTCTCTCAAACACACACGCACATACACACGTGAGAACACCAAGGAGGAGAAGACAAAGGTAGTGCAAGAGCACTTCTTAGCTTGCACCTCAAAGAATGAGGATTTTAGGTCAAAATAGACCTTTTATAAGAGTTTGACCCATTCACACATGGGCGTCCACAGTGGCCGGTCATTGCAAAAATAATGTAAAATAAAATAAGTGGTGTGCCTCTCATCTGCGATCACCTACACATCTATTGGACCGACAAGTTCGGTCCATGACTCAATCAAATAAATAATAAGGTGTTCGTCGAAGGTGATAGGGTGTCCGTGAGGGTTAGCATGTCCCCCTTCTTGATGTAGATTCCGTCCTCAGAAGCTATTGAGATGAAGCTCGTTCGTCAAGGCGAAAGAGTATCTGAGGTCGAACGTCTTTAGCTTTCGTCAAACCCTACAAAATCAACCAAAAATGGCACAATAATTGTATTCTTATATACAATTAAATAGGATATGCAGTGAATAGGCACACAGATTGATTGGTAACAGAATATTAAACAATTTGTCAGTAGTAAACATTAAATTGTAATATAATCCAACGCGTAAGCAGTTGTAAAGGTCAAAATATAAACAAGTTTGGGGTCGCTGATTTAACGGTCGAGAGGCACTAGAGGTCAACTATTAATACCATGGGCAAGCTTCTCAATTCTCTTTGGTCAATTAAGTTGTTTAATCGTGAGAGCAAAGTATTTCATGTGCGAGGGCTAACTAGGGCTAAACCTAAAAGACTTTCTAGTTAAGCTACGATAAAAGGAATTGCTTATGAAATCATCGCTTGAATTATTCCCTTTCTTTGACCCCCCAATGTTTTTCACACTGATTCAATTTTTGATGTGTGTGCTTATTTTGTATGCCTTGGGATTTTTGCTTTCAAAGAAAAGCGCCCACACTGGGAACCTCTAGGGCTTTAGTACCATAGGCAATACATGTGAGCGAAGTGCCAAATTAAGATTTTACATTGTTGGCACTTTTGTTTTTTGCTTGTTTGTTTTTCATTGCCTTTTAATTTTGTAACTTTGGGGGGTCATATTGCACTGTTACCCTCCCCAGGCTCATCACAATAGTAAACTCTCTTTATAATAGTTAAACTAAAGATCAATAGGGATTAAGCCCACTAGAAAGCACTAATACATTGCACACAATGCTGCCTAAATCGGATTAAGAACCTAAACTAGCTTAGTCAGACTGCTTGATTCTTAAACCTATACAAGGGATATGATAGAAAATTATATTGAATCTAATGTTTAATACTAAGCAAAGGTGCAATATTATGCTACTAGTCACAATTAAAGCAGACAAACATGGATGCTAAAAAAAAACAAGAGACAATGCTAATGGTCAAGAAACACATGTTCGTGTTGATGATCGCGCTCGATTTGAAGAGTGAACGAGACAAAGATTCCATGAAGTTCAAAATCCTAACGACGGCAACGCGTTCCTGTACACACTAGAAAACACAAGGAATACCTCTAGGAGGCACATCAGTGGGAAAAGGCACCAGCCTTTATTGAACACAATCAAAACACATCAAGAACCCTAACCGAATTATTTGCACCCCCCTAAAAAGTCAAGGGAACAGGATATTGAATAGATGGGCGGGTAACCCTAGGTCTAAACCCCTATCCTCATCATCTTCTAGAAAAACAAGTCATCATCCATGAGACCATACGTGCCATCCGTGTAATCATGTAACTCTTCTTCATCAGTAGAGGCACAAATGTTCACTAAGAACGTCACTAGGCGTCTATAGTCATCTTGGTCAAAAGGGTAAGCCTGTGAAATTGGAGAGACGTCCTCTACTAAGTCTGGATCAATTGTGGTCAAGAGACGTATCAGCCATTCTTATTCCTCGAAATTCTTCTCACACACTAGCTTATCTACCAAATTCCATTCACTGACAAGCACCGGGTAGACTATGTGAAACACTTGTGAAAAGTAAAGAGGGTACCTCTCACCTAAGGTAGGAGTGGATGACTCTAGCGCACTAGCCATATCTGTTCACATAGATAGATGAGGGTTAGTGCGCAAATATTATAATGGTCATATCAAAAGGTCATATCCTTGTGCATAACGTGTTTTTATGGTTTTGGGTCATGTATTAGAACTTGTAAGTTTCCAGATTTTTGTTTCGTGACTCTTGCTCTTTTACTTTTTTTTTTTTTTTTTTTGTGAGTATAAGGCTATATATATACATTCCCTAAGATTGGGAGATTGAGAGATCAGGGAGGAAGGCTAAGAGGGGAGCAAGTGAATGATGGATGTCAGCAAACACTCCCCCCTTCCTTGGGTAGATCATACCTTTTGGAACAATGTCGTCACCTTTTGAAACCAATTGTTCCAAGTTGTTATGGGTGAAGACTTTGACCAATAGTTTTCGACCGCCCTGGGCGTTTCATCTAGTTGCAAGGGTGGTAAGGTAATCTCCCATGATTTTACTTGCAACGTTGTTGTAGGTGGTGAACTTACAACGGGAGGTGCAAATTCTTTCTTGTTTGTATGGATATTTGCAATGGTAGGTGGAGGTTGTGTAGAAGCTTGTGTTTTTGTTGAACAACTACATGAAGAGCAAGAAGCTTCAATTGTTTTTTCTAGAGCCGAGCGAAACAAGTCGTCCCGCTTAGGTGTCCAAACTAGCTCCGGATGAGGTGTCTAGTATTCTATGATCTTTCCCTTCCCACGATCTTCATCTGCTTTATCATTACAGGATTTGACTCACATGGTCTATAAGTGATAGGTAAGAACACAATTTACGTTTTACCCAGATTTGATCATTCCCTTCATAGTAGCCTTGGGCTTCCAATAGTTGTTTAGGAATCCAACGCAACGTCTTCTTACATTTTTTGGAGCGAGTGGGGCATTTCTTACAAGGCTTTTTCTTTTTAGCATAAAAAATTGTCGCTAAAGAAGCTTTATGGACCCATTTGTATGTTTTCTTAGCTATATTGCGATTGGCTATAGGGATGTATGGTTCAACCTCCTGGACATGCAATGTTTTGGGTTTTATTTCCTCATGAGGTAATATCTCAGGGACTATGGCTTGAGTGGCAGGGCTAAGAGTTGGTTTCTGTGTTATGACACTCCCAGTCTCCCAAGCAATAGTGCATTTGGTCGCTATCATCCATGTGCATTTGGTCGCTATCATCCACGTGCGTCCTAGGTTTATATTGCCTTCCATAGTTCCAGCAGGCATGACCAAAAAGTTTTGAGCTACAACCCCGTTGTCATAATTGACTGAAGTGTGCCAGATCCCAAAAACCGTATTTTTTTGCTTGTTGACACCCTTGACTTGGATAGTACTCTCAGATAGAGATGGCTTTCCTAATTGACATCAACTCCATATGACAACATATTATATTTAGCACCCGTGTACAATAAGACATTATATAACACTTTTCCATATGTGCTATTTAACTCAATAGGATATCGTAGAGGTGTGTCAGAATCCAACCAATCATCCTTTGTTTCAACGTGAAATGCATGTGTAGCTCCTAGGTTGGCCTCTTGTTGGCGTCTTATACGTTGTTGTTGCTCCTTAGCCTCAGCTTGAGCTTGTACCTTCTTCAATTCTGCTTGTGCCTTGGCTACCTTTTCTTATGAATGGCACCTAGCTCTTCTTGGCTTAAAGAATCATAATATCTTTTAAATTTTCTCCCATTGAGGAATCCAATGGTTTCAACTCCATCAAGAGTTTCCACACGAATGGTACCTTGTGGGGTGATTTCGCATAATCTATATGGTCCATTTTCAACATATTTCAACTTTTTCTTCTCGTTACGCACTCCATACGTAAGGACTTTATTCCCAACCTTGATATCTTTGTTCATTAGATGACAGTCAAACCATTTCTTCACCTATCTTTCTCCACAAGTGCATTTTGCACAGCCAATTGCCTTTCTTCATCTAACCTCTCAAGGATATATAAGCGCTCAACTAAAGGGTTACCATCCCAACCTTCTTGTGAAGCTACCCGCAGACTAGGAATTACAAACTCCCATGGCATAACTGCTTCTTGGCCATATACCAATTTGAATGGTGTACAATTAATAGCCACTTTGTAAATAGTACGATAAGCCCATAGAGCTGATGTTAGCTTCAAATCCCAATCTGTGGGATGAGCTTCCACTGTTTTTGTCAAGATAGAAATTAAGGTCTTGCTAGTGCTCTCAGCTTGGCCATTTGCTTGTGGATAATAAGGCTTGGACTTATGGTGAGCTATCATGAAGTTTGTCGTGAGTTCCTTTATCACCCCATTTTATAAAATGAGTACCATTGTCACTCACAATCTCAAAGGGACAACCAAATCACGTAATAATGCTCTCAAAGAGAAACTTGGCAGTTGACCTTGCATCAGCCTCACGTGTCATTTTGGCTTCCGCCCACT
Source organism: Adiantum capillus-veneris (assembly GCF_014529385.1). Lineage (NCBI taxonomy): Eukaryota > Viridiplantae > Streptophyta > Polypodiopsida > Polypodiales > Pteridaceae > Adiantum > Adiantum capillus-veneris. Next base: position 37,045,410 of record NC_140934.1, read on the forward strand.
TTGTCACATAGACAGTGGCAACGATAATATAACAAGATTGAGTATTACGAGTTGTCGGGCTAATTGGGCCTACAAAGTCTAAACCCCATTTTTCAAATGGTTGGTCACTTTAAATAGGATGTAAGGGCATCTTATCCTTTTGTTGTGTGATCTTGTAATGCTGGCATTCATAACACCCTTTTGCAAACAGTGGTGCATCTTTGAATAAGGTAGGCCACCAATAGCCTGATTGCAACATCTTCCTAGCAGTTAGTTCGAGAAATTTCCTCTGGCTATACCCATGTGGGCTTCTTGCAGTATGTATAATACTCAACCTCACGAGCACAATGTCTAAGAATGTTGTCCTTCACTAACTTGTAGAGAGTTCTTGCAATTAGAGAATAAAGTTTATATTCTTTACAAAGTTTTCGAGTTGTATCCTTACGAAGCTCCTTGGGTGGAAAATCGTTAATTAAAAAGTTCACAATCTTCTCACTCCATTCAGACATGGTCTCTACTAGGAACATGGAAGTATCTGGTAATTGATCATCGATTCCTATAGGGGCTTCACCATTGGGTATGCAAGACAAATGATTCGCTCTGACATGTCTTTTATCGGGTCTCACCACAACGATAAAATCAAACTCAAGAAAAATTAACAACCATCGTGTAATTCTTCCCGTGGAACAAGGTTTATTTACTAGATGTAACAATGCTTGATGATCCACATAGAAAACAAACTTGCTGGCAAGAAGGTAGTAGCGGAATTTCTTCACTGCATCAATCATAGTTAAACCTTCCCTCTCTGTAGTAGTGTAGTTTCTCTCAGCATCATTTAATTGACGACTTGCAAAGCTAATGGGGTAGTCCAATTTATGTTCTCTTGGTTGAGTTAGAACACACCCAATAGCAAAGTTTGATGCATTAATATGCACATGGAAAAATACATTCCAATCGAGCACTCGTAGAATGGGAGCATTGGTTAAAGTCTTTTTTAATAACTCATAAGCATGGTCACACTCCGCAGTCTAGTCGAACTCAATAAGAACTTTGTACAGTGGACGAGCTATCTCGGCAAAGTTTAAAATAAATCATCGGTAATAACCAACATGGCCCATGAATCTTTAAACTCCTTTATAGTTTGTCGGTGGTGGCAAATTGGAATGGCTTTAATAGTGCTCTCATCTGTGAAAATCCCATTTTTGGACACTATATGCCTTAAAATGACTCCATGTTTAACCCAAAATTGGCATTTAAAAGGGTTGAGTGAGATGCGATACAATATGCACTTTACAAACACTTTTTGTAAACGTGATAGATGCTCTTTCCAAGAAGAATAAACACAAAGGTCATGTAAGAAAGCTTTGCAAAACTCCCTCAAATATTCTCTAAAAATAGTGTTTATTAATCTTTGGAAGGTAGCAGGGGCATTGGTTAAGACAAAAGCCATAACTCGAAATGCGAACACTCCAAATTTAGTTATGAAAGCAGTATTAGGTTGGTCTTCTTGTGCAATTGTAATTTGATTGTATCCAGAGTACCCATCTAAAAAGCTATAAGCTTCCTTTCCTACAACTCTTTACAGTACATGTTCCGAATATAACAAGGGGTAATGGTGTCTCCTAGTGGCGGCATTGACCTTCTTGAGCTCCGCGCACACTCTGAGCTTCCCAAACTTTTTTGACACAATAACTATTGGAGACACCCATTCTGAGTGCTCAATAGGGTATATGAATCCGCATTTGACAAGGTTTTCAATCTCTTCTTGAAGAATCTTTGCATACTTAGGATTCATTGGGTAGGGTAGTTGTTGGACCGTTTTAGCCATGCTATTCATGGGGATTGTGTGTTGCACACGGAAGGTGGAACACCTTTGTATCATGATATGTCCAAGCACATATGTCCTTGAATTCATTGAGAAGCTTCTTAAGTACATATTCCTCAGTCTCTGTCAGATCTTGTACAATGAAAACAAGTTTGGACTCCTCATTTGCTTTTGCTAACTCTATTTCCTTAATTATCACTAGACCATCATAGACTCCATTGCCTCCATTGATAGGTGTTCTCTGGGATTTGTATACACAACCTTACACTCCTTTGTGGTGTAGGATTTGAAATGATCAGGTGCAGGGTGTAAGTCTGTGGGGTCTTGTTGCTCTGTGGATTGTGATTTCTCTTCCGCTTCCTTTTGTTGTTGAGCTAACTCTTGATTTTGTCGTCTCCTTACGGTACGACAATGTCAATGGGTTATGGACTACACCACATAATGCTTTGAAGGTATTCACCCTAGTTATCTACCAACTTCCGATGAGCACCACATGCCCCTATATAATTAAGCCATTCTGCGATAGATTTCTTTTCATTTATTCTAACACGAACATTTGCTCGATATCATCACCTCTTATATCTCTTACTCTTCTTGTCTAATTTTTTATTATGGGCGATCTCTAGTGAAGATTCACTAGATGAATCGCTACTCGTGTCTTCTCCTCTCCCGGATAGATTGTCATCTTGGGTACCATTGGGTCTTGAATGGTTTGTTTTCACATTTGCACCAAGATTTAACTCGGATTCTTCATCATCATAGTCAATTTCAAGTGATGATTTTGATTCTGAATCGTGTGGGCCATAGTCTTTTGAGACGCTATTGGTTCCAATGTTAGTCAAACCTTCATCTGGTAGGTCATTAGAAGCTATATGAATTACTCATATCATATTTAAAGGTATGAGTGGTGGCATTTCATCTCCCTCAGGTGTTACCCAGGTCGTTCCCCTATTTCCCTAAGTCTCTATGGTTGCTGCTAGGTGGACCCACTCCACATTGTCAGACTCAGTCATCCCAGGTACAACATTCATATAAGGAGAATCTTCCTCAACATCAGTGTCCATTTGACAAATGTAACAATACTGTCATGGGGCCGAGTGAATCGTGGTGTCAGATCTATGATCAATTATAAATCTGTTTCCTAGAGGATGTGTTCGATCAGGTCCAAGATCAAATCGAATGATAGAATCTTAAAACTGCAAGTAGACATGGCTTTTAGACCAATCATGCACCATTTTTGCTTCCCTCGTGAAAAAAAGTCCTAAGGTCATCTCAGATGACATAGTGTGCTTGGAAAAATCCATAACAATGAAGGTATGCCTTATTTTGTGTCCAAAGACCTTGATCTTGAGATCTTCTAGCATCTCAATAGGTTTAACAATAGTCCCATTGGCCATCTTTACCATTATGTTTGTAGTCCCAAGGTGAGGTCTTCCCATAGTTTCCCATCAATTTTTAGTCACAATACTAACCCCAGCGCCACCATCAAGGATTCCGTTCACAGTTAATCCCTTGGTAGTGATTGGTATGGTCGCATTGGATTCATCGCCTTCAAAGTATTGTCCCAACTTGTTAACATGTATTTCAACAACAGAGTTCTCATCTAGGTTGGGTTGTGGATCTAAGCGTTCCTCCTCTATTGGCATCTCCCTAGATCCATCCCATCTGTGCAAATTGTGGTAGACCCACCATCAGCTCCCCATTAAGGAAAGCTCGAAGAGCTAAGAATATCTTGGGGTCTCCATATAGTTTGGACATGATGGTAGCTCTAACTTTTGAAGCCATGAAATCCATCAATTTGGCAATATTTAACGACACCTTTTGGGTTCCAGTCCCTTGACATGGGGAAGATGGGATCTCCATTTCTTCGATAGGGTTAGGTAGTCCCTCTCTAAACATTCTCTCCAACAAGAAGGGAGTACGCCCACTTTCCCATGACTTGAGGTCACTTTCCTCTTGGATGACACTTGGTATGGCTAGTGGTCTATGGACTTTGTGAGGTTGCTTTTGCGTAGGGAACACTGCGTCTGTAATCTGGATCTCCCTAGGTGCTGGCTCTATATCCCTTTGGGTCTCTTCTATCAAACCCATCAATTGCTTGACTCGCTTGATCTCCTTTGTAAGGTTTGGGTAAGTTCCTATCCTTTTTTTGGGGTCATGGCCATTGTGGCTCATGACGATCTTCCTTGTTTTTTTCTTTTCTAGTGGTTGTTTTAATCTCCATGGTCTCACCTGAATCAAAATTCTCTTCAGCGTCGTTCATATATACGGGGTCATTACCAGTCCCTATGTTGGTCTTTGAACTAGGGTCTGACTTTGCTGCTTTTTGTGATCTCTTCCATCGTGTTTTCTTCTTCTTCTGAGATTGGGCAATTGATACCGTGTCTCTTTCTTCAAGAATATAGCTTTGGTTTTGGAGCATCGATCATGTGAGTACATTTACTTGTACCTCAATTAAATTCAATGGCGTTGACGAGGGCAAAGCGAACCCCGAACCCCGACGGCCTCTAAAACACCGGGGGTCGAATGGCGCGCCTCGAGCCTGTCACACAGTAAAGCGAACAAGGGGCACCACCTAGCTTTGAGCGGCTATGACACAGACCACGATGATATGAACACCGCAAACTTACTCACAGTGAGAGAGAGAGAGAGAGAGAGAGAGAGAGAGAGAGAGAGAGAGAGAGAGAGAGAGATTGACAAATGATGAAAACCCTCGGGGGTGTGAGGGAGAATTCTTTCTGCAGTATTTACAATGACCTTCCTTCCAGCGAGGCGGCACACCGTGGTGATAGAGAGGTAGGGAGAAAGAATGGTGAAAACTACTTGGTGCGTTCTCTAAGACGACTCAATGATTGTGAAGCTTGCTACCAAGAGCGTGTATACGTGTGTGCATCGACCATTGGAGTTGAGAGGTGGACATGGCTCCCTTCACATGGTGCAATTCCCAAGGCAAACCAACACACAAGCCCCCTCCCCGTGATGCCAATAGTGTCAACTCTTCCCACTACACTCTACCAAGAGCTGACCTCTCATGAACTGCCACCCCCCGATAGTGACCTCTCAGTGCCAATTTATAGGTGTTGGCTGCTTGGATTATGGTAATCCCGGTGTGATTAGGGTAAGCTAATCGGGGAGACAAAGCAAGTGGTGGGCCTGGTGTGGGTGACCCTTGCTTTGTTTTGGGAGGTTATTAAAAGATGAGAATCTTTAGGTGGGCATTTGTGACCATCACCTAGAGAGAGGGAATTTACAAATTGGGGAATTTTACAAGGCTTGGGTGAAAACTGAAGAAATGATGAACATAACCTACAAATTACTGAAAATGGCGTCGTGGTTGTGTGATGCCGGCAAATGGTGTGTTGCCGATGCGTCGGTGTGGCACGTACGTCTTTTTGGGGTCGGCCGGAGCATGCCTTCGGCGCATTTCTCCTTTTTGTTGTCGGTGGCGCGTACCTTGAGTTCTTCCTTCTTTTTGTCGATGTCGTAGTCGTAGACCTCCTTCGGGTGTTTTTTTGTATTTATGTGTGGTGCGTATATGCGTGTGTGTGTGTGTGTACGTATGGGTGCATGAGTGAGTATGTGTGTGTATATATAGATGTGGGTGCGCATGCGTGTGTGTATGTGTATTTGTATATGTATGTGTGTGCACTAGCGTGCGTGGGAACGGGGCTTTATTATTATGTATATATTTATTTATTTATTTTTATTTTTTTTTTTCTATTGGTTGGCGGCCTGCCTGCAGGCTACGTGATGCAGATGGGGGGGGGAGAGATGGGGTCAGAGAGAGGGTGTGAGTGTGTGTGGTGTGTGTGTACTGTGTGTGTAGAGAGAGAGAAGTTTCTGCGCCTTCACAGGCCGAGAGAGAGAGAGAGAGAGAGAGAGAGAGAGAGAGAGAGAGAGAGAGAGAGAGAGAGAGAGAGAGAGAGAGAGAGAGAGAGAGGGGCCTGTGGGCGGGCACTGTGTGCAGAGCGCCAGAGAGTGAGAGAGATGGGGTGAGGGAGAGGGAGAGGGAGAGAGTATCCCAAATTTTGCACGCCTTCACAGGCTGGCACGAGAGCGAGATGGATAGAGAGACAGGCCAGCTGGGGCTGTGCGCAGAACGCGCGTGAGAGAGAGAGAGGGATGGGGTGAGGTGGAGAGGTGGTGAGAGAGGGAGTGGATGAGGCGGGTGTGTGTGTGTGGATAATAGAGAGAGAGAGTGGTTTTTTTTGCGCTTGCACAGGTCCGAGCCATAAACGGCTGAGAGAGAGAGAGAGAGAGAGAGAGAGAGAGAGAGAGAGAGAGAGAGAGAGAGGGATAGGGTGAGGTCCGTGCCTTGTGGGCCGCCGACAAGAGAGCGAGGGAAGGGGGGGGGGGGGGGGGGGGGGATTTTGGCAATGGAGTGGGGTAGGGGGAATGTGTGGGTGAGAGAGAGAGGGAATATTATCTACTGTTTTGCATGGTGGCTCAAGGACGAGATGAGGGGAGGGATTCAATGGGGTGGGGGAGAGGTAGAATATTTAGCGGGCCAAGGGAGGGAGAATGAGGCCGAGGGAAGGGTGAGGCGAGCGGGTGGGACTAGCTGTGGAATATTTTCGGGCTATTGGCTTGCCTAGAGAGCGAGGGAGGGAGTGTGATAGGGGGTGGTGGTAAGAGTGTGGATAAGAGTACGGGAGAGAGAGTTCGCATGCGGCTCGACATAGAGGGAGTGCGAGAGAGAAAGCGAGAGAAGGGGTGGGTGCTCGAGGCCGTTCCTGGTTGAGGGTGGCCAGTAAAGGGGGGGAATCATTGGGGTCAACGAGGTGTCAGTAAGAGAGAGAGGATATTAGAGAGAGACGATATGAGAGAGAGAGAGAGAGTGATTGGCCATTGGTAGGCAACGAGGGAGATAGAGAGAGAGGATTAGCCAAACCACCTGCGGGCAGGTGGTGAACAACGCCGGGCCATCTGTGGCCTATGACCATCACCTTGGCTGTGAGCGTGAGAGAGAGAGAGAGAGAGAGAGAGAGAGAGAGAGAGAGAGAGAGAGAGAGAGAGAGAGAGAGAGAGAGAGAGAGAGAGAGAGAGAGAGGAAAAAACGGAATGGATGAGGGGAAGAGAGAGATGGAGGCTTGCGAGGCTGGGGTATGGTCAAGTTTTGGGCCGTGAGGTTGGCCAGGGCATTGTTTAAGCCTTTTGATGGTGTCTCTAAGGCTTCGGCAAGGATAAAATAAGTTTTTTTTTTCTTTGATTTTCAAAAATCGGCCATTATTAGCCCTCCCCTTTTGGCTAGAGGCATTCATGTCTCTAGCCCTGACTCTGATTCTTCTTCAGCTGAGCTGTAGGAGCCGATATCGAGTTGCCTTCTGAACTAGCCATTTCATTTGGCCATTGGTGAGATTTCTGGGATATTCATGAATCTGCAACAGCTCCAGGTGATAGCCTGCTCCTTGGAATAGTGTCAGTTGATTAACCGGTAAGCCCATGGCTTCCAGAACTCTGTGCCAGTGTCCTCGTGGATCCCAAGTGAAAAATAGGATCATTGTCTGCAGTGTCCGAACAATAAAATTTGCATGCCAGATAGGACCAAATTTGTAACCACCAGTATAGTGAGAGGGGAAATGAGCATCTTGGCTCCTACAAAGACAGAACTGAAAATTATGATTCCCAAGAGTGTGCCAAGAATCCACCATATATGACCGCCTTGTTGGTGTGGTGAGCTCAAGTCGTCTTCAAAATCTTGCTTATTGTCACGACTGAAAAGAACTGCAAGCATATCATGCTTCTTTTGGGTGTGCTCAAACATGTCAGCTTCCTTTTCTGATGCTAATAGTAAGCCACCTACCTTGCGACTTAAATGCACGCGTAACCCACTTATCTCTCTCCAAAGAGAGGATGCACTATTTGTAAAAAATTGTACCAAATTGGGAATATTGAGGCCTTCATTCTTGCATTTTATCAGCCTTTTGTCTATCCATGGCTCCTTAACTCTTATCTCCATGCTGATCTTATCTCTATATGTTATAGCGGCTAGCCATAGCCATAGGTCTGATGCATCCCATGCAAACACAATACTGTGTTGTGGAGGAGTCTGGAACATCCTTAAAAGGTTGGCAACATATTGATCATCAAACTTACTCAGAACGCCCTCACATAAACTGGAGGCATTACCCATCTCCAAGTTTATAACACCTTTCAGTCGACTAGAGGCATTACCCATCTCTAAGTATATAACACTACACAATAAAGTCTTGCTCGGCTGCCAAGCCTCTAGAGCAATATCCAACTCCAAACCTTCACTCATACTTACCTCTTCGTTATGGTCCTCTAGTGAAACTTCCTTGATGCAAGACTCCTTTAGCTTGCTACACTGTCCTTGATCCATGCTGGTGCACAGGCTTCTGTTTCAAAGCCCTCCCCTTTGCTTGATATGTTGTCCATCTTCTGCAAAGCCTTGCTAGCAGGTCAGTCTTCCTCTTCTCTTGTTTCTTCCATGCTCTTTGCATTCCTCTTACTCCGACGAGGCCTGAACAACACCTTATACTATTCTTACCCTCACTGCCCAATGTTGCCGATTGATCGCTTTGGTGCCTATTTCATCCAAAGTTAAAGATGTACTCACATTTGTAACACAATTTTCTTAACTTACCTCCCCCGGTGGGGTAGCATCTTTTGATTCTTTAACCTTTTGTTCCGCTACTTCAGTCCTTTGAACAAACTTCTCGCTTGATCCTTCTTCTGTTACCTTCATCTTGACCTCTTTTGCAAGACCATTGATACTTGGTGTGCTGGTACCAACTGGTGGTGGGCGTAAGATGAGTGTAAGTGGTGATTGTGGCGGTGGTTGCATTGGTGAACTGGCATTGAACTGGTGGGGCTAGCTGTGGTTGCACTGCTGGTGGTGGGATTTGAACAGGTGAGATTGGTTGCTGGGTGGCGGTGGTCTCTCTCTTGGCAGAGAGATCTGATTCTGTCTCCCCCCTCTATTGAAATTCTGCCTCCTTGGGTGTGGGCAGTAGTACATTCCATGGCCATCTTCTCTGCAATTGTAATAGTGGTACTCTTGGTTCTGCCTTCATTGTCCTCTTCCTTGTTCTGGATTCCTGACAGGTGCATGCCCTTGCTACACCAAATGCACGGATAAACTCTCTAGTTGGGTGGTGATGCGACCTAGCAGGTCTTGTTGTTCTTTTGATGCCTCTTGTTGTTGGGCTCTATGACTGGCTGTTGCAGTCACTGGGGTTGGTCGGGCCGAGCTTGTTTCCTCTGACTCGTTTACTCTTGCTTGCATGCACAGCTTCTTGTCTTTAAGGCGGGCTACTTCGACTGCCAACTCATATGTTACAGGAAACCTTTCCTTCACCTTCTCTCTAAGCGGCGACCATAGACCAGCAATGAAACGGTCCTTCTTTAGGAAATTAGGCGCTCCTTCGCCTTCCTCCAGTGAGGCAACCCATCTCTCCCATAAGTCCACAAATTTGGACTCGTAGGTGGCATACTCTAGCAGACCTCCCTGCTTCAATTCCGTCAGTACTGCCATAGCTTCTCCGAGGTTGTGCCTCCACCAAACCTCTTTACAAAAGCAGCCCTTAACACTTCCCATGCATTCTTGGTAGCCTGGGGCAATGCATTATACCAAGACTTGGCCTCTACTTTCATCAATAGAGGAAAAATTCAAAGTCGTGAAGCGTCGTCATCTTTGTTGGAGACGACACAAGCAATGTCGAAATCATCCAAAAAGTCGGTGGTGAGATCTTCTCCCTTCTTTCCACTGAACATGGGGAAAGAAACACTTGCCATGGTAGTGACCCAGGAAATTACAAACCTTTTTTTTTTAATACTAACAACAGTAGCGGCTCATAGCGGCTTTTTACAGAGTTGAATGGATAGATCAAAACAGGATAGAGAATGGATCACAAATCTAGAACATAATAAAGATTCTTACATCAAAAGAGTGGTAGTAATCTAGGAGGGGCAAGATGATGGGGCGTGGAGATCTCAGGATTTCGTCAAGCATCTCGGCTTCAAATAAGGAAACAATCTTTTGCTGGTAGAATATCTTCCTATCAATATACACGTTTATATGCATGTGTTGCAAGAAATGGAAAGGAAATACTTCTGGCCTATTGTTATTATCCATGTCCGGTGTAGGGTAAGGATCTTGACCACTAGGGTTGCGTACCTCAGGTGTTGACGAAGTGACACCTTCACCTCATGCTCCTACCTCTTGTAGTAGTCCGCACAATCCTCCACATTAGGCTCAAAACAGACTAGGCGAGAAGAGTCTACCTCAATCGGCTTTCCATTCTACATGCAGCGACGGCACTTGGATGGTTGAACTTCATTTGAACTCTCCAGGCCTAGAGAGTGTGGGCCACTTGTGTCCACAAAATGCTTTAGGCCTCCGGACGTAGACTTCGTGGTTGATGTAGTTTCCTCTTGAAGCATTAGAGAGAAAACACTTGGTGCCACAGAAAATCTGACTGTCGTGAGAGTGCCGCAGTTTTCAAAAGCAAAACTCACCATTTTTTCTTCACTTTCTTTGTCGACACTCATTGACAGAATGCTGTGGTTGACAGCAGTGATGGCACTTCACAAACCTCCCACCTGATGCTCTCAATTGTGGTAAGAACGAGCAACGCGAGATGGAGATTTTACCTCTTGAATACTGACGACACTGCAGCCTGGCAATAGTACTTCAATGAAGGCGGCTAGTGCCTCCTTAGTCTCCTCTTCTTCCGTCCTCCAGTTAGAAAATTCCTTCAGCCATTCGTCCATGATTGATGGCGTGCGTCACTTTCAACATTCTATATTGAAGGGTCTTAGAAGCCCTCCTCCGTGGGGGCACCAAATGATGGGGGCAAAGTGAACCCCGAACCCCGATGGCCTCTAAAACACCGGGGGCCGAATGGCGCACCTCAAGCCTGTAAAGTGAACAAGGGGCACCACCTAGCTTTGAGCGGCTAGGATGCAGACCACGATGATATGAACACCGCAAACTTACACACACACACACACACACACACACACACACACACACACACACACACACACAGAGAGAGAGAGAGAGAGAGAGAGAGAGAGAGATTGACAAATGATGAAAACCCTCGAGGGTGTGAGGGAGAATTCTTTCTGCAGTATTTACAATGACCTTCCTTCCAGCCAGGCGGCACATTGTGGTGATAGAGAGGTAGGGAGAAAGAATGGTGAAAACTACTTGGTGCGTTCACTAAGACGACTCAATGATTGTGAAGCTTGCTACCAAGAGCGTGTATATGTGTGTGCATCGACCATTGGAGTCGAGAGGTGGACGTGGCTCCCTTCGCATGGTGCAATTCCCAAGGCAAACCAACACACAAGCCCCCTCCCCGTGATGCCAATAGTGTCAACTCTTCCCACTACACTCTACCAAGTGCTAACCTCTCATGAACTGCCCCCCCCCCGATAGTGACCTCGTAGTGCAAATTTATAGGTGTTGGCTGCTTGGATTATGGTAATCTTGGTGTGATTAGGGTAAGCTAATCAGGGAGACAAAGCAAGTGGTGGGCCCGGTGTGGTTGACCCTTGCTTTGTTTTGGGAGGTTATTAAAAGATGAGAATCTCTAGGTGGCCTTTGTGACCATCACGTAGAGAGAGGGAATTTACAAATTGGGAAATTTTACAAGGCTTGGGTGAAAACTGAAGAAATGATGAACATAACCTACAAATTACTGAAAAGGGCGTCGTGGTTGTGTGATGTCGGCGAATGGTGTGTTGCCAGTGCGTCGGTGTAGCGCGTTGTCTTTTCGGGGTCAGCCGGGGCATGCCTTCGGTGCATTTCTCCTTTTTGTTGTCGACGGCGCGTGCCTTGGGTTCTTCCTTCTTTTTTTCGATTTCGTAGTTGTAGACCTCCTTAGGGTTTTTTTTTGTTTTTATGTGTGGTGCGTATATGCGTGTGTGTGTACGTATGAGTGAGTATGTGTGTATATATATAAATGTGGGTGCGCATGCGTGAGTGTGTGTGTGTATTGGTATATGTATGTGTGTGCGTGAGCGTGCGTGGGAACGGGGCCTTATTATTATGTATATATTATATACATAATTTTTTATTTTTTTTTTCCTTTGGTTGGCGGCCTGCCTTCTGCCTGCAGGCTACGCCATGTGGATGAGGGGGGGAGAGATGGGGTTAGAGAGAGGGTGTGAGTGTGTGCGGTGTGTGTCTGTGTGTAGTGTGTATGTAGGGAGAGAGAAGCTTCTGCGCATTCACAGGCCGAGAGAAGGAGAGAGAGAGAGAGAGGGGCCTGCGGGCGGGCACTGTGTGCAGAGCGCCAGAGAGTGAGAGAGATGGGGTGAGGGAGAGGATGAGGCGGGTGTGTGAGGGAAGAGGATGAGGGTGTGTGTGTGTATGGATGAGAGAGAGAGAGAGAGTATCCCATCTTTTGCACGCCTTCACAGGCTGGGACGAGAGTGAGATGGATAGAGAGATAGGCCGGCTGGGGCTCTGCGCAGAACGCGCGTGAGAGAGAGAGGGATGGGGTGAGGTGGTGAGGGAGGGAGTGGATCAGGCGGGTGTGTGTGTGTGTGTGGATAATAGAGAGAGAGAGTGGTTTTTTCTGTGCCTGCACAGGCTCGAGCCATAAACGGCTGAGAGAGAGAGAGAGAGAGAGAGAGAGAGAGAGAGAGAGAGAGAGAGAGAGAGAGAGAGAGAGAGAGAGAGAGAGAGAGAGAGAGAGAGAGAGAGAGAGAGAGAGGGATAGGATGAGGTCCGCGCCTTGTGGGCCGCCGACAAGAAAGCGAGGGAAGGGGGGGGATTTGGGCAATGGAGTGGGGTAGGGGGAATGTGTGGGTGAGAGAGAGAGGGAATGTTATCTAATGTTTTGCATAGTGGCTCAAGGACGAGAGGAGGCGAGGGAGTCAATGGGGTGGGGGAGAGGTAGAATATTTAGCGGGTCAAAGGAGGGAGAATGAGGCCGAGGGAAGGGTGAGGCGAGCGGGTGGGGCTAGCTGTGAAATATTTTCGGGCTATTGGCTTGCCTAAAGAGCGAGGGAGGGAGTGTGAGAGGGGCCGGCGGTAAGAGTGTGGATAAGAGTACGGGAGAGAGAGTTCGCATGCGGCTCGACACAGGGGGAGCGCGAGAGAAGGGGTGGGTGCTCGAGGCCGTTCCTAGCCGAGGGTGGCCAGTAAAGGGGGGGAATCATTGGGGTCAACGAGGTGTCGGTAAGAGAGAGAGAGAGGATATTAGAGAGAGAGAGGATATGAGAGAGAGAGAGAGAGAGAGAGTGTGATCAGCCATTGGTAGGCAACGAGGGAGATAGATAGAGAGGATTAGCTGGACCACCTGCGGGCAGGTGGTGAACAACGCCGGGCCATCTGCGGCCTGTGACCATCACCTTGGCTGTGAGAGAGAGAGAGAGAGAGAGAGAGAGAGAGAGAGAGAGAGAGAGAGAGAGAGAGAGAGAGAGAGAGAGAGAGAGAGAGAGAGAGAGAGGAAAAAACGGAATGGATGAGGGGAAGAGAGAGATGGAGGCCTGCGAGGCTGGGGTATGGTCGAGTTTTGGGCCGTGAGGTTGGCCAGGGCATTGCTTAAGCCTTCTGATGGTGTCGTTAAGGGTTCGGCAAGGGAAAAATAAGTTTTTTTTCTTTTTTTTTCTTTGATTTTCAAAAATCGGCCATCAGTGTTATCTCTGGCGCATTTGGATTATTCAAACATTGGGCAATCAAATGATCTATGCCACATTGATTACACATGAGTATCGGTATTGTAGATGTGCTTGCGTGATTGGTTTGCATTGGTGTGTATTTCTTTTGTAGTCTAGTGGGAGATTCGGCTACACAATATGGACCTTCACACTCATAGCATTGAAGGTGGGCTCTTGGCAGTAGTGAAATTAATATTTTGGCCTCTTACTGCAAGAGCAACTACTTGATCGACAGGTTTGACTTGTCCCCAATAGTCCTCCATGTAGTATTGTGGACTTTCTTCAAGTGCATCAATCCCATAGGCAATGTTAGGGTCTATATCTTCCTCAGAGCCTTCCAAACCAACAATAGATGACTCACAACCCACTTGATTCACAGAAGTGATTCTCGGATGTGGGGGTTGCGGTCGTAGCATTGGAGGTGGTAAGGGTGTTGTTTGAACAACATTTTGGGCCCTAGGGATCATGTGTTGTGATGGTTGTTCAAGAGGTGGGGCCGGGATCAATGCAGGCACTCGCGGTGTGTCCGTCCATGCTAAGGTTGGTCTATTGGCCATGGCGCGTTTAAATACTATGAAATCCTTGGCTTGATGACCATATATTCCACATGCATTGCAATTCCCATTAAATTTTACTCAACCGTAGGGAATTCACTGGTACTATGCGGACCATAGCAAACTAAGCACCATTGTTGCTCCCTTCTTGGATACATATGATTGTTTTGTGGAGTACAATTGTCTCTAAGACTGTCTTGAATGGTCTTGGTGAGATATGCTAAAGTGATCTTAGATATCTTTGGCTCTTTAGCAATAGCTTTAGGGTCATTGGCTCATGCCCCGATGCTTGCGAGCTAGTAGATTTAGGCTCAACAGACACTCTTTCTCCTTGAATCATTAAATTGTCCTCCAATTGAATTGCATTGGTGGAGACTGCTTCCCAAGTGGTGATTCCTCTAATGACTAGGCCATTGTAGATATCCTCATGTCGTAGTCCCCTAATGAATATATCGAGCAATTTTTTATTATTGAAGCGCTCATTTGGACTACAACAAGAATTCAAATTCTTCGAGCAAGTAATAAAGTCTCTCATTGACTCCCCTTCCTCTCGTTGGGCTTTCTGGAGCTGAGATGCTACACCCCAAAGTACTCCCTCTCGTATGTACTCTTTCAAGAACAGTCTCCTAAGAGTAGGGTAAATTGTTTTCTCTTCCATCCTTAGGGTTCTATACCAATCCTCAACCTTTCCACTTAAGGTCACACTTAAAGCATTACTCTTATGCAGGTCATTCCTACGGAATCTCATATTTGTTCAAACACTTCATTATGCTTTCTCACATCCCCGTCTCCACCAAATCTTTGTGTGAGCTTGGATATTTGTAATGTCTTACTTCTAGGCTCTCTATCAGGCGTTTCACGCATATTTTTCGCAAAGGATCAACCAATAGCTTAAGAAAATGTTGCCAAGTCGCCCAAGTGAGCAGGTATAGTGGGGACATGCGCTCTCGGGATTGCATGTGGAATTGGGGTTTGCATTGGGTTTGGCGTATATGCAGTCCTTGGGGTTCCAAGTTGGGTACGATGTTGTGCCATGTGGTGGCCCAAAGTTCACATGTGTGGCCCTAGGCATAGCAAACGTCAGATGTGACATGCTAGCGCTAGCCGGTATGGTCCCATTGAAATAAGGGCTTGGGTGTTGTGGTCATGGAGCATAAGTTGTTGAAACAATGGGAGGGGCAAGAGCTATATGAGTGTTGGGTATGCAAGCCCAGTGTGTCAAGTGTCAAACCCATGGGAACAAGCCCTTACGACATGCAAGAAAGCATGGATGATCTCTTATATATGTAAAGTTTGCACACAAACAATAACCAACAATAGCGTGTCTTTTCTCCCTTGTAGTGTCAAGTCTCTCTCTCCTCTCTCGCTCATCACCATCCTTGCCTTGCACCTGCATGCTATGGCTACATCAAGGTGGCATCCACCATAGCCTCCCATCAACTGGTATCAGAGCCCCCAGGTCAGCGGCTAGGGTGTTGGCAGGCAAAGGCGCAGCATATCAAGACATTGACAATTTTTGGCAGGCATCAATTTTACGTGCATCTCAAGATGCTGTGTGGATCCTAGGCGGGCAAGAGAGTACCGTCATCATCTAAAAATGCTTGGTGCAGAAAGCTAAGCCCGCGAAGTGTTCTTTGTGCATAGCTTCTCAAAACGCTGTTGTTGCAGAGGGCTGAGGCAGTGTCCTCAATAGCATCTCAAAAAGCTGCTAGTGAGGCAATTTTTACAGCATATCAAAATGCTGTATGTAGTACCCACTTGGGAATTTTGCATGCATTTCAAAAAGCTGTGTAGAGTAGAGGATTTCCAAGCTTCTCAAAAGGCACACTACAAAGAAGCTTACAAACTTGTCAACGGTTGACATCGACAATACTTGGCAACGGCATAGACGAAGCAGCCACAAGAAGAAATACACATATGCAAATCGATTTGAGGTATTTTTGACAATTGAAGTGGCTTTTCTTGTTAATCGAATACAGCTTAGCAATAAAGCTAGTGAAGATTCCTTCAACTATTTGCTTCAAGCATTCGGCATATCAGCAGATGCAACACATGAAGGTCTACTTCGAGATTGCAGTTACCAGTTTAATGGCATAGTTTTGTTTTGTCATATACTTTCCATTCAAAGCCTCCTTTTACATTATCTGTTGTCAGTTATTTCCATCTAGTCAAAATTTTGTGCAGGGTTCTAGACACTACCACAAATACAAGTGGTAAGACCACCCTTTTGTTGTTTGGTTGAGTTCTAATATGTCGCACACTGATAGTGAGGGAACTGCAGTACACACACACTTATGTTATTTTCAAGGGGGGGATTTCTACTCATAGTTTCAGGTGATTGAACTCTGCCATGGTCTATCTCAAGTCCATAGTCAGTGGTTTGGGCTTGAGGGGGGGTTGTTGGGTATGCAAGCCCAGTGTATCAAGTGTCAAACCCATGGGAATAGGCCCTTACGGCATGCAAGAAAGCTTCAGTTATTTTAGCAGATTGCATGGATAATCTCTTTTATATGTAAAGTTGCACACAAACAATAACCAACAATAGCGTGTTTTTTTTCCCTTGCAGTGTCGAATCTCTCTCTCCTCTCTTCTTCATCACCCTCCTTGCCTTGCACCTGCACGCTATGGCTACATCAAGGTGGCATCCACCATAGCGTCCCATCAATGAGTACGAGGACCCATAGGTGCATATGATTGATACACACTTGTAGGTACTATTGCAGGCATGGGCCACCATGTAGCGATGCTTTACTAATACATGAGGTCCATGGAGTGTTTTTTGTCATACCCATCGCTGGGGTAGGCATGGTAGCCGTGGTGTCATCAAGAGAAAGATGAGCTAAACTTGGAAAGGTAAAGCTTTCACTTGTGGACTCAGATTGGGCTCAGATTGTACCGAGACCCCTGGCGAAACAACATATGGAGGATCCATCGGGCTTACCGAGGGAGTCTCCATTTGCGATAAAGTTGGTTGCTTAGCCTTCCCTGTATCCAAGAATCTCGTGAGACCCGTTGAAGGCATGTGGATCCCCTTGTTCTGCCTCTCCACCTCAATAACCCTATGGATGACATCACAAACTCTTTGTTGTTGCTCCTCTATGCTAGTAGCTCCCGTTGTGGATTGAAGGACATCTAACCAACCCACATGATAGATGTGACCTCTGCATAGGGCGGTTAAAATCTC
Organism: Adiantum capillus-veneris; assembly: GCF_014529385.1. Taxonomy (NCBI): domain Eukaryota; kingdom Viridiplantae; phylum Streptophyta; class Polypodiopsida; order Polypodiales; family Pteridaceae; genus Adiantum; species Adiantum capillus-veneris. The sequence continues at coordinate 37,062,589 of NC_140934.1, forward strand.
CATTTGTAGTTCACACTCCCAGTTTTCATTTAGAAACACTCCATCTAGGATTAAGGTGCTAGGGGTGTCCTTTAAACTAGATGCAATGTGTCTCTCTATGGGTTGTCCCTTAGTGGTTGCTAATTCAGGAGCACTTGATTGCTCGCCACCTAGCATGGATGTTGACATAGGGGCCTTCACTTTTAATTCTCTCGTTTGCTCTGTTTTGCGTAGGCTCTCGATTTCCTTTTTCCTAGCCGCAATGATATATCGCTCAACCTCTTACGCTTTGGCAAGGCTTCTACCATCAGGTAATATAACCTTGGAGGGGAATAGCTCTAAAGAGTTAGGGGGTGCAGTGAATGGAGTATTCACATGCACACTCTCGAGGAGCATGGGGTCTATGTTAGTCATGAATGGTGAATTTACTTCCCCACCCCCTTCATTCACATCGTTAGCTCCATGTTCAGAGCAAGTGGCTCTACTCAAAGTCTCTTTCAAGCGGCTAAGCACGCTCGGCTCGGACCGTGGACCCATGGCATGCATGTCTTGGCTTGAACTATCGGGATTAGGCATCGGGTAACCTTTGAGGACGTCGTAGTCAGAGGAAGAGTCACTAGACACAATATGTGGGTCCTGAGTGGTACTACCTTGGGTTTCCGTTGAGGGCCTAGAGCCTAAGGTGGAGGAATAATGAGTGCCCACATAAACGGAGACACTCTCTATGTGATCGTCCTCTAGCACCCGACCATAGCGTAGATGTTTACAATCCAATTTTTTTGGTTATTTCTGGTCCTTTTTTCTAAACAAGCCATGGAATATGGTGTGTGATAGCTCAAAACGAGCCTCTTGGCTAGAGGGACGTGCAACCCATGATTTGTTTACGTAAAGCTCTCGGAATCCTAAAAATAGTTTTTTCCTAGTCGGAGAAAAGGCTAAAATTAGTAAGTCCAAAGGGTAAGTTTGAAGGGAAAGGTGGAGAACTTGAGGAACTTGTCCCACATGCCCTCCCTTCACTTGAGGTCCTAGTCTTTATATATATAGTAGTATCTATACTATATCATAAGATTCAGGACCGAGACCCGGGTCTGGGCTTAGATCCGGATCCCTTCCTTTTAAAATAAGATTTTTTAAATTTTCTTTTTTGTTTTTGAATTTTCCGAGTGTTAAATTTAAATAAAACTTTTTGGATTTTCTTTTTGTGTGGATAATGCTGCGTGTGGGGGTCGAGCTCACGCGCTCACACAACTACCTCTTGCAGCTCTATCTAACCTGCCTACAACTAACAAATCTAATTAACATTAATTATCTTTGCTAACACAGTGACATAACAATCAACCTTCACACTGTCTACACTAACTACTCCACACTGTCTACACTTCCTAACACAACAAACTTCACATTATAGATATACACTAAGTAATAGATCTACTAACACTTGCACATTGAAACACTTAGCAAATCTTACAAAAACCTGCACATTTCAACACTAACAGATTCTAACAAATCCTGCTAAACTTGCACATTACAGCCGCTAACAGATCTAACACAACTCAGACAAAAACTAAAAGCAGATGAAAAAATGGCTTCAAGAGGTAGCACTTAGTGCAACCTCTCAAAGCTTAGTGTAAGGCAGTCCTTGACAACGGCACCAAAAATGTGCGCTTTGCTGCACATGTCGGAGGTTGGGAACTTGCCAAAACATTGTGTGCAAGCCACGAATGGCTGCAAGCACACAAATAGAAGATCCTAGCAAGCTCAAAGGGGCAGGGGTGTGTCACTCACCGCTCAATACTTACATCATGAAGGATCCTGTGCCGCCAAGAAGAAGGAGCCGCCGCTGTTGCCGCACTCAATCGCCTCGCCGATGCCGATGCCGATGCCGATGCTGCCGCAATGCTCAATCACTCTCTCTCTCTCTCTCTCTCTCTCTCTCTCTCTCTCTCTCTCAAGCATAGACACACACACACACACACACACACATACACACACGTGAGCACACGAAGGAGGAGAAGATAGAGGTAGAGCAAGAGCACTTCTTAGCTTGCACCTCAAAGAATGAGGATTTTAGGTCAAAATAGACATTTTATAAGAGTTTGACCCATTCACACATGGACGCCAACAGTGGCGATCACTGCCAAAATATTGTAAAATAAGATAAGTGGTGCACCTCTCATCGACTATCACCTACACACCTATTGGACAGACAAGCCCGGTCCATGACTCAATCAAATAAATAATCCGGCCGTTGAAGGTGATAGGGTGTCTGTGAGGGTTGCTTTCTTGAGTTGCATACAAGCTCCTCCCCAATAGGCTGTTCAATCCCCTAGTATAGTCACCAGTATTGCATCACCCCCTACACACTTTCTTAGATTTGGGTGAACTTTGGTGATAGTGAAAAAGTCGATAAGTACTTTGATCCATCTCATAAAGCTTGGTGTGCTCAAAATTTTGGTTCGGGTCATTGTGGCCTTGGCTTCTACTACAATTATTGCACATGTAAATTGTCCTTTGGTATAGATTTTTGTCCACTGCAAATTTATGCATAGCAAGTTCGATGGTCTATTGTGGGTTGTGCTATAAATCACGGATAGTTTCCTTCAGGTTCTACTCAATTTGGGCATTTTCTATATCAACTTCAACCTTTCATAATGGCTAAGAGCAACGACGTTTTCGAGATGTCGTCTGCTAATAACAAATTGGATGGAGACAACTATCCATTCTAGGCTGATGCAACACGTAATTGTTTTCAAGGGTGTATGGAGCATTGTTAAAGATTTGATGTACGCCCACGTTATGTGGATTTAGATTCTATGGAGGTTATTGTAAGTTCTAGCAATTCTACTTCTACTAGTCGGGTTGTTTTACCTACAATTACACAGGCTCTTTAAGATAGTGGAGATGCATAGGCGCATGCATTGATTGTGTTGGCTGTCAAGCACACCATTACTCCTCACATTTGTTCAACAAAAAAGCACAAAACAAGCTCAGGACATTCTAATTGTATTGTATGCAAGTCGCATGAGGAAAAACGAGCGTATCTACACAAACAACTAGAATCAAAGATCATGCATGAGATAAATGAAATTGACATTTATCTCGCTAGATTTGTATCAGATTTTTGCTTCAGCTCTGAGGCTTGTTGCACATGGCAATGATAACGTTGTTATGTTTGATGGGTTGGTCAATTTGTTAACACAAGAGGCCATGTCAAGGAAAAAGAGGGCTAAGCAATGTGTTGTTGATCAGGTTTAATAATAACAATGATGATGCTTCTAATTTTCCTTCTTTAAGTAGCAAACCATCCACTCCCATAATAGATACGCATCTGTAAATTTGCTGAGAGAGAAAATAAAAAGTTGTGTTGTAGATATTGCAGAGCTGCTAATCATTTGATAAAGTAATGTTCTAAGCTAAAGGCTAAACATGCACGTAAGAAAGAAAGTGATATTTCTTTAAATGCAACCATTACAAAATTTGCAGATTTTGTTGTTGATGCAAAATGGGTTTTTAGTGCACAGTGTCAATATGACCCTTCTATCCATGATGCATGCATGATTGAGGCTGCAAATTTGCATGCGTGGTATTTTGACAATGGTGCTACAAAGCACATCAAATCTCAACTTGACTTGTTTACTTCTCTTAATACTTTTTCCGATGGGAATACTATCACTTGTGCCAACAATGCCTCTTATCCAATTCAAGGAGTCAAAAAAATTATACTCACTGCAGTTAATGGTAGTTCCTTCACACTTTCGGGATGTACTTTTTGTGCATGGGATCAAGAAGAATCAATTGTCTGTTTTTTGCAGTACCAAGACTTGGTCTTGTCGTAAAGGTTGTGCATGACAGATGCATTGTTCATTATCTTACTTCAGGTGATACTATTGTGGCATCGGGCAGCTTGTCTCATGGGTTGTACAAGCTCAATTTTTTTAACACGTGTGTGAGAAAATTTGCAAACGCAATTGTAGGTTCTAAAGCTGTTTCAAATACTAAACTATGGCATGCACATTTTGGACATCTCAATTTTTCTAGTTTGACGCGTTTGTAGAAATCTGATATGGTTGCCTCATTGTCCCCCACCATTTAAGTATGTTTTTGAAGTCTGTATTTTGAGGAAAATGCAACGTTCTAATTTTTGAAAGAAGGTTCAGTACCAGCTACTCGTAAATTGCAACTTGTTCATAGTGATACTTATAGCCCGATACACACTCCTTATTTTAGTAACAATTTGTACTTTGTGACTCTCATTGATTGATTAATCTCGGCCTACATATGTATATCTCCTTAAGATTAAATAAAGTGTTTATGTGCTTCAAACAGTTTTGGTTGTTGAATGAAAATGTAATCGGTTGTATTGTGGGTGCCCTTTGTTTTGATCAAGGAGGGGAGTATATATTAAAATAATTTGATACATATCTACCTTGTCATGCAAAAAAACACCAATGTACGTTGCCTTTTACACCTCAACAATGGTGTTGTTGAAAGGAAAAACAAGTCACTTATGCAGACGGCACGATGTATGGTCAAAAGCCAAGCCTTGCCACATGCTTTTTGACTAGAGGCTATTATGTGATAATAGGTGGTCCCACCAAAGCTTTGTAGTCTATGACTCCATATGAGTCTTGGCATGATAAGAAGCCATTTATTGGTTATTTGTGGGTTTTTGGTTGCTTGGCTTATGCTCTAATGCCACAATAACAACGCAAGAAATTGGATGATAAAGCTATCAAATGTATATTTGCTCGTTACAACGGTGAAAGCAAGGGTTACAGGATATATCATCTGTAGTTGAAGCGTATCTTGACTTCTCAAAATATTGTTTGTGAAAGATGTAGTTCAACCCTTGTTATTATGTACTAAAGAGACATACATTAGCTCACAAGACATTTTTGATACCTTGTTGACTCTTTTCAATGGTGGGAATACAAATGTAAGTCCAAATGATGCAAATATTTAGCCTACACAAGTTTCAAGTGATGTCATAGAGCATAGGGGGTTAGGGGTAGGGTTGTGGGAAAAAGGAGGGAGGGGGGTGGGAGTTGGAGTGCGAAAGGGGGCTAGGGGGAGGGTGAGGGATGGGAAAAGGAAGGGGGCGGGGGGGGAGGGGAGAGGGAGTGAGAGACTGATAGAGAGGCAGGGATTTCATTGATGTAATCACGATCGTGTGATTACGTTAATAGGGATTTAATGTTTACGTAATTACCACAAATATTGTGTGATCACAAGGTCTTATTGACATATTTACATGATTACATTTAACATGATCACAAAGAATTTGGTTTAGGGCGACCTGGAAACCCATTAAAATCCCAACAGGGTTTTAAGTTTTCCCTGCGGGCTCGTTGGGGAAACTGAAAAGCCAGGCAGGGCTGTAGAATTATATATATAGGGCCCCGATCAGGCCCGCTAGGTGTTATTCTTTGAGTCATCTTGAGAGAGAGAGAGAGAGAGAGAGAGAGAGAGAGAGAGAGAGAGAGAGAGAGAGAGAGAGAGCTCTTGACGGTCGCCTTTGCAGGTACGTCGAGAGGAGAGAGGGGGTCGTGTGGGAGCGTGCTCTACGTGGCAGTGCACGGCATTAGCGGAGTACTTGATTACATGACTCTGGTATGTGTCGTGTGTGTATATGCGTTGTGTGGTAGTGTGCCTTTTTTTGTATTGGACAGCAGTCATAAGGTACCTTACCACACAATGGGAGTGTGTGCGTAAGCTGTTCTACAAAATAGTGCTTACCACGGGGGCATCACCTCGGTGACGCGGGGAAGATGGTGTCCTTGTGGTAAGTATTGGATTACTGTCTGGGTACTACATCGGTAACGGGGCGAATCTAGTATCCTTATGGTAAGTCAACTTTCCTTCCCTTTCCCAAAAAACATATGGGCATCGATCGATAACACAGCTATATGATGCTCGTATGCAAGCCATTATTTCTCCTTAGATTCGGGCGGCACTCAATTGGTAACGCAACTAATTGAGTATTGTTTGTTAGAAGCATCTATTTTTGCATAAATGTGGCGTTCAGGTCGTTAACCCGGCCATACAAACGTTAGATAATATGTATGTGCATATGCAATTAATTTTTTTTAAGTATTAAGTATATGAAATACTTGGTCGGTAACGCGGTTGTGAAGAATATTCATTTACAAATGTTTGAATTTTTTGATTTTGTTATTTTTAAATGTTCTTATGAAATTATATAATAGCTAATCATATTTAAAAGAATGCTTTATTCATCAATCATCGCTATTTTAAATGCTACATTTATATAAATTATATATGCAAAAAAGTATTTGCACACAATTTTCATGTTAAATATTCATTTTTATCTTTTTAAAGGACCTCAAGCATCATCGCTATTTTAAATGCTACATTTATATAAATTCTCTAAAAGAAAGAATTTGCACACAATTTGCATGTTAAATATTCTTTTGTATCTTTTTAAAGAGCATCAATCATCATCGCTATTTTAAATGCTAAATCTACATAAATTCTATGTAAAAAAGTGTGAGAACACGATTTGGATGTTAAATATTTATTTCTATCTTTTTAAAGAGCAAGACATTCTTTGCATTTTCCTAGCCCGATTTGTATATTTCCAATGTTTTAAATGAGCTAAAATAAAAATGACAATATATACATAATGATATATGTATCTTCCAAGAGGCTTTGAATTGTTTTATATTTTTAACATGTTCTATTAGATCTGGACAATTTTATTAGGAATGACATATTTATTGTATTTTACACGAGAAAACATAACATTTCAATTCAAAATGATTATCAACCTGAATAAATATAATCTTGCACAATTTTTTGAAGTCTTTAAGTCTGTGTGTGATTTGTTTGAACTAGTGTGAGCGCACAGTGAAAAATATAAGTTAAAAATTCACTATATACTAAAATGTTCCAGATTGTTAACATGTATAATTGTTTGATCTGGATAAAGTTATTATAAACCACTTGTTTGCTCTGCATTTACACGTGTAACACATTGCAGTTTAAAGTGAATATTGTTTTCAATGTTTATCAATATTTCCATGCACATTTCTTAAAGTCTTGAAGTCATGGTTGATGGTTTGCCTGAAATAGTGTGAGAGTGTTAGTACAGTGTGCAATCATGAATTGTATTTGATATGCTCTTTTTTATTGTCCAGTGCTAAAATGACGCCAGATCAAAAGAAAAGTATTATGTGTGCCATTCGAAAGTAATGTATTTTGGCAATATCATCATGTGCACATGGTCGCATACAACAGATTAGTGAAAGAGACGTCTTCATCAAAGACATCACTAGCACCATATGGGAGAATGCAGAGCGCAGGCTGCAAGGTAAAGGCCAATTTACGAGTTACTGATTCTAGCAAGGATTCGAGAATTTGACCCCCACCACAAGGTTAGGACAGTGTTGGGCAATATGAAAGTATGTTGTAGAGAATTAAAGGAAGATATCCTCCTGCCTACGACATGTCAAAATTAGAGCTCTGGGATAAATTGTGGGAGGAACAAAAGATAAAGATGAAGCGTGTGAAAGCGCAGGACCAAGCAGCCTTACCCAAGAAATTAAAGATGGCCTAAGATGCGTAAGCAGCCTTGGGAGGTCGATCAGATGCCAACGGCACGGCACGACACAATCATGCGTACAAATTTGAATGCCAAGTGCACTCATCTTGTTTGCATCCCTCATGAGGCCTTGGTAGAAGGTACGAGGGTTGGAGCAGGCTCCTTTGATGTGTGCACATTGTACATCATCAAAGGCATCTCTTTCTTTCCAGGCCACATTACATATGTAGGAAAATGTTACAAGGGAGGGAGTGAGGTGAAACTTGACAGCTTTCAGACATAGCAAGGAATGAAAACGCTTCACCCCTCCATTGTAAGGTACATTGGCTTTACCACCAAAGCTCCTTGGATCACAATATTCCCATACTACAATGGGGGGTACCGTGGGGGACATGATGTGCCGCATACCATTTGCCCACGGATTGTTCAGATGCCACATACACAGGCTACAACACGGTTGGAGGTCATTGCCTGTAGCAAATCTTCCTGTACAAGAGATAGACACGGCACAGATCAAAGCAGTGATTGAGTAGATACTAGCCATTTGTCACGCCTAAATCGGTGGCGTTGCGGCTGCCCACTCGGTCCGGGATAGTGCACAGTGACTTGCACCCGTTCAATAGAATGTTGGACTTTACTTGCGCAAATAAACCCCGTGTCAGCATCATTGATTGGGAAATGATGCTCAAAATGCCAGCTAAGCGCACGTCAATTAATTATATGTATCCAATCACGCAGTCGAACTCTGCAGTTTTGGAGGCACAAAGAGCAGGGGATGCATAAATGGCTAAGCGATCATGGATTGCTCCAGAACTATACGATCCACAGTGCACAGATGCATACACAAAATTGAGCAACGTTTATGCATATGGTTATCTATTCGACATGCTGATAGACTTTTGGAGTGCAGGTAGAAAAGTTTATTTTCTAGAAGAAGTTTTTCAAGAAGTTGCTACCTTCTTGTGCATCTATGGGACTGTTGAATTGTGAGAATATATATTTGCTAATGATATTGAATATTTATCTATTTGTTCATTGCAGCTCCAAGAGAAAATGGTCGATGAAGAATAAGTTTGTGGCACCCAATCAATGCATGATGATCAACAACAAGCAGCTGTTAATGCATTTCAATGCATGAAGTCTCTAGCACACGGTATGTCAGTACAGCAAGCGAGGTGCACTCCTCGACGACTCTCAAAATGGGCAAATCCAAACCACATGCAATGGAAAGAGATCAATAAAGAAGTGACCAAGGACATGGTGAAAACAATATGGCCATGTGAGGACGCAGAGATCAAGAAAGGAAGGTGGAAGGTATAGAAGTGCCTCCACGTGCGATCAAAGAAAACGCTGAGAGGATCTACTTGGAATTTTATGGCCATCCACTACACAATGCAGATTGTGTGTTATATTTTCCAAAAATGTTATATGTTCACTTTGTGCAACAGCGATCAGTAGATTTTTCGTCAAAGGAGACAACTGTTGCCACTCATGATATCAGGGAGAGTTGTGTCACTTTCACTCGAGATGAGCTGGTGTTGATAGTGGAAGGCTCCGACCTACAATTAAAGAGAGAGAAGGATATTTACACGTCACAGCTGACAGAGAAAGATGTAGAAATAACACGGCTTTCTATAGCCACCCAGACACCCCAACCCTCACAGGTCCGGATGGAGAAAAGCATTCACCGCATAATCTAAGACGTTCAGAATCTGACACAGCGAGTGACTCCTCCGCTTGTACAAGGGAAACACATCAGCCACCTTGTCCTGCATCCAGATTTGGTCCCCTCGTCTACTTCAGATGCATCCTCATCTTCCCATGCCAATGTCCAATTTGCTACAAGAATTTTGATGGATGGAGTGGATATTATACATTGACATGTGGTCATTATTATCACTTTATCTGTCTTATTTGTTTAATGCAAAATAGTAGCCGATGCGCAATCTGTTCACCAGATATTCCACAAGGAATATATATTATGTTTGACATGGCAAATGAGTATAAATTCAAGCAAGCCCGCCAAGATACCCCTAGCACAACTAGAAATCTATTTGGTGACCAAGATGCTGCTTCAGAGCAACACAATTGAGATCAACAAATTATGTATAATCGCGAATATGAAGCATTGTATATCAGAGAAAACGCGATGTAATCACAATCATATGATTACGTTAATAACTCTAGTATTTACACAAGAAAATCACGTGATCACGTTAATTGTTAACATGAGTTTGATTATGACTTGCAAAAACCCATAGAGCCGGTTAGCCCTCTGGATTTTTAATTTTTCCCTGAGGATCCCGTTGAGCCATTCATTTTCCTTGCGGGCCCGTCGGCTATATGCAAATACCCGGCGGGCCCACCGAGAAAATTAAAGATCCCGGAGGGAGTAATTATATATAGTAAACAGGGTGCTAACCGCGGTCCTTTAGCTAGGCAAATCCTTAGAGAGTGTAGAAAATTCGAAGGGCATTTTCAAAATTTATGACAAAATATTGAGGGTGTTTTGGGAACTTTTGAAATTTGAGGGATATTTTGGGGATTTCCCCTTAGTTTTATTCTCATTGAGTATTATTCCTTGCCTTGTGTCAAACTCTCTCTCTCTCTCTCTCTCTCTCTCTCTCTCTCTCTCTCTCTCCCCCCCCCCCTTCTTCCCCCTTAATTCCCAACACAGTATCAAAGCAGAATTCCTAGTTAAGATCCGTATTTTAGTTATCTAAAGCTTATTTTCATTTTCAAATTACGTATGCATTAAAACACCTAATCGATCGGCCATTTTTCAATCAGGTTCTGGCCACTGCCCCGCCATAAAATTTTGATGAGTGATTTTTCTTACGCACGATGGCTTCTCCTCGTGAGACAGGGGCCTTACCAATGTGCATTTTGAGAATAAAAAATTACAAGGGGTGAATCAGGCTCCATACTTAACATCGTGCAAGATAAGTTAGAAACTCTCTCTCTCTCTATGTGTGTGTGTCTGTGTGTCTGATACGCTCTCTTCTCTCATTAACTTCCCATTAATTAACCCCCCCTTTTAGGCTTACAAAAAATGCATTTTATACCATGCTGGGGTCTCAAATATAGAGTCTTACCGAGCACCGAGCAAACTTTAACGAGCGAGCACAAAAACTGAGTGAAATGCACACGAGAGAGAGAGAGAGAGAGAGAGAGAGAGAGAGAGAGAGAGAGAGAGAGAGAGAGAGAGAGAGAGAGAGAGAGAGAGAGAGAGAGAATCCAAGTCAAGAGGAACACTTTAGTGAACACTAACCAACATCATCTCTTAGCAACAAAGCATAACCTTGCATTATTGTAGCCATATCCAAGTCAAGAGGAACACTTTAATGAACACTAACCAACATCATCTCTTGACAACAAAGCATAACATTGCATTTAATTTCATCAACAGTAAAACATGATCTTTTACCATGAACCACAGTCATCATTGATGAAAACACTTGCAAAACACGAAGGAAGGAGAGAGAGAGAGAGAGAGAGAGAGAGAGAGAGAGAGAGAGAGAGAGAGAGAGAGAGAGGATACCACATTGTACCATGGATCTTGCATTATCCTTTTTGCCTCCGTCTGAGTGTACATAGGTAATACACTTCAATGAAGCAAAAATTAACACATCAAATTAAATCAACAGACATCAAATAATGCAAGCAAATTTTTTCCAAAATCATTCAAAATCACATCAATTGTTGGTTTAGGGTCTTAAATATTGCAATGAACATACATAGCTTGCAAAACCAAAATGTAAATAAGGTAAGACACTCAAAAAGTAACGTGCCATGACCAAAAGAAATGGAATGCTCACAAATGATCAAACAAGTTCCCAAAGGAAGGTCTACTCTCCTCATCCAACACATCTATAGAAGTAGAGGCCTCATGCTATCTTGCCCTCTTGATTGGGGATGAAGAAGAGGCAACACAGATGTCAAAATCAAAACCTCGTCACTATCCAATGCCAAAATCCAACCACTTGGTACTAACCTATGAAATCTATGGTCACTTCGAGACAAGCCGTATGTAGCTAGATTGTATTACTAGACTCCAGCAAAGATAACCATATGATCTTATTTTTCATTTTTGCATCATGAACGGAAATTATATTAAAGCTTCTCTAGTGTATCCAACTCTCTTGACCCCATTTCAAATTCATAACCCTATCAAACCACTCCTTTCCATGTCAAGGATCAACTATGTTCAAAATCTACTATAATATGCCTTATGGCTCAATCATGCTACCAACCTGAAGAATAAACACATTATTTTTCCTCAACCTTAAGCATGGCAATGGCACTGTCTCCTTGAGGTCCAATCATACCAACCTTATGGCTCAATCATGCTACCAACCTGGACATTTACCTTAATTGTCCCGCGCTGACGTAGAATAGGTTATGGCAGTGCCCTAGAAGACCTCGCAATAGGATTGATAATACGAAGGATAGGCCTTTGATGATGAATATACAATCAATTACTATATAGCAAAAATAGGATGATAACATTAATTCAAACTTTATCCATAACATAATTTGCACATCCTAGAGTAAGACGAAAGCCTTCAATGCAGTTACATGTCTGCACCTAGACATCACCCTTAAGCATCCAGTGTTGGCATGGAATCCTTTACGGAGATGTTTTGATCATTAAATCGATACATTAAGTCACTCAAAATGTCATCTATTCTAGTACTCATCATGAACAAAAACTCTAAGTGTTTCTCTAGAGCCTCTGCTAATGTTTTTGGTCTCGTCACAAGCCCTCAAATCAGCTACAAACAAAGTTCAAGTCGAGCGGCTAAAGAGCATAGTAAGAGAGTGGGGCAATGCACTAGCTACCTATACCGTGCCGATGCGGTACACTTTAGAACCATGTCCAAAAATATCAATGAAAAGTTTTTTTTTTCTTTCCAAGCTAAGCAGACAAGCTCTTTTTTTTATTTACCCTCCTGCGCCAAAGTGGTGCTGAATGGGTTGATGTCCCATGCAAGCATTGTTTGCTTTGGAGGCTTCGATGACAATGTGTTTTCTTCTCTTTGCCGACATGGTACTGGTTAGCGCAATGTCCCATTTGAAGCATAATTTGTTTAATTAGCTACACAAAAAGGATATTTTCTGCTTACAGTTCATATAACAAAGCAAAAAGAGGGGAAAAACAACACTTTATTAGCTATGTCTGCTTGAATCTTCCCATTAGAAACATGCCCCGGTTTCTTCTATTAATTATGCTGCGCCAAGTCGGCACCAGCTTGGGCAATGTCCCACTTTAGGATAATTTCTTCCATTAATCATCCCGCGCCGACGCGGTAGTATCTATGGCAATGTCCCATGTGACGTTAGGCTTGCTTCATTTGCTACAATTGGCAATAGCCATATGGCGTCTCGAGCACCTGTTCTCCACTCGGACCTACGCACTCACAAATTACTCTAATTTAGCAACAATTTGTCCAGCAATTTTGGGTTTGCAAGGTTGCGCTCACTCTCACGAGGCTAAAACGTCTCTCGTGAGACTTGGTTGACGCTGTGGAAGCCCAAGAATAGCCAGATATTGTATGCTTAGTGAAGAAGACGTTCAAGAGCTGGGAGAATGCAAGGACGAACAACAAACAAATGCACAGGGCACCCCTCGAGTGCAAGGGATTTGCAACAGCAACAAATACGGTCCTTCCCGCTCGGTAGACGCTCCAAGCTGCCCACATACAGTACGTCTCTTCTTCATTTATCCCACTTTCCTCCCTACCAACTGAACAATTGACAAGCTTCTCTCTAAGCACTAGGACCATCAATAATGTTCCATCTCCTATAGCTGCAAAGCTGGAAGAGCTAGCGCCATCTACCAAACGAGGGAAATATGCAGGCCTCTCGCCACCATGGCAGGGCAAAAACATCACTTTATTTGCTATGTTTACTTGAATCTTCCCATTAGAAACATGCCGAGTTTTATGCCGCACCGCTGCGGTACCAACTCGGGCAATGTCCCATTTCAGGATATTGTTGCTTCGCAGACTTGCGTTCAGTGCAGGTTTCCCTTCCGCGCTGAGGCGGTAGTACCTATGGAAATGTCCCACTTGAAGTTAGGCATATGTCACACTGGGACAGACAAGAGCAAGCCAAACTTAGGTGGCGGCAGTTTATTGGCTGCGAAAAAAAGCTGCAGATGGCCTCACGCATTGTCAGAGGGGCGGCCTAGACTGCCCGGCCAAGTTTGCAAAGGCGTGGCCAACCCTCGTTGATAACTAACACGGGTCCAACTCATGGGATCAACGACGAGGGGAAGATCAGTCGTTGATCGCGTGGGTACTTTAATAAAAAAATGAGGTTCCCTCTTGCGCGTCCCGCCCTTCGACCCCACGACCTCCACCTCCGCAGCCCACAGCCTTATCCACCTGCCCTATCGCGTCGTGCTGAATGCAATGCGACTTTGCGCAATGAAAAGCCTGCCCCCCCCTGTTGCGTCGATCCGACGGCCCAAATCGCGCGCGATGCCATCCACTCGCCTCCGCCGTTGATCCCGCGAGTTGGGCCCCGTGTTATTTATAAACGAGGGTGGCCAACTGCAAAACGAGTGCGTGCGAACTCAGCTGAGAGGGTTTGAGCTCTAACGGGACAGCTGAGAAGCCGGACACCTTTACATTTGGCTACAAACCATTTGTTGGGAAGAAAAGCCTGATATTAAAGTATGGCCAAGTGTGACATGGAGCAGCCGCCCACACTTCTAAGGAGGAGGCGGACGCCCGCCCCAGTGTGACAGGGGCCTTATGCTTGGTTAACCCGCCACTACACAAAGTGGATGTTCGCTGGCCCAACTTAAATAATTTCGCTGCTAAAATAGTGGTCGTTTTGTGCCACAAGTCCTTCCGTGCCAACGTGGTACTGGTTAGGCCCACGACCTCACGTTTAGGACCAAGCACGATCTTCTCTGACGTACGAGCTGTATTAAAAACATCCCGCGCTGATGCGGTGTACTCTAGGGCAATGCCCCAGTTTTATTTACTTTGATGAAAATGAAAAGATATTACTTCGATGACAACAGAAAGATATTGTGGGGGCCCCGTGGGCCAGGATGCTTACCTTCTCGGCAGACGTCTCTTGGGTGGGTTTTACAATTAACTCACGATCTTCTCCAACGTGTGAGCTGTATGTAGCTTAAACATCCTGCATCGATGCGGTATATTCTAGGGCAATGTCCCAGTTTTATTTACTTCGATGACAACGAAAAGATATTGTGGCGGCCGCGAGGGCATGGATGCTTACCTTCTCGGCGGATGTCTCTTGGGTGGGTTTTACAGTTAACTCAGGAGTCAGAACTACATCCTAGTGAGGGACATGGAGGACTTGCAACGCTTCAAGAAAGTCCAACGCTACATGGATTCCCCGTGCAGTCCCACTATATCCTTGGCAAAAGCGCATCCGCTATATCCTTGGCAAAAGTGCATCAGCTTGCCTCTATTCACAACCACCTGTAAACCCATTGGCTAGCTCTACTAGCAACAAAAAACTTTATCTGGATTTTTTTTAAAAAAAGAAAGGGGGAACATGGTATTTTTTGAGTGTCCGGCCATATCAACACCCACATACACGCAAACTTCCATTTCTCTATCTCTTCTCTGTCATATCTTTCAGCCATGTGTGTATGTGTGTGTGTATGCACGCGCGCACAAGCTATTGCTCCTCACATGATGGATCGCAAAGCAGTCGTGTAGGTTGTTCGAGCAATCATCCCAACGATCCTTTCATCTGCAATTTAGCTACTCGAGCTCATCATCAAAGACGGCTTCTTGATGCGACTGCCGACAAACAATGTTGTGGATAATGGCATCTCGAATGAGCACATCCTCTAGATCATGTTGTTGCCATGAGCACCTGCTTCAATTTGCAAATGTACACGCTATGAGACATCAAGTGAAGAGCTAAGACCATGCTGGTATATGAAACCACATTGGTAGAATCACTTCGTTTTTCATGCATAGGTCGATGATGAGAGATGGATGGAGATGTTTAGAATGCCTTACACGCTCTTCACATACTTGGTTGCTCTTGTAGGAGATGGCATGAGGCAACACTTAATCCCTCCATAGCTATCTCACATTTTCAGAAGGGTATGGTTAGTAGAGAAGAAGGTAGCAATGGCCATTGTGTTGTTGGCAGCCAACACCACATTGCCAACACATTTGGATGTGGCTGACCCACAATGTCTAGATTTTTATACCAGTTTGTTTGTGCATTGATCAGGAATGGATCTACCAAAATTAGCTAGAGGATGAGATGCAAGAGATCAAATAAGGTTATCGGGTAAAAAACGGATGTAGAAGATGGATCTGCGGGCTCTAGTAGGTCAAGCGCTGGAAGTGATACAAAAACCAAGGGGAGTATGAATTTATCTAATGCTTAGAGCATAATTGTGAAGCACTACATGTTGGCCCTCTTGCTCTGCAATTGAGGACATGTGGAGCTTAGAGAACATGGAAGCACTAGATGTCCCCAGTCAGATACAACTCTCAAACCCCCTCTCACAAGTTTTGTTTCTCCCACCTTTGGTCATTGTTCACGTATAGAGATGTGGTACGCGTTTGTGAAACTTTGATATTCTTTCGTAACTATGTCAATTGTGATGGGGTTGAGGCACATGCAAAAGCAACTAAACTTAATTGGCGGGGGTTAACACATGCTCGTGTGAAGAGCCTCCCCGTCAATGTTACATAGATGCCCTCATCCTCCTCATAGACATTGGCGAGAAATGAGTTGAATAGTCTAAAACTTAGCTAAAGTTTTTTGAAGTACATAATATCTTTAGCTTTTGTTAGTGGCTTCTTTTAATAATAAAAATCACCAATCTGATGCAAAACTTACGGGGGGGAGGGGGGTTCACTTGATAATTATGTGACTATCACGTGAGTGTAGCAAAGGGTTATTACATTTAAATTTTTCTCACATTTTCACATACAAAAGGATACCGTAAAATAGAATTGGGGAAACAATTGCGGATTGAATAGGAAAAGGATTGCCCCAAAAAAATACACTGGTTGTGACCATTGCATACTTTCCTCATTGTACTTGTGAGGATCTCAAAAAAGGAGACAACTAGTGTCTCACGTACGTGTCTTGCAAACACATGTACTTTGTGTATTTTTGTGTCCTTGGGTTGGACTCTACAACTCACAGTGCGTCGGCTCTCCTTTACTTTCACTCAAATCTTGCGGTAGGATATTGCTAGATTCTCATTAATGGGATATTTTTCAAAGTCGAAATTAAGATGCAGGTGTTCTTTTTGCAAGCTCTAGGACCCTCGCCGCTAATTGACACACCCCTAGGAAGGTGGGATCAATGGTCCACATTAGGCGTCGCGAGGCAGGTGTAATCCGAACCATCCAATCGTTTTTTGAACTAGGTGTGAACTAAGAGTGAACTCTGGATGTATGTGTACCACAACAAATTTGGTGTGAACTGGGTGTGAACTTGGGAGGGTATACACACCACACCAAATTTGGTGTGAGTTCAATGTGAAGTAAGTGTGAACTAGGTGTAAACTTATCTGCGACCACGTGATGTATAAACTTAACACTCATGCACCTTTTAATGAGCATGCGATAGCTTAGCAGTTAGAGTCGATCCCAAAGGGGTCAGAGGGAACGGGTTCAAGCCCCGGATCTGAGAACATGGGAATCTTTTGCATTCCCTAGCAATTGGCGATCGTGAGCCGTTGGTCCCACCTCCCAAAAGGAGGTCTCAATAAGTGACGAGGCTCTGGGACCGTGTTAGATAGTGACATGGCAAAGCACCCGCGCAGGCCGACATGAGATTCCAACATCCGAGTAGTAAATATCGGCTGAGCTCCGGCTAGTTAGTTGTTTTTATGGACATGGTAGACTCGAGGCTCTGGGACCCGTGTTAGATAGTGACGTGGCCAAGCACCCGCGCAGGCCATGAGATTCCAATTTCCAACGATCCGAGAGTAAAGAGTAAATATCGGCTGAGCCCCGGCTAGATAGTTCTTTTCGCAAACATGGGCATGGTAGACCCGTCGAAGGAGACCGACAACAACACTCCGATTCTAGCATCTGCAGCAGGAACGCCACAACCCTCGCCATCGCCACCTGTAGAGCTTCTTCCTAGCGACCGGCCTCCCCTTCTTCCCTTAACAGCCGAATTGATTCAAGACAAAGAGACCGAGGAGAAGGACAGACGAGCTCGTGAAAGTGAGGATAGAGACCGCAAAAACAGAGAGATCAAGGCCGGCCTTCATCCTTTACAGGTCACATAACCTCCCCAGTTTTTATATCTTCTGCTTTCCGTTGGCAGCCGCTTTTGCATTGGGGTTGCCTTTGGGATTGGCTAAGCTTTAAAGGCCTCTCTCTTGACTACACGATTTCTGTTAAATAAGGATGCCTAGCTCTCAAAAGGATTAGTAAATGGTTTTAGCCAAACCCTCTCAAAGCATTATTTTTAGCTTAGAAACTGTGCTTATGTGCATGTGCGATGTTCGTTACAGTGGAGTATTGGTTTGATTCATTTTGATTTCGTTTTTGGGCAATGTCTTGAGCATTTTAGTTGCTAAAGATGCTACAGAGCTCTTGATTGTAGGATCTCAAGTGTTTGGGTGTTTCTATATAATAAATAATTGCATCTGTGCAAAGTGCAAAACAAAGCTTTACTGAGGATAGAGTTGATCGTAAGTAAGACCCATGGGCCCTGTAGAAGTAAGACCTTGAAGGAGAGAGGAGCTCATATTTACACATAGAAAGGTTTGGGAATTGTATAACTTTATTTATGTCTGGGGAAGGCCATGTTGGCCCATGAGACAAAACAATGTGCGGCGGGTGATCACCACACTTGGACCCTAGGCCCTTGGCAGCTCTACCCACACCCCCGTATTGGTGTGGGCATGGTGGTATGGGACACCAGCCCTTGTGGTAGAGGCTAGCTTGTTTGGCTAGGCTCGCTGTATTGGCTCTATGACTGGGAGGTAAGCATGATGTCCGCTCACTATGTGTGGGTGTTGAGTTTGGCTTGCGTCATGTCATGTGTGCAGGATGGATTGGCGAGGGACTAACAGGTGGGGAACGAAGGGCACGACAGGGACAGCAGAGGATGGCTTTTTACTGGCCAGTCACAAGGTTGGCCTTCAGAACGGTGTTCCGGAACGACACCCGGTTAGGAACGGGAAGGGGAATGGCCAACAACCTCAAAAGAAAAAATAATCATAGAAAATGACCAGTTTTTGGGCGCTTTAGGACACCTTGTTTAAGGGCTCTTTTAAGAGATGTTTCGGAGGCCTTTAAAAGGAGGCCTCCTCAATGCAATGCTCAAAGCTTCAAGCCTCGGCCCTCAACCCCTTGAGTCTTACTTATCATTATGCTTTAGCTCAAGCCTCACTTGCAAGCTCACTTGGACCTTGGCGGCAAGCTCTCAAGCTCCCTCTAATCTGTTAAGCAACAAGCTCTCAAGGTTCAAGGCTCAAGCCTCCTCTACTCTCTCTGAAGCTCCCTCTAGAGTCTAGAGTCTATCTACTCTAGTCTCTTGAGTCTTGACTCTATTAATAATCCAATCTGTCCGATCTCGAGGAAGGAACGACAAGATTTTCTGCAAGCTCAAGCCGATCGTGTCTCTTAGGGCTTGCCGGGAGAGTTACCTCGTTAGCGACCTGAAGATCACACGATTGATTTGATTCCCGGTAGCACACCACCGAACCGGCCACCTTACTGAGTTAGCAGAGCCCAGAACGAGGAAATCATGAACCAAGTGAAAGAGCTTCTAGAAAAGGTCTAATTCAGCCCAGTGCATCACCTTACTGTTTGCTAGCGTTGGTGGTCTTGAAGAAGGATGAATCTTGGAGAATGTGCATTGACTACAGAGCTCTCAACAAAATCACCATCAAGAACACGTTTCCATTACCCAGGAGAGTTGACTGGGATTTTCTTGAGGGCACTATGCGCAGGATGGGTTTTCGAGATGCATGGATTAGAGGGGTATATGCTCACTACATGTGTGCTCATAGTCAGGTGTTTCATGCTTCACGCTCAGTATGGCAAGGCTGCCTTCTTACCCCCTTTCTATTTCTTTTCTACGCAGAGGCGATGAACAAATTTCTGGCCTCACAGGAGGTTGGTTTGCATGGCCTACAGTTACCCATTCGGGAAGAGAAGCTTTTGGACACTGGTTTGCTGATGCCTCAGGCATGTTTTTGGAGGGCTCTGAGGCCAATTTGCAGGTGTGAGAAACATAGTCACAAGGGATGCATTTGGGGAGGGGGCACGGGGCTCAAATGGATTTTTAGTGTAAAAAAGAGGGTGGGACGGCAAGTGGGGACGGGAAGCCCAAAAATGGGCGTCCCCTGTGACTATGGTGAGCAGGTCCTGGATGTGTTTTGTTTTGGTCGGGAGCATTGATCAACTGGCGAAACACTGGCTTTTTGGGTTGGTGATGCTCCCACTCCTGACTGGATGTATGTAGAGGGCTTCCGATGGATTTCTCCAGGGACGCCCGTTCGCTACTTGGGCTGTTAGGTTTGCTTGGACTTGTCACCAAAGCAGGAGACTACTCTCCTTCTCCTAACCATCAAGAGGAAACTGTTGCATTGGAGCTCGACGCGGCTATCTCTTGCTGGTAGGGGAGATATGGACACTGTTTATGAGCAAGTCAAGAGAGCAATATTACGCTCCCAAGAAAAACATAAGAAAGCTGCGGACAAGCACAAAAGGAATTTAGATTTGACAGCCGGTCAATTGGTCTTACTAAGTTTGAGAAGGCTAAAGAAAGAAGTGACTCATAAGGGGAAGGTGGTAAAACTTTCCAACCATTATTATGGCCGCTGAAGATAATTGACCAAGTGAACGATGCTACATTCTGATTAGGGCTACCACCTAATTGGAGGATCCTTAATGCTTTCTATGTTAGTTCACTTTGGCCATATGTAGGACTGCTTCCAAGTCAGCCTATTTCTAAGGAACCCCGAGAGGTCGAGGAAACAGAAGAGAGATTGCAAAGGGAGCAGATCATTCATCAATAGGAGTGGCCATTAAAGTTTGAAAAGATCACACAAAAGTATTTGGTAAAGCTCAAAAGCTATTCTACTTGGGTGGATGCTCAATGGATGACCGAGCACGAATTAGCCTTATTCCAAGGTTCCAGAAGGATATGTTCAAGCACTACAATTGAGGACTATTGTTTAGAAGCCAGAAAGATGTTGCAAAATTGACTATTTTCTTATTTCTAAGAAATTTCTCTTGATGAAATCAGGATATTTAAATGTGTGCACTTGAATTGGTACTGTAGATGTACAAGAACTATTAAAACCATCAAGAACGGACATCTCTGATGTGTCATATGATCAGTGACATCAAGCATGGCGAAGGAGTTGTCCTGTCACAAACTGTTGACATGTCAAACCACTGAAGAACGGAGCCACTCTACAGATCCCGGCCGAGGGGCCTAAACCCTAAGATAAGCAGCAAAAGAAGTTTCACCAACCTGCAAAGATTGGAGAGTGGCCTATTTTTAAAGAAGAGTTCTCACCAACTTATGGGACCCCATCCGATGGGGCCCAAGTGACAAAGGCTTAAAAAATAAAGCAAGCCCACACACACACAGGGAGGGCTGTGAAGACGTGGCAGCAATACAGATTTCTGGATTTCGCATTGACATAATGACGTGGCTGACTGTACGGACAATCCTGAATTTTGCGTTGATAGGCTGTATGGATTACCGGATTTCGCGTTGGCAGATAATGAGTGGCAGATATACGGATTTTCCTGCTTTTGGGCTGACAGCTTTTGGACCAGTTGCTTTTGAGTTTGATTGCTTTTCAAGGCCAAGGGCCTTTAAATTTGTGCAGAGGGCTCATTTTCTGGCATGCTTCAGTGTGAAGGTGCAGGGATTGGAGTATCGGCATTGTACTCAATTGAAGCAATATAAAGAAATACCGAAAGGGGTGCCAACATTTGGGGCCAGTACTCTCCGGGGTGGAATTCCGCCACTCCGTGTCGCGCGTGCTCTCTCTTTCAGTTCAGTTGTTATTGAAGTGCTTAAAGTTGTTCAATCTGTTCTTTCTCGTTGGCACGTGGTGCCCCTCTCGTGATAGTGGTATCAGAGCTTCAGGCAAGTGCTTTTCTGAAAGCATACCTGTTTTACCAAAGAACAGACAGAGCAACGTGGTGCTTCCAAAGTTTACTGGAACTTTATTTGAAGTATCTTCATGCCTCGACCCCCGACTTCCCACCCTTACTTCATCGCGCATTGGGTGCGCTCCCGTCTTCATCGCACATAAGCCATAAAGATCACTTGCAAAGAAGGATCAAGGATCCTTTTCAAGCCGCTGTTTTTCTCAGAGGCAGTGCCATGCAGTGGTGGATGTTTATAGCTACCAAGCCGTATACTCCAAGGACTTGGCAAGCTTTCAATGTGTTCAGACATCTTCCTTTGGATTGCAGCTTCTGGCAGAGTGGGGTATCCTGAAATGCCTGCCATAGAAACCCTAGCAGATTATAACTTGAAATTCCTCGATATCTCTCAGTGGGTCTCTTCTCTAATTGATAACCTTGGAGGTCCGGTGTGATTGCTATGTCTTGGGACTACCATCGCCATTAGAGGAACACTGTCTGTCCAAGAGCTGATGGACCATGCTGTGGTCGGCTATGACCTTATGGAAGGAACCTAACCCTAATTTTTGGTGATGGTTTCAGGATGGAACGTTAGTCGACTTTTCGAGCTCGACTAATGTCGAGATTGCTTTTTAAGCTTGAGTTCTGTTTGAGAACTTGTTTGGTGATCCTGTTTGAAATGAATGGTATCTGTTTAAACCCGTCTTGGTGCAGGTTTGAATTGTTTGACTTTGGTTTTAATATTGGTTCTAAAGCTCGGTGATTTACTCCCGCATGGAGTAGCGACAAATGATGTTTGAGAATGCTTGCTCATTCATACTAATGGCCCGGACCGTCGTGGTTATTTGGGGGGGGGAGTATTGAATGTTTGAAAAGTGTTGTTTTTACTCATGGCCCGGACCCTTGTGGCTATTTACGGGGGGAGTATTGTTGTTGTTACTCATGGCACGGACCCTTGTGGTTATTTACGGGGGGGGGGGGGCATTGTTGTTGTCACTCATGGCTTGGACCCTTGTGGTTATTTACGGGGGGGGGGGAGCATTGTTGTTGTCACTCATGGCTTGGACCCTTGTGGTTATTTACGGGGGGAGTATTAAGAAGTCTGAGCAGTGGTTATTCTGAGCACCTCCACACGACGTAGGCTGCGGTCTGGGAGGTGTTTGGTTGTAAAAGGCGTCTATATCTCATGGCCCAAACCTTTTTAGGTTATTTGCGGGAGGAGTGATGAGGGAGTCGTTGAACAGCTCATGGCCTGGACCTAGATGGTTATTTGCGGAGGGAGCGGCGACTTTATATTTCTATGTCTTATAACATGCATATGTAAGCATTTGTGTTGCATTGTGATGTGCCAACCTCCTTATTGGATGAGATACTTCTGAGAAGTCAACGACGAAGGATATCAAGAGTGCCGATATGGAATGAGACTCCTTATTGGATGAGATTATTCTAGGAAGCCAACGACCCAAGACATCAAGAGCTCCGATTTGGAATGACAAAACTGATTGTCCCTTGGAATGTCCCTCTGAATGACCCTCGGAAATTTTTGAGCTAACTTGAAGATATGCTGTAATCGCGGACGATTACTTTCGTGGATGATTGCTTTCTTTCAAGAAGGGGGGATGTCACAAACTGCTGGTGTGTCAAGCCATTGAAGAACGGAGCCAACCTATAGATCTTGACCGAGGGGCCTAAATCCTAAGAGAAGCATCAAAAGAAGTTTCACCAACCTGCAAAGATTGGCCGAGTCGCCTATTTTTAAAGAAGAGTTCCCACCAACTTATTCGACCCTGTCTGATGGGGCCCAAGTGACATAAAGGCATTAAAAATAAAGCAAGCCCTTGCTGACAGGCTGTATTGATTTAATTTTGCGATGGCAGATGATGATGTGGCAGCTGTATAGATTTTCTTGCTTTTGCGCTGGCAGCTTTTGGACCAATTGCTTTTGAGTTTGATTGCTTTTCATGTAATTGCTTTTCAAGGCCAAGGGCCTTTAAATTTGTGCAGAGGGCTCATTCTCTGGCATGCTTCAGTGTGAAGGTGCAGGGATTGGAGTACTGACATTGTACTCAGTTGAAGCAACATAAAGAAATATGAAAAGGGCGCCAACGTTTGGGGCGAGTACTCTCTGGGGTGGAATTCTGCCACTCCGTGTCGCATGCTCTCTCTCTCTCTCTCTCTCTCTCTCTCTCTCTCTCTCTCTCTCTTTCAATTTAGTTGTTATTGAAGTGCTTAAAGTTGTTCAGTCTATTCTTTCCCGTTGGCACGTGGTGCCTGTCTGTTGCTAATTGGACTATTTTCTTATTTAATGATTAATCTCTTTTTTAAGATATTTTATTGTGCGCACTAAGAACTGTTAAAAGATTGTAGCTACTGGAACTGCCATCAAGAACGGACAACTCTGATGTGTCATTTGATGGGTGATGGTAAACATCGCGAAGGAGTTTCCGTAAGTTCGGTGGAAAGGGCTGGGTTACGAGTGCCCCTGATGCGTCACATGATGGGTGACGAGTGCATCAGTAAGGGGGCATCGCGTAGGCTAAAGGAGGAAATCCGAACTGAGTAAGAAAATACGCGTAAGAATGCAAGCACAAGAATAAAGATGGGTTCAATGAAGCTTTTTACCAAAAGCAGGAACAGTCGCGGGAGGGCAGATGTTTTCCCGCGAGGAGTCTGTGTCTGCATTGCATCTGTGTCGTGTCCTGCACCCGGGGACGCCTGGAATGTGTTCGTATAGCATTGTTTTCACTAACTAAGTGAGTTTTTAAAGTTTGAACAGGTTCACACTTTATTTTATAAAGTGGCCGGTCACTTTTAAGTGACTAGCCCTTTATTAATAAAATAAAGCAAGTCTCTAAAAAGCCAGCGCTAATAGCTACGTAGGGGGTTGAAATCTGCGATCTCTCTCTCTCCTCTCTCTAAAAAGCGCCAACTGCAGCGATCCTTCTCTCCTCTCTCTAGGGCGCTAGGGCCCTGCTTTTTCGGCTCTATTCCGGCTGGGTGCCAGACCCTATAAAAGGGTAAGCCAGCGTTCCAGTTTACACAAGGCTGGAAGCAGCCGAGAGTGCTAGCGCTGGGATTCTGGAGCACGTGTTGGCGACAGAATCGGCAAGTGTTCGTGTGACGAGTGAGTACGGAGGTCGCTTTTTCGAGCAAGGAGCGAGAGGTATAAGGTGTTGATACGCATTGAGAACTGTTGCTTTGTGTGGTTTGTTTTGCAGGAATCTCCCGTCTTACGGGAAGGCCCTTTACGGGAAGAACGGCTTTACGCCTAAGTCCCTTACGGGAAAGAACGGCTTCACGCCTAAGTCCCTTACGGGAAAGTATGGCTTCGTGCCTAAGTCCCTTACGGGAAGGAACGGCTTTGTGCCCAAGCCCCTTTACGGGAGAGTACGACCTTCAGGTCTAAGATTACAGAACGGAGGGGTTTCCTCGGGTTCTCGTGCTTGTATAAGAATTCTCCCTGAATAAAGAATACTCTTAACGGGGGGGGGGGGGGGACCAGCCCATCTTCTGGTCCCCAATATTGTGTCGATCTTCTCCCTTCTCTCCCTTTTGCAAAGTATATTATTTTTCAGATTTCTAAGTGCTCGTGCACGCTCCTGTTTTGTGACAGTGGTATCAGAGCTCGGACTCCTCTCTTTCTCTGCAAAGAAGCACGATTTCAGGAAGAACGGGAAGAAGCATGTCGGGCCAAGGGAGAAGCGTTGAAGAGGAGCTTCAACAAGTGCAAGCTCAACTTGCGGATTTGCAACAAATCTTACTGTTGCCAGACGTCCAAAAGCTCTTGGGCGGAATGAAGAAAACGAATGGAACTGATGCAGCCAAGCATCCAGACAACACTGTTGGCGTGAGACCACAGGAGGAAAGAGAAGAAGAACGTAGGAGCTTCAACAAGTGCAAGCTCAACTTGCGGATTTGCAACAAATCTTACTGTTGCCAGACGTCCAAAAGCTCTTGGGCGGAATGAAGAAAACGAATGGAACTGATGCAGCCAAGCATCCAGACAACACTGTTGGCGTGAGACCACAGGAGGAAAGAGAAGAAGAACGTGCCGAGGTGCACAAAGGATCTTCGGATCTGAATGAACGGCCTACTTCAAGGAAAGGCCAGGAAAAAGCGCTCTCTGCTAGACGAGAGCAAGGACATCTCTATCTCATCTCCATCTTATTCTCCTGATTATACTTCTACTTCTCGATCATCTCGTCAGAAGAAGAAAGCCGCTACTACTACTACCCTACATCAACCCAAAGATAAGCCTCGATTCAAGAAGCATGGTCGCAAGTCTCAACATCGCATGAGAGTCTTCAAATCGGGCGACAAGGACATCAAGTTCGAAACCTACAACGGACGGAGAGACATCTCCAAAGCATTGTCCTTCATCAGACAGTTTGAAGTCGCCTTTACCAATGGGCACTTCACAGAAAGATCCAAATTACGCCATGTGGGGATGCACCTCAAGGAAACGGCAAGTAATTGGTGGTTAGCCAAGATTCTGGAAGGTTCTCAGGCCAGAACTTGGGAGAGCTTCAAATCTGAATTTTATGAACAATTTCTTCCACCTGACTTCGAGCAGGACATACGGAAGGAATGGGACTGGCTTGCCCAGAAGGAACATGAAAGAGTAACGACTTATGTGGACAAGTATTGGTCGGTTCTTCTGAAGGTCACTCCCTTCATGAAGATTGCCGACGAGGAAAAGAAACGAAAGTTCGAAGCGGGTCTCCAACCGCAGCTTTGAAAGAGTATGAAGGTGTATCCGCATGATACTCTTCAGAGGATGATGGAGTCAGCAATCATTGCTGAGGATTTGCACTCAACTGGGACGCCCAGAAAAATGGAGCATAGCACTTACTGTGCAAGACAAAGAGGGGTCTACGAAGACCAAGGGAGCCAAGGAAGAAAACGTCCTCCATCTAGGGACGATGATCATTCTAAGAAGTCAGAGGGCACTGGCAAGCGAACTAAGTATCTTTCTCCTACTCAACTTCAAACTTTCAGAGAGGAAGGAAGATGCTTCTACTGTGGCGAGAAAGGACATATGAAACCGGATTGCCCGCTAAAGCAGCAACGGCAAGAACAAGCCTCTACGAGGCAAGAGAAAGCAAGGAAGGAACCCGCACCGCCAAGCTCGAACTCAATTCCAGATGTTCAAGGAAACACAGAAGCGGAGAAAGGGAAGCGTCAACTTCTGAAGGGCTGGGGGTCTTTAAACAACCAGCGAGTACTGATTCTTTATGATCCAGGATCCACGGATAACTTCATCTCCCTGGATACTGCGGAACGTTTGTGCCTCACACCGGCTCAGCTTGGCACACCGGTTACATCCGGATCAGCATTCGAGGGGTTGACAACCAATGCAACTCCCGTGCAAGGACAACTCAATCTTCGGATTGGCGAGTACAAGGACCGCGAATCATTTTTGATGGCACCCATGGAGGGATGTGATATCATCTTGGGTATGCCATGGCACTTCCACATGACACCTATTCTCGATTATGTGGAAAAGACCCTCACTTTTGATCATGGGGGTAAGAAAATAAAGATTCATGCTGATGCAAGAGATTGGCAGTTCCCAATTGTAAGCCATATCTCCATCAAGAAAGAAATGAAGAAGTGTGTTTTTGCTTACTTGATTTTTGCACGTGAGAAGGATAAAACTAGTAGGGACTCTCTCTCTAGTCTGGAAATTAAGTGTCTTCAATTTATTGAAAAGTACAAAGATTGTTTCACGGAAACTCTTCCTGATGAACTCCCTCCGGTACGCCCGGAAGATCACCGCATAGATCTTATACCGGGTAGCTCGCCTCCCAATCAACCCCCTTATCGGGTGAGTCTTGCTCAGCAAGAGGAAATTCTGAAGCAAGTCAACGAGCTTCTAGAGAAAGGGTTAGTACGGCCAAGTGCTTCACCCTACTGCTCTCCAGTTCTACTGGTGCAGAAGAAAGATGGCACGTTTTGAATGTGCATAGACTATAGGTCTTTAAACAAGATCACAATCAAGAATCGCTTTCCGATCCCTCGGATTGATGATATACTTGATAAGTTGCAGGGTGCAAGTGTCTTTAGTCGCATAGACTTAAAGAGTGGGTATCATCAGATACGGATCGCCTCTGAGGATGTCCATAAGACTGCTTTCCGCACAACCTTTGGACTATATGAATTTTTGGTAATGCCTTTCGGCTTGACCAATGCTCTTGCGACGTTCAATCGCATGATGGACCGCATTTTCAGCCCGTATCGATCTTTTACGGGAGTATTCTTTGACGACATACTCATCTTCTCTAAGTCAGAAGAGGAACATCGGAAGCACTTGGACTTAGTGTTTCAAGAATTGCGAAAGCATGAGTTGCAGGTGAATGCAAAGAAGAGCGAGTTCTTTCTCTCAGAGATACACTATCTTGGCCATATAGTCTCTCACAATCAAGTGAGTATGGATCCTGCCAAGATCCGAGTGGTAGAAGATTGGCCTATTCCCACTACGGTACATGATGTACGTAGCTTTCTGGGATTATGTTCATATTATCGAAGGTTTGTCCGAGGATTTGCTCATGTAGCAGGACCACTTCATGATTTGACAAAGAAGAAGATTCCTTTCAGATGGGGATCGAGACAACAAGGAGCTTTTGATCGGCTCAAGTACTTGCTAAGCCATGGACCTATTTTGATAGTGCTTGACTTAAGGAAACCATTTGAGGTTCACTGCGATGCTTCAGGCGATTGCATCGGAGCAGTGTTAAACCAAGAAGGCCATGCAGTGGCCTACGAAAGCAGACGGCTTAAGGATGCAGAGTTGCATGCATCAATCTACGAAAAGGAACTCACGGTGGTGATTCACGCCTTATCCAACTGGAAGCACTATCTTCTAGGAGCGGATTTTGTGATCAAGACTGATCACCAGAGTTTGCGGTATTTTCTTACGCAAAGGAAACTATATGAGAAGCAGATGAGATGGGCAAACTTTTTGTCTATGTTTCACTTCCAGATCCTTCACACGGCTGGGAGTAAGAATGTGGTCGCGAACACATTGTCTAGACGGCCAAGGGTGAACGCTATCACTTCGGTGTATCACCAAGAATTAGAAGCACTACCGGATTTGTATCCGAATGATCCAGATTTCTCCACCATTTGGGGAAAGCTACATCGTGGAGAGAATGAGTTTCCCTATTCCATTCGGGACGGTTATCTCTACCACCATCAGGCTATATGTGTGGCGGAACCATTAAGAAAGAAGATCATGGATGAAGCACATGCTTCGCCTTATGCGGGTCATCGGGGTATTCTCCCTACAACCTTAGCAATGGAAAGATATTTCTTTTGGCCTAGCCTTAAAACAGACATTGATAAGTATGTTAGGGAATGCTTGGTTTGCCAAAAAGTGAAGTATGATCGGCATAAGACGCCTGGGTTGCTACAACCTTTGCCTGTTCCTAATGAACCTTGGGAAAGTATTGCCATGGACTTTATCATGGACCTCCCTAGAACTCAGACTGGAAATGACGCGATCTGGACCATTGTGGACAGGTTTAGCAAGCAAGCACACTTTATACCAGTCAAGAAAACGATCAAAGCAGATCATATGGCTAGGGTCTTTCTAGCACAGATCTATAAGCATCATGGAATGCCTAAGTCTATTGTGAGTGATCGAGATCCTCGCATGACAGGAAATTTTTGGCGTGCCTTGATGGATAATCTTGGTACAAAGCTGAAATTTTCATCTGCCTACCATCCTCAAACGGACGGGCAAAGTGAGATAGCCAATTCCACAGTATTGGATATGTTAAAAGCTTATGTGTCAGACCGGCAATCTGACTGGGAGAAATATTTGCCTCTTGTCGAGTATGTGTATAACAATACCATACACTCATCGACGGGGAAAGCACCTTTTGAGATTCTCTATGGTAAGCCTTTGCTTCCACCCATCCTTTTAACTAAGGATAAGATCTTTGCAGCAGATGAATTTGTCCGGGACTTGGACACAACCTACGGGCAAGTTAGGAGAGGTATTCTACGCTCTCAGGAAAAGCATAAAAAAGCTGCAGACAAGCACAGAAGGAATCTCGACTTAATAGTCGGACAGTTAGTCTTACTCAAGTTTGAGAAGGCAAGACTTAAGAAACAAGCGTCTCATAAGGGGAAGGTGGTAAAACTTTCTACCCGTTACTATGGGCCGTTTAAGATCACTGAGCGAGTGAATGATGTCACTTTCCGATTAGAGCTACCGCCTAATTGGAAGATCCATAATGCTTTCCATGTCAGTTTACTCCGGCCGTATGTGGGACCGCTTCTGAGCCAGCCTAGTGCTGAGGAACCTCCTGAGGTTGAGGAAACAGAAGAAATACTCCAACCGGAGCATATAGTAAGTCATCAGGAGCGGCCCCTCAAGTCCGGAAAAATAACATGGAAGTATTTGGTCAAGTTTAAGAACTATTCGAATCTAGATTCTAGATGCTCAGTGGATGACGCAGGAGGAATTAACAGCTTATCCCGAGATACTGGAGGTATATGTCCAAGCACTACAGTTGAGGTCAACTGTTTAGAAGCCAGAGGGATGTTGCTAATTGGACTATTTTCTTATTTAATGATTAATCTCTTTTTTAAGATATTTTATTGTGTGCACTAAGAATTGTTAAAAGATTGTAGCTACAGGAACTGCCATCAAGAACGGACAACTCTGATGTGTCATTTGATGGGTGATGGTAAACATCGCGAAGGAGTTTCCGTAAGTTCGGTGGAAAGGGCCGGGTTACGAGTGCCCTTGATGCGTCACATGATGGGTGACGGGTGCATCAGTAAGGGGGCATCCCGTAGGCTAGAGGAGGAAATCCGAATTGAGTAAGAAAATACGCGTAAGAACGCAAGCACAAGAATAAAGATGGGTTCAATGAAGCTTTTTACGAAAAGCAAGAACAGTCGCGGGAGGGCAGATGTTTTCCCGCGAGGAGTCTGTGTACGCATTGCATCTGTGTCGTGTCCTGCACCCGGGGACACCGTGAATGTGTTCGTATAGCATTGTTTTCACTAACTGAGTGAGTTTTTAAAGTTTGAACCGGTTCACACTTTATTTTATAAAGTGGCCGATCACTTTTAAGTGACCAGCCCTTTATCAATAAAATAAAGCAAGTCTCTAAAAAGCTAGCGCTAATAGCTACGCAGGGGGCTGAAATCTACGATCTCTCTCTCTCCTCTCTCTAAAAAGCGCCAGTTGCAACGATCCTTCTCTCTCCTCCCTCTAGGGCGCCAGGGCCCTGCTTTTTCAGCTCTATTCCCGTCGGGTGCCAGACCCTATAAAAGGGTAAGTCAGCGTTCCAGTTTACACAAGGCCGGAAGCAGCAGAGAGTGCTAGCGTTGGGATTCTGGAGCACGTGTTGGCGACAGAATCGGCAAGTGTTCGTGTGACGACTGAGTACGGAGGTCGCTTTTCCGAGCAAGGAGCGACAGGTATAAGGTGTTGATACGCATTGAGAACTGTTGCTTTGTGTGGTTTGTTTTGCAGGAATCTCCCGTCTTACGGGAAGGCCCTTTACGGGAAGAACGGCTTTACGCCTAAGTCCCTTACGAGAAAGAACGGCTTCACGCCTAAGCCCCTTACGGGAAAGTACGGCTTTGCGCCTAAGTCCCTTACGGGAAGGAACGGCTTTGTGCCCAAGCCTCTTTACGGGAGAGTACGACCTTCGGGTCTAAGATTACAGAACGGAGGGGTTTCCTCGGGTTCTCGTGCTTGTATAAGAATTATCCCTGAATAAAGAATACTCTTAACGGGGGGGGGACCGGCCCATCTTCTGGTCCCCAATATTGTGTCGATCTTCTCCTTCTCTCCCTTTTGCAAAGTATATTATTTTTCAGATTTCTAAGTGCTCGTGTACGCTCCCGTTTTGTGACACCGTCTCGTGATAGTAGTATCAAAGCTTCAGGCGTGTGCTTTTCTGAAAACATAGCGGTCCTACCAAAGAGCAGATAGAGCAAGGTGGCGCTTCGAAAGTTTACTGGAACTTTATTTGAAGTATCTACGTGCCCTGACCCCAGACTTATCAACCACTCCCACCCTTACTTCATCGCGCATCGAGCGCGCTCCCGTCTTCATCGCTTTGTCGTACAGGGCATAAGCCATAAAGATCACTTGCAAAGAAGGATCAAGGATTCTTTTCAAGTCTTCGTTTTTCTCAGAGGTAGTGCTAGCAATGTGTTATAGCTACCAAGCCGTACACTCCAAGGACTCGGCAAGCTGTCAATAAAATTTTTGCCCGAAGCTACATGTCTTCAGACATCTTCCTTCGGATTGCAGCTTCTGGTAGAGTGGGGTATCCTGAAATGCTTGCCATGGAAACCCTAGTAGATAACTTGAAATTTCTCGACATCTCTTAGTAGGTGTCTCTTCTCGAGCTGATAACCTTGGAGATCCGATGTGATTGCTATGTCTTGGGACTGCCATTGTTGCCATGTCCGTCCAAGAGCTGATGGACCATGCTGCGGTCGGCTATGAACTTATGGAGGGAACCTAACCCTAATTTTGGGTGCGGGTTTCATGATGGAAAGTTAGTCGACTTTTCGAGCTCGATTGATGTCGAGATTTCTTTTTAAGTTTGAGTTCTGTTTGAGAACTTGTTTGGTGATCCTGTTTGAAATTTGTTTCAAATGAATGGTATTTGTTTTAAACTTGTCTTGGTGCCGATTTGAACCGTTTTGACTTTGGTTTTAATATTGGTTTCAAAGCTTCGTGATTTTACTTCTGGGTGTATTAGTGACAAATGATGTTTGAGAATGCTTGCTCATTCATACTTATGGCCCAAACCCTTGTGGTTATTTGCGGGGGGGGGGGGGGGGGGGGAGTATTTGTGAGAGCGCGTGTGTGCGGAAGCGTGAGAGAGGAGAGGAGAGAGAGAGACAGTAGACACAAATGCCAAAGACGGTGAAGAGGGGGCGATCAGCCCCCCATGACTACCATGAGTAGAAGACTCAATACAATCAGATGTGTGATCTCTGTGAGATGAGAGAGATGAAAGTGGGTACCTCCTTGGCCCTATAAATAGGTGCCCAAGGGGAGGTAGGGCAAGGTCTGATAAAAATCCCCATGACCCAACAGAAAAATTATATATGGAAATATGTGTGTGCCCGGACAAAGTGGGCGGCGGGCCCCCAAACTCGTGTGGCCGGACTAGGTACAATCTAGACTATGGGTGGCCAGGCCGGAGACATACTAGCCGAACAAGTATGCCCTAGACCTGTGAAGCAGCGTAGATCCAAGCAATGAACTTGTCCAAGAAGAGATCCAAGATCCTCTCCCTAAGTCCATGTAGATGCTCCTTTGTAAGCAAGTAAACTGAAATGTCGAGGTCAAGTGGTAAGTGTCTGTCCACCCAAGATGGTGGTGTCTTTTCTGGGAATGTCAGAATCCCATGTGCCATGAGCATGGCCATATCTCGTGTAAACTCCTCTGATGAGTGCATAGGTGTGTCCATAGCAAACCACAAGTCACCACCCCCTCTAGAGTGTGCAACCGCCGAATGATGGCTGGAATGAATGGTTCTCTTCACAAAGTGATGACGTGTCTGCCAGAGAGCATGCGGGAAACCCTAGCCCTGACTGCTGTTGAAAACCCTAATTCTACAAACCCTCACCCTAAAACCTCCAAACCCTAAAATCTGCCAGAAATCCTAACCTTAACCCTAAAACTTGTCCTAAACCCTAACCCTAACCCTAACCCTAACCCTAACCTAAAAGCAGCAGATGATTTCTGGATAATGCGCTGGCATGTTGACGTGGCACCGTACGAAAAAAGCAACCCGGATATTGCCGTGATTTTCAGTTTGAGCGACGCAATTTTGATTGCTTTATTTGCTCTACGCAAGTTGAGCATGAGATAGAGAGAGAATTGCATTGCTTTAATTTATTAAAAGCCTACAGAAAGAGAGAGAGAGAGCTTGTGAGAGAAACTGAAATAGCTTTTGATTTGAAGCTTTTGGGGCTCTGCTTTTGGCAACCCTTGTAAACAAATAAATAAGTGGAGAGGGTTCTCACTGGGAAGAGCATCTGGACGCAAAGTCTGAGAGTGAAACCCTAACCGCTCTCTTGTACTTTGACATTGATTAATACATAAAGAAATATCGAAAGGGGCGCCAGTCTTTGGGGCCAATATCTCTAGGCACGGAACTCTGCCGGGCCAATGCAAGTCTA
Source organism: Adiantum capillus-veneris (assembly GCF_014529385.1). Taxonomy (NCBI): domain Eukaryota; kingdom Viridiplantae; phylum Streptophyta; class Polypodiopsida; order Polypodiales; family Pteridaceae; genus Adiantum; species Adiantum capillus-veneris. The sequence goes on from NC_140934.1 coordinate 37,096,399, forward strand.
TTGTGATCTGTGAATTGTTTTGAAGTGGTTATTTGGTGCTGTCGTGATTGATTCTTGACTTGGGAGTGTCCAAGTTTGTTACAGTGGTATCAGAGCACGGCCGATTTCTCTTCTCCGGGAAATCCGATTCCCAATTTTTTTTTTCCACGGCACCTATGGCTTCACGCAAGGATCAGTCGACTCCCTCTGCATCTGGAGATGTGGGCAGGGATCACAACAAAGATTCCGGCAGAGAGTATGGCCCGCCTCGGCCTACTCAAGCGGAGCAAAGAGAGATGAAGCGTCGTCAATTGATTGGCGATGCAACAAAGATGATGCTCAGTTTTGCAAAGGATCCGAAGTTGGCAAAATATATGAGCGAGACTTCTTTTCAGGAAGTGCATGCGCAGTGGCAGAAAACCACACCACCGGCTTCACGCAAGGATCAGTCGACTCCCTCTGCATGTGGAGATGTGGGCAGGGATCACAACAAAGATTCCGGCAGAGAGTATGGCCCGCCTCGGCCTACTCAGGCGGAGCAAAGAGAGATGAAGCGTCGTCAATTGATCGGCGATGCAACAAAGATGATGCTCAGTTTTGCAAAGGATCCGAAGTTGGCAAAATATATGAGCGAGACTTCTTTTCAAGAAGTGCATGCGCAGTGGTAGAAAACCACACCACCACCCCCGAAACCCGCTCTCAAGAAACCTTCAGATCACAAGCAATATTCAGAGAAGGAATTAGAAGAGGTGGTTGATGCACAGATTGCTCAGCTTTTTGACGCGCAAGAGAAAGCCAAAAAGCATGGCAAAAAGCAGAAGAAAGGCACTGACTTTCTGGGATATTTGGGTCGTTAGTCGACCTTTGACAAAGCAAAGAAACAGAAGAAGCGTGTTCACTTGAAGGAGTACCCAGTTCTTCTTCTTCTTCTTCATCTGACAGTTCTTCTAGCTCTTCAAATTCGAGCGAAGAAGACAGAAAAGGCAAAAAGCGAAGCAAGAAACAACGCTTCGGAAAGGGCAAGAAAAAGAAGTCTAAATCTCGCCCAGTGATTGACTGACAGTTCTACTCTACAGACAATTCAAACTCCGATGACGGAAAATTTTATGTGAACAAGAAGAATTTTTATACAGCCAACCAGTATGACTTTCTAGAAGATAAAAGCAAGAAAGTCCGAGAGTTTAAGGAAGGGGGACAGTCGATCAAATTTGACAGTTTTTCAGGATACCAAGACGCTTCGAAAGCTTTGTCTTTTATACAACAGTTTGACATCGCTTTCGCGGGAGGACGCTACTCAGAGCACTCCAAGATTTGGAGAGCTGCCTCTTACTTTAAGGGGAATGCTCGAACTTGATGGTCCATGCTTCTTTTAAACAAGACTGCGCCAATTAAATGGCTGAAATTTAAGAAGCTTTTTATTTCTTCTTGGTTGACGCAAGAGTATGAATGCGATATACGAGCTGCTTGGAACCATCTTCGGATGACCAAAAGAGATACAATAAATGCTTATTGTGAGAGATTCTAGAGCTCTTTTCTACCCGCCTCTTCATTCAAGAAGATCTTGTTCAGAGAATAGATTGAGCGTTCACCTTGGGTCTACCTACAAAGATCTGAGATCACTGCTTGGAACAGAAGTAAGCTTCTATTCTGGAGTTGATGAGTCATGCGAAGCGTGGCTTTGCCATTCACTCTGGCAGTTTGACCTACCCCACTGATGAGGCCATGACACAACGAGTCGAACAGACTTCTGGGAATGAAAGTAGAAAGAGAAAGAGCAACCCAGAGAAGAAGGATGCACTACCCAAGCCTACTCCTCAGGACCGAGCTCGCTTCATCAGGGAGGGGAAGTGCTTTGGATGCGGGGAACATGGACATATCTCCGTGAAGTGCCCTAAAAAGGCACAGAAAGAACCGAATGATAAGGACGACGACAGGCTTGAGAGTTCGAGAGCAACTGAGGAACGTGGACGAAAAGGCAAGATGAAAACAAGAATGGTTCCAGATTGTGTGGGTACCGATCCCAACACCATGGACGAGAGTACAGAACTTTGCCGAGCTTGGGCCAAAGTGAAAGATCAAGAGGCCTTGATCTTCTTTGATGGAGGAGCCAAGGCCAACTTCATTTCACCTGAATTGGCGGCGCGTCTCGAGATCACTCCCGATCGGATGGGACCACTTGCGGAGGCAATTCTAGCGGCACGCGGCAGGGACGTAGCCATCATACCTGTCATTGGCAAACTTCGATTGCATTGTCAGGGATATTTGGGGCATGAGGACTTTTTCATAATGCCTTTGGAGGGTTGTGATGTTCTCTTAGGGATTCCTTGGTACTACAAGAACAATGCCGTGGTCAATTATCTGGCGAGGAAAGCGACATTGACTACAGAGAAGGGTAGAACCATTGTGCTTGATATTAAACTGAAGGACAAGTCTGTCCCTATTGTATCGGCTTTGGCCATTTCTAAATTAATGAAATCCAGTCTATTTGTTTACTTGATCTTTATGAAAGAATTGAGCGATAAGGATAGGACAAATATGTCTAAGCTTGATAAAGAGCGCCAAGATTTTCTCCACTCTCACGTCCATTGCTTCTCAGAGGGCCTACCAGGCGAGTTACCACCTGCTCGTCCTGAAGATCATACCATTGATCTGATACCTGGAAGCACACCACCGAACCGGCCACCTTACCGTGTGAGCCGAGCACAGAATGAAGAGATTATGAACCAAGTGAAAGACCTCTTGGAAAAGGGTCTTGTCCAGCCTAGTACTTCACCGTATTGCTCTCCAGTGTTGTTGGTTTTGAAGAAAGACGGATCTTGGAGAATGTGCATCGATTATAGAGCTCTCAACAAAATCACCATCAAGAACAGATTTTCGATTCCTAGGATCGATGATATACTCGACAGATTACAGGGATCCTCGTGCTTCAACAGGATTGATCTGAAGAGTGGATATCATCAGATCAGGATCGCGCCGGGAGACATCTGCAAGGCAGCTTTTCGGACGACTTTTGGGTTCTTTGAGTTTTTGGTGATGCCTTTTGGCTTAACCAATGCTCCTGCGACATTTAACCGGATGATGGACAGGATTTTTTGAGAGTACAGGCTATTTGTTGGCACTTTCTTTGACGATATCATTGTTTTCTCCAAGAATGAGGCAGAACACAGAGATCATTTGCTTCAGGTCTTTCAGCCATTACGAGATCACACGTTAGTGATTAATGCAAAGAAAAGTGAATTTTTCCTACCAGAGATACACTCTTTGGGTCACATTGTCTTAGCAGCAGGAGTGCAAATGGATTTGGCCAAGATAGAGACTATCCGTGATTGGCCCGACTTGAAGAATGTCCATGAAGTTAGAAGCTTCTTGGGACTGTGTTCGTATTACAGGCGGTTCATTCGAAAGTTTGCAGAGGTTGCTTCCCCTTTGCATATCTTGACACAGAAAGGAGTCCCTTTCTCGTGGGGATCCACAAAGATTGCCTTTAAGACATTGAAAGAGTAATTGACTACAGGACCAATTTTGACTTTGAGGGACTTGCAGAAGTCATTTGAAGTATATTGTGATGCTTGTGGTCGTAGTCTGGGTGCGGTCTTAATGCAAGAAGGCCATATCATTGCTTACGAGAGCCGATTGTTCTCAAGGCCGGAGATGACAGCACAGATTTATGAGAGAGCTTTTGGCGGTATCCATGCTCTTACTCAGTGGCGGCATTACCTACTTGGAGCGGATTTTACTGTCTTTACAGACCATTAGAGTTTGCGCTACTTCTTGTCATAGAAGCAGCTTTCGGAAAAGCAGATGCGGTTGGCGAACATCTGGTCACAGTTTCACTTCCAGATTGTCCATGTTTAGGAACAGAAGAATGTGGTGGTAGATGAATGTGGTGGTAGATGCTTTGTCTCGGAAGCCGTTGGTTCTGGCTATTTCCGCCATACATCGTAGGAGCTTTGAGAATATGGTCGACCAGTATGCCATAGATACAGATTTTGCAGACGTTTTCACACGGATACGGGATGGGGAGACAGTAGCGGGATACTCCATTTGGGAAGGCTACTTGATGAGAAAGACCATGCTGTGCGTTACAAAGCCGTTGAGGGAAAAGGTTATGACTGAATGCCACTGTCCACCTTTTACGGTCACCGCGGCATTGCTACCACCATGAAAGGGGTAGAGAGATATGTCTTTTGGCCGAGACTCAAAAAGGATGTGGAAGAGTTTGTGCGCAGTTGCTTAGTATGCCAGAAGGTCAAGTTTGGCAGGCATAAGGCACAGGGATTGTTACAGCCTTTACCCATACCCACCCGCCCCTGGGAAAGTATTGCAATGGATTTCATTTTTGATCTCCCGAGAACAGAGAGTGGTCACGATGTATCTGGACTGTTATTGATAGATTTAGCAAGCAGGCTCATTTCATTCAAGTGAAGAAAACAATCAAGCCGAATCACTTAGCGAGACTGTTTGTGGCCCAAATCTTCAGATTACATGGTATGCCTGAGACGATTGTCTCCGACATGGAACCCCAGATTTACGAGATTGTTTTGGAAGGCAATTTGGGAGAACATTGGCACGCGGTTGCAGTTCTCGTCATCGTTCCACCCGCAGACTGATGGGCAATCTGAGATTGCAAATTCAGTGGTTCTAGATTTATTGAAGTCTTATATCTCAAATCAGAAGACTCAAATGGGAAAAGTACCTACCTTTGGTGGAATTTGCCTACAATAACACTCTTCGACGGGGAAGGCGCCATTTGAGATTGTTGAAGGTGCTGCGAAGGTTCCACGCTTCCTAAGCACAAAAGATAAGATTTTTGAAGATACGCGAGACTTAGATATGGCTTTTGCCAAGATTCGCGAGACTTTGCAGAAGTCTCAAGAACGACAGAAAAAGGCAGTGAATCGCCATCGTCGCGACTTGAAATTGAAGGAGGATGATTGGGTGCTCTTATGTTTTGAGAAGGCACGCTTGAGAAAGAAAAAGGGAAAGGAGAGGCTTTTTCTAAAGCTTAGTATGCGATACTACGGACCTTTCTAGATCACTGAAAAGATAAATGATATCTCCTTCCGACTGATACTGCCAGATTCTTGGAGGATTCACAATGCATTTTACGTGAGTCTCTTGAAACCTTTTAAAGGTGATGTGTCTGATGATGGGAAGCCTGATGAGCAACCCGAAGTGGAAGAAAACGAGGAGATCCTTGTTCTTGAATAGATTTTGGCACATAAGGATACGAAGAATAAAGGTAAAGTCCGAAGGCGGTTCTTGGTTTAGTTCAAGAACTATCCTGCATTGGATGCGAAGTGGATGGAGGAGGAGGACCTAGCAGATACTCCTCAGATTGTGAAACTTTACCTCGATACTTTTGGTTTAGCATAGTCTACTCCAAATGGAACCCAGAATTCAACTTGATCGGAGATCTGGTGCTGTGGGATGCACAAGAGGGGAGTCTCTTCGCTCCTTTGTCAACAGATGCCTTGATTTAGATACTAGAGTCACTGATGTCTCTTTGAGCTTTAGGGATACTGAAAGCTGACAGTATTCTGTTGTATGACTTTATGAAATGGAATTCTTGATTATGATACTGATTTGTTCTTGACTTCTTTTAATTGCAGGAACTGATAGACGAAATGACTGCAGCATTTTCGTTTGATTGATCTCGAATAGACATGGTTGCAATAGGGGCTAGTCAATCGGACATCGATGAGGTCCCGATTGGATCTAGATGCGATTGCTAGCTACATTGCCGATAAACCATGGTCTAAGATCCGAATGAATGTTGAATGTCATGTGATGTCGTGTGATGTGACTGTTGATTGGTACATGTGCTAGATGTGTCTTCCTAGTACGTAGGTACTAACAGTCAGTGTCTGGTAAGACGGTTTATGGCTTTTGTCTGTTTTGCAGGCGTGGTCGAGTTCATCATCAATTTGTGACAGCTATGGTTGCAGGGGATGAGTTGTGGAAAAGGAGAGTGCTCTAGAATCTTCAAGAGCTGAGGGGCTGGCAGGGGATGTGCTGCTTTGTAGGCCTTAGGTGACCCCAAAGTAGGGCCTTAAAAGGGGGACCAGATTTACTAGAGGAGTGAGGGATAGAGGTGAGAAAGAAATCGGTTGTAGAGAGAGAAACCATAGGCTCCAATTTTGGGGTTGTTTGAAAAGGGAAAGTGAAAAACAAAATAATAAGGGTGGAGGGCTAGAGTACTGTGATAGGGGATCTCTGCTAGGCTAGAGGTTTGGGTCTTTGCTAGGTTAGAGGTTTGTCATTGTTTCTATGATGCTCTAGTCGTCCTTCTGATGATGGGTCCCTCTCTTGTGGATCCACCTGTCACCAGTGTGTGACTACTATCTATCCTTTTTGTTGATTTCTTTCTTATTATCTATTTACTTTCACTTTTTGGAAACACCCCTCGGGAAATCTAACTGCCCTGCATTGCATAGCTAGTGTGGAACTGTTCAGAGGGAGTCCAGGCCTGAGGGCAAGAGAGCACTAAGGTTGGACAAGGACTATGGTTAGCCAAGTGGGGTCATTGACTAGCCAAAGTGGAATCCTTTGCTACAGAGGCTACATTTCAGTTCTGGATGTGGCCGCAGTGTACAAAGAGGGTCGGATGACCTAGAAAGATACAATGGCAGCATCTCCTAAAATTTAGGGAACTGCTATTTTGGGACCTGAAAATGTGTTGACGTCATTACCTCCGGAATGACAAAGGGAACATTTTCTTACTCTGTCGTGAAGTCAACTGGGCAGCCGGTTGGGAGATTTTTAGGCGGCAACCCCGAAACGGGAAAATGCTTGTAAATGTGCCAAGTGGCACCTTCTGGTGCACTTGCCTCATGCAACAAGAAGTGGCGCTGAATTTAGGAGGGGGAGAGCCTCATTTTCAGTTTTTGTCACAGGTTAAGAGCTATGGAGTGCTTGCTTTCCCTCTTATGCACAGTGCGGTGCCAGGAGTGATGCCCTGCACGCTACGCACTGCCCTCTCTCTCCCCTTTGGTAGTATGTTATGCCCCTCTAGTGGGCTCTTCATTTGACCAATGTACAGTTGTGTGGGTTCATGCGCGATTGCCGAGGCAAGAGCCTCTTGCACAGGTATTGGATTAGCTAGCGGCTAATCCCCCCGTAGGTACAGGTGAATTCGGAGAGGTTTCACGCCAGAAATCTCGTCCGATCCAAAAGGGCAAGTAGCCCTACAGGTGCGGGAGCTCGAGGACTTGCTATGCGACCGGCACGCGAAACGGAGCCCGAAACAGTAAATTACAGCCTGCTGTGTATTTTTGCAGGTTTAGGGCTTTGGCCCTAAACGGACCCTAATACCCCCAAGAGGTTCGGGGACGCAAGGGGACCGCTGTACAGGTGATCTGGCGCATTTTCAGGGCTGAAAACAGAGAATTCAGCGTGCTGCAGATTCTCGCCAGGTTTTGCAAAGTGCCTGTATGCGTCGGGAAAGTCGGCCAATGCGTGGGAATACTGACCGTGAAGGGCTCTAGTACAGTTATGTTGCCGAAATCGGGCTGGAACAGTGGAAATTCAGCCGAGTTTGTGCGGGGCAGCTTGTAGGGAACCTCAGCGTTTATTCCCTCTTTTTAACAATAAAGAAATACCGAAAGGGGCGCCTAAGTTAGGGGCCAATCTGGTGTCCGTCTTTTCGTACAGGTGCATTCTAGCATCTGTATCCCATTCCCCTCTCTTGTGTCTTGAAAGTACAGGTAAAATAGACGACTAATAATGGGTGAAAGCTAAATCAAGGTTTAAAGCAAAGTCTACCGCCCTTTTTGGATTGAACAGGCCGGTTTCACCACCTATCAAATAAAAAATTCAATTAATTCATGATAAAAGAACGATCTCTCTCAAGTCATAGCTAATTATGCAACAGTGATTTTTCTGAAGTGATTACATATTTGTACAAATTACATTTCCTTTTTCATGTGACATGTTTTTAAGGCGGAAGTATCTAGAAGTCCAGTCAATGAATTTGAACAACTAGCTTTGCATAACCATCTTCATAAAAGCAGGACAAGCCCCAAGAGAAAAAACAGCAAGTACATGCATACACGCATGCGTGCACACGTACCCTACCACACAAGGAGCCCTATGCACCCACAAGCAAACACAGGCACTCAATTCAACACATAAGGCAAACCTACAAGACAAAAAAATTCACACACAAACCAACAGGCATACGCTCACAAAACGTGCCGATGCAAAATAAAGGCCTGCGGAACAAACAGGACAAAGAAATACAAAGAAAGACAGCAGGAGATACCGATTGCAGGCAAAAAAAAAGCAAAGGGGTGGGGGGGTACTCTTCCACACTCATCCTCTTGGTGCCAGCATGTGCATCATTGTAATATCGAAAGGTGTAAGACCTACTTTTTGGTGAGAATCTGGGCAACTAGGATTGCTAAATACTGCTGCAAGCGGTAGGATCAACTATGTTAGCTCAGAAATCTTTCTTAGAAATCACGTAACAATGCTGAATCAAGTTGGTACCTGTTTGGGATGCTTGAAATAGGGAAGTGTCAACAGTCTGGGAAGGATGTTCTCAACAGAAAAACAACATGACGGATGCTCTCAAACAATGATGCTCTCAAACAATGATTGAATGAAAAATGCTTTTCTCATCATAAAATCTAGCGATTGAGGCAGGAGGGCTTAGATGAAATGCTTCAAGATAGCATGATTTTTTGAATCTGGTTCTTCTTCCATTGAGCCTCTATGGGCTGATAATCGTGAAATTGGCAAGAAATTCTCGTTATGAGGTTGGGAAATTCTAGTATTTGTTGGAACGATCCACTACAGTCAAGGTTTATTGATGGGATTAAGAGGTAATAAATAGTTTATCTGAATGCTTACCAATGGCAAGTGATTACTAGCTACCCTCTTTTGCATATCTTGATATTTTTTGTAAGTTTCTTTGAATCTTTGAGTGACCTTTAAGGCATGATTAACTTCATTGAGGTGTTTTACCTCTTTAATGTTTCAAACTATAGCTTTCAACTTTTTGCATTCTTATGATATTTTATTTTTTTGAGCTATATATTCGACACTTGAGAGGCTTGCCTTTCTGTACTGGTCTTTGTTGTAGCATCCGGGGCCGTTTATCACGTCGTGGCTGCACTCTTGATTATTATCTAATGGTAAGTGTTTCTTATGTTGTGCGCAGCATCGGTTTGTCCTATGGTACACTAGGCGCTCTCCCGGGGCACGGACACAGACTGCTTATGAAGAAAGCATCAAGAAAATAGCCGATTTCAGCACGGTAGGCCTCTTTCTTACTGGGTGCTGCTTTTGTCACTCAAGATGTTCTAATCATGAATTAATTGCTGTGCATAGGTTGAGGGTTTTTGGGGCTGTTATTGTCACCTTGCACGTGTATCCTCTTTGCCCACTTCGACTGACTTTCATCTTTTCAAGGAGGGAATTCGACCCCTGTGGGAGGTAGACATCTCTCTCTTGTATCGGTGGTGACACATACACCACACAGTTCCAGCTAGTAGCACTTCTAGATTTATTTTAGTATCTCCTTTTTTAACCCAAACATGGTATCAGATTCACTAGTTTGTAACGGATTGGTCTCATAGCTCATTTTGGAATTTTGAAGACGCTAATATACCATTTCATTTCATTTTCCTCTCTCTCTCTCTCTCTCTCTCTCTCTCTCTCAAGAAAGCTGGACTCCGTATCCAATTCATATTTTTGGGCTAAGGCCAAATTACGAGGTACCAAACCATAGGGGGAAAACTCTGGTGATGCAGAATTAGAAAGGTCACAACCATGGAACTAACGGTGTAATTAAGAGGGCAAAATATTGTGCTGTGGAGCTACTACAAAGGCAGCCAGAGCACTCCAACCAATGCAGCAGAGTCAAAGAACATCGGCCTCCATCTTTTCTTAAAGCTTTTAATATGGAATGGCAAGTTTTGCAATGAAATAGCCACCCCTGGTGGCATGTTACTACCAACTAGCAAAGAGGTGTACTGATGGACAAGCTGGAATGAGGGGGGGAGAGTTTTAGAACAGGTTTCAGTCCATATCTGTAACACTGTCCTAGAGGTTTTCTAAAAACATGTAGAGATACATGTCGACACATATACATGCACTAAATAATCATGCATAGTGCACAACATGTCAAAACTAGGAAAAAAATTAGTTGTATTATGTGCTAGAGAACTTGTGGCTGACTTGAAACTTTAAATTTCAAATAGAATAAATGAAAACGTTACAAGTGAAAATTTTGATCTGCAACAATGTTGTCATTGTACGGCCATATGTAAGGTTCCATACAATGTATCAGAATCAATATTGTACAATTTAGATTTGTACGGTTTGTTTTATCTAAAACTCTTAAGATGCATTTAATATCATATGGTGTGTTGTATCATACTGTCATACAATATGGTCATAGAGTAGGTCGTATTTGTACGATATGAGCATTCATAATGGCACAAAGTGATGACGTGGAAGAGAAATGGTCGAGTGGACAAGAGAAACTGAAGAAAGGAACCTAAAAGAACTTCAAAGCACCGACCGTGGAGCCTAAAACCCTTTTTAAAATAAAGCTGACCATAAAAATTGCGTAGGACTAATGACGTGGCAGCTGTACGGATGCTTGCAAATCGTGCCGATGACGTGGTAGGCTATATGGATGCCCACCTTCTATGTTGATGACGTGGCAGCGGTACGGATTCCTGCAAAACGCGTTGGCAACTTTAGCGCTAGCTTTTGAGGTGTAATGCTTTGAGGAAAGTGCTTTTGGGGCTGTGCTTTTAGGCATCCCTTGTACTGTTTAGAAGTGCCCCTGAGGCCTCACTCTGCAGAGCATCTGGACGCAGAGGACCTCGGGAGTTGTACTTTGCTGTGAGCAATAATCAAGAAATACCGAAAGGGGCGCTAGTCTTTAAGGCCAGTGCTTGTGGGTGCGAAACTTCGCCTCTCTCTCTCTCTCTCTCTCTCTCTCTCTCTCTCTCTCTCTTAAAGTTCAGTGATTTTGAAGTCTCTGTTCGTGTGTTGCTATTGGTTTCTCGCTTGGGGTCCAAGCTTGTAACTGTGGTATCAGAGCTCAAAAAGATTCTTCTTCTATGGAGGACCCGATTCCTTTTGTAGCACACATGATTTCCGATTCCTAGGATCGATGATATTCTTCACCGACTACAGGGATCCTTGTGTTTTAGCAGGATCGATTTGAAGAGTGGATATCATCAAATCCGAATCGCGTCGGGAGATGTCTACAAGACAGCTTTTCAAACGACTTTTGGATTATTTGAGTTTTTGGTGATGCCTTTTGGCCTAACCAATGCTCCTGCGACATTTAACCGGATGATGGACAGGAGTTTTCGAGAGTACAGACTATTTGTTGGCATTTTCTTTGACGACATCATTGTTTTCTCCAAGGATCAGGCAAAACGTAGAGAACATCTTGTCACGTGACACATCCAACCCTGTGTGTCCGTGGACAAGCTACAGCATGACCAGGGTCCAGTTCAGTCAAGTCAGTCTAGAATAGGAAGTGATCTGGCACTTTTGTGAGTCTGTTCGCAGACCGTGCATGTCCAGACACTTAGATTAGATGCATATCCTCCGGTTGCACACAGCATGATCATCAGCATACCCATCAAAATCCATCAGGGGAATTTTCCAATGCATTTCCCTATTTTTGACATTTTTCACTTATTTATTAAGGGACTTTTGTTGGAAACTAGGTAGGGCAATTTTGCTAAGATAATATATAAGCAAACCAAAGTTAGCACTTTCTGGCAGAAGAGGCAGCAGGAACTTCGCGTTCAACAGGCAGCTTCTCAACAAGACCCCCCACCGGCGGTAAACCCTTGCGTTTTCAGCCACAAACCCAAGATCAGCCCAACGTTTTTTATCAAGAGCAACCTGGTGACAACAGGATCAAGCAAGACATCTAGCGTTTTGCATCAGCACAGCAAGACACCTGGCGTTTTTGCAGATTGACCCAGATCAGCCTAGCGTTTTTGGGAGCAACATATCAACCTAGCGTTTTGTAGTTCCTCCGTGGCAGATCAATAAAGAGGACCAGCGTTTTCAGTTTTCAGCAGTCAAATCCTGCAATACGACCCCCAAACCTCGCAGATTCCTTCCCGCAACAGATCCTCGCCGCACGGTCAAATCTAGCGAAGTTTACAGTTTCAGCCCAGAAAGCGCAGATTTCAGCATCTGCGTTTTCAGCGCATCGTCGTCGCATCGTCGCCATCGACATCGTCACCGACATAGAGTCAGAATTCAGCAGATAGAAAATTGCAGATTTCAGCCATTAACAGTTTCAGATTTCAGCCTGTCTCGTCGTCATCCTCATCGTCGTCGACATTGTTGGCAAGTCCAAGCATTGTAGAGATTTGTGCAATCATAAGTAGACCGCTCTCGCCATACAGGGTAGGGCCTTCGGAGGAGGGTTTGACAACTTTCTGGTGTCGTATTCTTCTCTCTTTGTCTATGAGTCTCATGCACTTCCGGAAATACACAGTGTCCATTCACTTTGTTTGTGTCCATTGCACTCTCTCACTAAAGGAACGGAAGGCTCTCCCTTCCGTAAGTAAAAAGGCACAGTTGGGAGCACTCATCTTGAGCAAAGTTCAACATTCACTTCCGCTGCACCTTACATTGGTATCATAGCTTTGGCAGTGTTCTGTATCACTCAAGGAAAGAACCACATAATTTTTTTTGCTTGCTGCTGTCGCACGTAACCCAAGACTTCTTGGGCGTGTCGATTCCTAATTGTGTTTTTGAAGAGTGACAAGAATCCCAAGAAAGAAGGGCTTGTCTAGCCTCCCCTTGTGCCTCTTTTCACTCATTGAGAGCGGACCGTGCACTTAGCGGCCGGCCAATCAACGTGAGGTGGGAAAAAGTAACCTTGGTGTGAGCGCAAGGCTGCCAAGGGGTGCGCCTGCGGAAAAGAGCAGAACTCGGGTGAAGAGAAGATTCTTCTCTAACATAGATTGCAAGCAAACGAAGAACCTCAAGACTTGCAAGAACCTCAAGAATCAAGATTCACAAGAACCCAAGTTCCTCGTGAACTTAAGAACCCAAGGCCACAAGAACCCCCAAGAACCCAAGACTTCAGTGGATGGTCATCACTCGAAGTGGAATGGATACTTCGCTTGGAGGTGATGAGCATGAGAGGCGAAGAAGAATTTTCTCCACCAGGAGGTTTTTCCGACCCTCCCCCTTCCCCATCTACGCAAAGGATTGCACTAACTCATATGGAGGCTTTCGACATGATGATGATGGACAGGAAGTTAGAACGCGAAGCAAGAAGAGAAGAAAGAATGACAGAATTTGATCGTGAATGCGCAGAAAAGCAGAAATGGATCGCGAGAACAAAGCGAGAAAAGCCATGAACTACCGACACATGAAAGAGATGTTGCGACTCTTTTCTCAAGTGCAGGCACAAATGCAAGAGATTTGGGAAAAGGAGACTCTCGCAGTCTCTTCGTCTCCAAAGCATGACACACAAGATTTGCATGATGATAAGCATGATGAATTGAATGATAATGATGAGCATGACGATTTGGATGATAATGACAAGCATGATGATTTGCATGATAAAGATGTGATTTCTCACAAGCATGATGATTTGCATGAAGATGATGTGATTGTTCACAAGGATTCTGTGTTAGTTGATACTTTCTCTAGTGAAGCTAACCTCATTGCAGAGACGATCAATCACGAAGAACCGATCTTGGCTCGAGTTGAGGTCCACAGAAACCCCACAGGAAGATTCGATCAAACAGGAAGAACCGATCTTGGCTCTCGAGCCTAGGTCCAAAGAACCCTCACATGAAGTACTATGTGTTTGTATGATTGGTCAGCACGCATCGTACGAGTGTTTCATTCGTGATCGTTTCCTGTATTTTAGTCAGCGTCTTTATGTGATCTTTTTTTCTAGGCATGGCATATTGTACGTTGAGCACGTTTCACTGATGAATGAGCACAGATGTATGCGGATTTTTCATGAAAAGCTGAAGTATGCATTCAAGGAAGTCACATTCCATGTCTCTTCCTTGGTATGACACAGTTGTAGAAAGAGCACATGAAAGTATGAACACCAAGCATGGGCAATTCTGTTGTGAATTGCCATAGTTGATTGATTTAGATAAGAAAGAAAAGATTCGATCTCATTGTTTGCATGTCTTGGATGAATGGGTTGGCACTCCGTCTATTTGTTCATCCACATTGCATGTACAATCTTTTGCGAAGACAAGATTTTTTCCAGTTACTTTACATGAAATAGGTATGTTCTTGTTTTTGTGTTAGAAGTGGTTTCAGGAATTTTCAGACATGGAGATTCTTGAAGAAGGAAGAAGCATGACTCTAGACGAAGTTGAAGCATTGAAGGAGCCACATATGACTTTGTGTCGCTTTCGGCGCGGTCCAAAGAAGCAAGTGTTGCAGACGTTTATGAAGTTCAAGTATCGCATGGCCCACGCATCAGAGTGGGCCGGCGAAGAGTCCCTTCCAGCATTCCAGATATTATTGGCGATCTCCCTCGACGCCATACAGTTCGGTACCAGTACCTCACTTTGAAAAGGAGGGGATGTCACGTGACACATCCAACCCTATGTGTCCATGGACAAGCTACAGCATGACCAGGGTTCAGTTCAATCAAGTCAGTCTAGAATAGGAAGTGATCTGGCACTTTTGTGAGTTTGTTCGCAGACCGTGCATGTCCAGACACTTAGATTAGATGCATATCCTCCGGTTGCACACAGCATGATCATCAGCATTCCCATCAAAATCCATCAGGGAAATTTTCCAGTGCATTAAACCTATTTTTCCTATTTTTGACATTTTCACTTATTTATTAAGTGACTTTCGTTGGAAACTAGATAGGGCAATTTTGCTAAGATAATATATAAGCAAACCAGAGTTAGCACTTTTTGGCAGAAGAGGCAGCAGGAACTTTGTGTTCAACAGGTACCTTCTCAACAAGACTCCCACCGACGGTAAACCCTTGCGTTTTCAGCCACAGACCCAAGATCAGCCCAACGTTTTTCATCAAGAGAAACCTGGCGACATCAGGACTAAGTAAGACATCTAGCGTTTTGCATCAACACAGCAAGACACCTGTCGTTTTTGCAGATTGACCCCAGATCAGCCTAGCGTTTTTGGGAACAGCATATCAACCTAGCGTTTTGCAGTTCCTTCGCGGCAGATCAATAAAGAGGACCAACGTTTTCAGCTTTCAACAGTCAAATCCCGCAATACGATGCCGGAGACATCTCGGGCGGCGCTAGCGACGCAGTGATTGTGTCAATCCCCAAGAAGGGCGATCTGACCAACATCGATAACTATCGCGGGATCGCGTTAATCTCCGGTGCCATAAAAGTCCTCACTACGGTTGTGATTAGGCAGATCACTAAGATACTTGAAAAGAGGAACTTCTTCAATCCCGGCCAAGCAGGATTCCGTACTAACGAGGAATGCGTAGGGTTGTGTAGAGGTAGCTTGGAAGCAATCGTACTTGCTGAGTGTCTTTAGGATTATAGGATTGTAAAAATAGATTAGGATTTTGAGAATGATTGGTAGACGAGACAAGTCTTAAGATCAGTGCTCAGAAAACCATAAAAGACAAGAAAACGAGTGTTTTTGGACACTTCCCACAACCCCATTGCAAGAGGAGAATCTAGGAGTAGGGTAAGTAGGATTCGAGGTGGATTTCAGAACATTATCCTCTCTAAAAGAATCAAGTGTAAGTTGTTATTGGAAGTTGCAGAATTTCAGGTCCACGGCTAGAAATAGCACGAAAAGACTCGAAACCACTTAATCCGACTGGAGAGTAAGCTTAAAAGTTGTCTGAACCAGTTGGTAAGCTCAAAGACACATCGAGGAAAAAATTTCAAGAGTTGGCCAAAACTCAGATTATTTACTTTTTCTTGATATTTCAGGCTAAATTAAGTTTTTACTTGATTCATAGGCTTAAAATAGCTCATGTAAAGACTGTCTTTGAAAAAATTGCAAAAAAGTGTTCATTTCAAGCCTGAAGTTCATAATCGCGATTATTAACTTTCTACTCTAAATTGACCAAGGTTCATACCATTGACTCATTGCATGTGTACAAACAACTTTTGTAAAGGCCCAAAAGATTCGGATCATCAAACTGGCAAAAAACTAGGTAAAAACTAAAGTTTGTATTGACTTTTTGAATCTTGAGTGTAAATTGGAAAAAATTTGTCCAAACGTGTTGAAATTTGATTCATAGGCTTATATTGATGTGATAAACATGTGTACATGCTCAGTTGACCAGAAAGATGCAAAAAGTTATGTGTTGTAAATAATTGCGATTATTCACATCTGTCCCATTTTTCAACTTTTTTGACCAAGTTAGCATACCACTAGCTTTACCATGTTGTAATAAGCCCACAAACCAAATTGGGCAAGATTTGGATCATTGGATTTGAAATTGTGACCAAATTTGCAAAGTTAGTCTATGGACAGAAAACTGATGACCATCTGACCAAAAATTGTCCAAACTTGATGAAACTTGGCTAGTGACCTTAACTTGAGGTGCTTAACAGATTTGTGTCAAAGTTGGGGCAAAAAGTTGCAAAAATATAGCTAGAGTAAATAATCGCGTAGAGTAAATAATCGCGATTATTTACATCTGCTTCAAAACTTGATAAATTTGCACATTTGAGTATACCACAAGGTCAAGCATATCAAGTAGACCCTACAAATCAATTTTGGTGAAATTTGGATCACAAAAGTGAGACTTAAGCTAGATTCTTGGAATCAGAGTCAAGGAGGAGAGAATGCTGGCTCTCACGAGAGTAGGTGGGCTTAAACTTGCGGATAGTTACATGCGCGGACATAGCATTTGCACGTTGTGCTCCAGAGGGTCGTTCGCTTTCGCATTTGTTGATGAACTGTTCGGCGGTTGATGAAGCCAGGGGGAGGTGGCTAAACCGATTCAACTCCACCTTCAACGTAGTTGACCATTCGTTGGACCCTGAAAGGACCGTTATCTTCCTTGGTAGGGAGGCTCGCGGGAAGCGGATGCCCTTCTGGGTACGCCGTGATCCGCACTCGAGGGACGGAACCCCACGGCACGTGCCTGTGGCGAAGTTCCTCGTAGAAGTTGTACCCCGATATTTGGGTGCTCTGCATAGGTGGATGGGGAGATAATGCTCCCCTTCCTATGCTGTTATTTTGAATCCGATCCCTTTCGGGTGAAATGACGTAATTCTCCCCAAGCGAAGCCAGATGAGCTACAAGAGCATCCAAGTGCCATTCCCCCCCGGGGGGGTCAACTTCACCTAAAAGGGGTTGAGAGGTGCAAACGGGAGACACCACCAACCTCAGCGGATGCCACCTGTGAGCTGACGCCCTTCCAAGCGGGTATGGCATTTCCTAGGGGAAAACCGTTGGGTTTCAAAGGCAGTTTAGTGAGGTGAGCGATAAGTTACCTTGAGGAGGAGGCAACTCCAAAGGGAAGACTGAAGCAAAGTCCTGCAGTACCTCGGCCTTTGAACAGAGGTACTTGGTCGTTGTCTACGCCCAAATCAAGTTGGCGAAATGGGTCTCTCAAGGGATTAGTCATGGCCCTAAGAGTGTAGATAATTATGGACTCTCGTAGTCCAGAGAAAACTAGTGACAAAAGTGTCTGCCTTCGGTTTCTGGGTGCATAGTCCTGGTCGTTCTTCTTGTATACTTTTTTTGGTGTATGAGGGGAGCGGCCGGGCGTGCTCTACCCGACTTCGGAAAAAAAAAAACGACGACCCCCAAAACTCGCAGATCTCACCTTCCCGTAGCAGATCCTCGCTGCACGGTCAGATCAAGCGAAGTTTACAGTTTCAGCCCGGAAAGCGTAGATTTCAGCATCTGCGTTTTCAGCGCGTCGTCGTCGCATCGTCGCCATCGACATCGTCACTGACACAGAGTCAAAATTCAGCAGATTGAAGATTGCAGATTTCAGCCATTAGCAGTTTTAGATTTCAGCCCGTCTCGTCGTTGTCCTCATTGTCGTCGACATCGTTGGCAAGTCCAAGCATTGTAGAGATTTGTGCAATCATAAGTAGACCGCTCTCGCCATAGAGAGTGGGGCCTTCGGAGGAGGGTTTGACAACTTTCTGGTGTCGTATTCTTCTCTCTTTGTCTCTCAGTCTCATGCACTTCCATACACAGTGTCCATTCACTTTGTTTGTGTCCATTGCACTCTCTCACTAAAGGAACGAAAGGCTCTCCCTTTCGTAAGTAAAAAGGAACCTTGAGCACAGTTTGGAGCACTCATCTTGAGCAAAGTCCAACATTCACTTCCGCTGCACCTTAAACATCTGCTACAGGTCTTTCAGGCATTACGAGATCACAAGTTGGTGATTAATGTGAAGAAAAGTGAAATTTTCCTACCCAAGATACACTTTTTAGGACACATTGTCTCAGCAGCAGAAGTGCAGATGGACCCGGCAAAGATAGAGACTATCCGTGATTGGCCCGATTTGAAGATTGTCCATGAAGTTAGAAGCTTCTTGGGCTTGTGTTCGTACTACATGCGGTTCATTTATTGTGATGCTTGTGGTCGTAGTCTGGGTGCTTCTTCATGCAAGAAGGCCATGTCATCGTCTACGAGAGCCGACTGTTCTCAAGGCCGGAATTGACAGCACAGATTTATGAGAGAGCTTTTGGCGGTTATCCATGCTCTTACTCAGTGGCGACATTACCTACTCGGAGCAGATTTTATTGTCTTCACAGACCATCAGAGTTTACGCTACTTCTTGTTACAGAAGCAGCTATCAAAAAGCAGATGAGGTCGGCGAACATCTTGTCATAGTTTCACTGCCAGATTGTCCATGTGTCACGTGGATGTGGCAACTGTTAACTATGTCACGAGGACGTGGCAATTGCTAACTTTAGTTGTTGGTTTCTTTCCAAGGGGTTTTGTTTTATTTTTGAGACCCTCTTCTTGAAGTAGCAAACGGTCGGACAGTGCATGGCCAATGTGAACGGTAGTTTCACCCGCAGATGGGTAGTGGTTGGCATTGGAATTCGTATGGTAAGAGGATGTCTAGGCTCAGAGCAAGATCATATAGGTCCCCCCGTCGCACTTAGCAAGTTGGTGGATACTAGGAAGTGAACTCAATAAAGGCACAAAGTCAAGGTGGGACTACCAACAGAAAGTATCCAACAGCTGGGCCACATTGCACTTTTGGATGCGGTGCCAATGAGGATAGATGGTCAGATGACCACAGGGAGCCCAACGGAATCATTTCCTAAAATTTAGGGAACTGCTATTTTGGGCCGTGAAATGTGTTCGCGTCATTACCTCCGGTATGACTAGGGGAACATTTTACAACTTTGCCGTGAAGTCAACTGACGCGTCGGTTGAGATATTTTTAAGCGGCAAACCCGAAACGGGCAAATGCTTGTAAATGCGCCAAGTGTCAGTTTTTCATGGACTTGCCTCCTACAGGAAAAAATGCGCCGAATTTTAAGCTGGGAGAGGGCTTCATTTGCATTTTGTCACAGGTTAAGAGCTATGAAGTGCTTCCTTTCCCTCTTATGTACAGTGTGGTGCTAGGAGTGATGCCCTGCACGCTACACACTGCTCTCTCTTTCCCCTACATGCAGTTATGTGATGCCCCACAAGAGGGCTCCTCATTTGAC
This sequence comes from Adiantum capillus-veneris, assembly GCF_014529385.1. NCBI lineage: Eukaryota > Viridiplantae > Streptophyta > Polypodiopsida > Polypodiales > Pteridaceae > Adiantum > Adiantum capillus-veneris. The sequence continues at coordinate 37,115,998 of NC_140934.1, forward strand.
TGATGTACAGCTGTGTGGGTTCATGCTTTTGTGCTGAGGCAAGAGCCTCCTTGAGCAGGAACAGGGGTAGCTGACTGCTACTCCAAAGCAGGCACCGGTGAGGGTCATAACCTCACCGTACAGGTGCAAATCAGCTCTGTGTATGCGCTGTAAATTGACTGTTTTTCAGCCATACGGACGTCAGGACCATTGGGAATCGTGCTCCACTGTAGAGGACAGCTAGGGGACTGTTTGGGGCTGAAAACAGGGCAAAAACCAGTAAATACAGCATGCTGAATTTACTGTTTTTGGGTAGGAATCAGAGGGTATACGCCAGTAGAAGCGAGTTCTAGCAGGGGAATTGATTTCGTGCAAGTTTTGGGGTTGTTATTCTGCCGAAATTTGGCCAAATCAGGTAGTATCTTGCGGGATACAGGTGAAAGATTCCCGGGACTCTTCTTTGTAATTTACCCTCCTAAAGAATAAAGAAATACCGAAAGGGGTGCCAATTTTGGGGCCTACAGGTTGTCGGCGTCTGCTCGGAGCATTCTAGCTTTCGAGCTGTGTGTGTATTTAAGTGTTAATTCCCGTAGCAAGTTTCCTTTGCACGTTCTCTCTGTGTGTGTCTAAAATAAAGAATTTCGGGTGAAAGCCAATGCTTACCACCCCACGGGTTCCATTGCCGGGACATCAATCACTTTTTCCTTAAAGAGTGAGCCTCGGTTGTTTTGGGTATAGACACAGACTACAGGAACGCGGGATTACACTATGGCCGACAAGGGGAAGGGCATTATGGAAGAGGGTTCCTCTTCAAAGGATAGGCAAGAGATCCCTATGGTTTTCGAGATTGGCGAGAGCTCATGGCCACGTCAGTCTGTACCTCTTATCAATGTGAATGTCCCTCCAGTAGTACAGGGCTTTATGACTGGGCAGCCATGTCAGAGTCACAAAATCCCTTCAACTCCATTGGTCCTTTACCATAGCAGAGGCATTTGTTTTTAGTCCCTTTCAAGTACCTCATAATGGACTTCACTGCATCCCAATGCAACCTGCCTGGGTTAGCCATAAACCGGCTCACAACTCCCACTGCATGGGCTATGTCAGGCCTAGTAGCAACCATAGCATACATAAGTGAACCACAAGCTGAAGCATAAGGCACACTTTGCATGTCATTGGTTTCTTCCTTTGACTTGGGACAATCATCCTTGGAGATTTTAACATATGGCTGTAATGGCACACCAAGAGGCTTTGCTTCAGCCATGTTAAATCTGTCCAGCACCTTTTCAATGTACTTTTCTTGCGACAAATACAATAGGCGCTTGTCTCTTTGCCGTGTAACACGCATTCCAAGTATATGTTCAGCTGTCCCAAGGTCTTTCATTGAAAACGCAGATTTCAGCTGCCCTTTAAGAGCATCTACAATGCTTCTTTTCTTTGCAGCTATCAACATATCGTCTACATAGAGCACAAGAATGATCGGGCTGCCATCCTCATCACGTTTGGGATACAAACAATGGTCTGCATGGCTTCTTTTGTAACCATGTTTAAGCATGAAGCGATCAAACTTCTTGTACCACTGTTTACATGATTGTTTCAGCCCATACAAGCTTCTATTGAGCATACATACCAAATGTTCCTTGCGAGGGATGACAAAACCCTCGGGTTGCTTCATGTAAAGCTCTTCTTCCACATCACCATGCAAGAAAGTGGTATGTACATCCATTTGGTTTATTTCCAAATCAAGAGCAGCAAACAATACACGCAAAGCGGTCATCTTCACAACAGGAGAGAACACTTCCTGAAAGTCTATGCCCTTGGTTTGAACATATCCCTTTGCCACAAGCCTTGCCTTATACTGGGGTTTTGCATTAACAGTTTTGATTTTATACACCCATTTGTTAGGAATAGCGTTCCTTCCTTTGGGCAATTCAACCAAATCCCAAGTATGATTAGCATGCAAAGCTTTAATCTCTTCCTGCTGGCCTTCGCCTCCCCTCTCTGCACACACATTGCACTTCCTCGCGTGCTCTTTCACTTGCACACACCACCGCGCGCTCATCAACTGGTTAGCAAGCTCCTACTTGTCGTTGTGCTCACATGTCTTTGCCTCTTTATACGTAAGAGGCTCTCCCTCATCTGTCAACATAATGTAATGCAAAGAGGGGTCATATCGACTCACATGCCGTCTTTGACGAGTAGATCGCCTCACTCAATGATCCACATTATCCGGCAATGGGTTTACATCAGGTAGCACTACAAAATCATCAACGATGGGTTGTTGTACATCATTTTCAGCACCATTTTCAGGATTGTTTCTTGGCTGCAAATGCCCTTCAGGAGCCTCAATTTGCTGTCCAACATCATCTGGCTCAAACACAACTTGATCATCTACATTTTCAGCCATTTGTGGTGCATCCTGAGGGTCAAAAATAGGCCTAACAAGTGGTTGGTCATGCTGAAATTTCACCCTTTTATGGTCATGCTTTGAGGCACAATTGTTCTGAAGCAGCCTTGCCTCATTAAAAACAACATCCCGGCTGCGTACAACCCTTTTGAGCTGAGGTAACCAAATTCTGTAACCCATTTCACCTTCTTCACCATATCCCATGAAGAGGCCTTTAATGGACTTCGCATCTAGTTTACTCCTCAACTTAGGTCTAACATGCACAAAAGCTTCGCAACCAAAAATGCGTAAGTGATCATATGAAGCAGGCTTGCCAGACCAAACCTCTTCAGGGATGTCACCTTTCAAAGACATGTGAGGGGATCGATTGCATATATGCACTGCAGTTTTCAAAGCTTCTCCCCAAAATCCATGAGAGAGATTAGCTGTGTGACCCTTCCTGCCACATTGATAGCAAGTTACATCACCCTTGCCTTTGCTTGCATTTCCCCTTTCTTTACTCTTACTCTTACTCCTTTGTGCATAAGCATTCTTCTTTTCTGTCCTGCCTCTAACTGTGTTGGCAGAGCTGCCTCCCTCTCCACTTGCTCTCCTCCTGATTTCTTCATTCAAGATAGAACCCCTAACACCATCAAAGATCAAATTGGTGTTATTGGACAACGAAACCACCAAAGTTTCCCATGACTCAGGTAAGGTCATAAGCAAGAAGATAGCTTTTAATTTATCATCAAAAGGGGGCAAGCCAGAATCTTGTAACTGCGACAAAGTACCTGCGAACAATGACAAGTGCTCTGTTGCACTCTTGGACTCATCGAGTTGCATGCCAACAAGTTTTCGCATCAAGTGTACCTGGTTGACAGGCGTTGTATTTTCATACATTCCCTTTAACTTCTCCCACATATCAAAAGCAATCGTGAGACCTTTCACATCAATGACGGTCTCATCGGTCATGGCCATTTTAATGTATGTAACATCCTTCCTGTTCATGCTAACCCATGCTTTATCCGTCATATTCTGTGGCTTCACCTGTTCAAGTGCCCCTTCGCAATCCTTAAGAAATAGGATTCCTTGAATCCTGTCTTTCCAAATATCAAAACCTGTACCATCGAACCTCCTAATCTCGAAGAGGTTCTTCACATCCGAAGAAGATGAGGCCATAGTTGCATGAAATAAGAGGGATAATACGCTGAATTTTTGGGCAAAATGCGCAAAAATCGGAGTATAGCCTCGCAGAGATGTGCACTACAGCTCCAAATGGTCACAGGAGCAATTTGGGGCAAAATAGGTTGATTTGGGCACAAAATTCAATTTCTGAAATTTATGCGCAGGAAATTTCAGCGAGCGAATTTGTGCTCGAAAACAACAAATTAGTTTTTTTTAGTCTCAGAAGACATACATAAGGCTAATACACAGCCTTTAGAAGCATGTAAGCGCAATAGCCCCAATTTGTAGCATCAAAATTGCATGAAATTGAGCCACAAATGGTCATACATCGACAAAATTTGTCAAATGTGCGTAGATTGCATCAATTTGCACTTTCCCCAATGTAATTGCACCATAAAAACACTTGCAAAAACCTGCGCAAATATGAAATTTTCTTAAAACACCTGTTTTAGGGCTTGTTTTTCGGCAATTTCAGTGTTTTCGGGTAGCGGGGACTTAGCAAAAGCATTCCCACACCTTAATACATCATTTGCAAAACCTGTATTTTGCTGTCATAACCTGTAATTTCCTGTTTTTGACCTAATTTCAGCTTGTTTTGGGTCAATTTGGGTTGCCGGTAGCTCTCGAGTGTCCGGGGACGAGTCCATTGGCGACGAAATTGCAAAATCTTGCGTGAAAGTTGACCTTCTTGGCTGAAATTCAGCGTTTGCAGGTTTGGGGGCAAACCCTAATCGAGGCTTTGATACCAGTTGATGAGCGCGCGGCGGTGTGTGCAAGTGAAAGAGCACGCGAGGAAGTGCAGTGTGTGTGCAGAGAGGGGAGGCAAAGGCTAGCAAGAGAGGAAGCGCTAGCAGAAGAGAGAGGGCTCACACTTTTTGGGGAAAACTCAATAAGTGAGTTTTGGGTTTTCCCACTTTTATTATAAGTGACCTTTAAAAAATGTGTCCAGGTTCAATATGAACCTGGACAAAGTATAAAAATGTACAAAAAGGGGTTATTTAGGCCTTTAACCCAACAAAGAAGCCCTTTGTGAAAACAGCTCCTGATGCATCACAGGGGTCAGAAAAGGCCACCAAAGATAAGGATTCAGCCGGGACTTCTGGAGCGCAGGTGAAGAAACAGAAAAGGAAGCCTTTTGTGCGCAAGTCACTCGAGGAAAAGAAGGTCCTAATGGCTGAGAACAAATGCTTTATATGCGAGCAGCCTCGTCACTTTTCTATCAATTGTCCACAAAGGAAAAGACCAGTTGACTTAGAGGATAAAGAAGACCAGAAAGGCAAGAAGCCTAAACCCACGGCAGGTTTAGTGCCAGACATGGTGGGTGACAGTCCCAGCACAGATTACCAGTGAGTTATGCAGGGCATGGGGTGAAGTTAGGGATCAGACGGCACTCATCTTCTTTGATCCAAGTGGCAAAGCCAACTTTATCTCACCAGAGTTAGCTATGAAGCTGGGCATCAAAGCTGAAGAGATGGGGTACACAACAGAGGTAGGGTTGGCATGTCCAGGCCACTTAGAGTGTGTACTCTCATCATTGGAAAGCTGCGTCTGCATATTCAGTCGTATGTGGACATAGAAGAGTTTTATATCATGCGGTTGGAAGGTTGTGACGCCTTGTTGGGGATCCGTGGATGTTCCGAGTGCATGGAGTCTTGGATGCCTACAACAAAAAGATCACTGTACAACATAGGGACAAAACTCACATCTTGGATGTAAAGCTTAAAGGAGAGTCAGTCCCTATTGTATCTGCTTCTGTTATCACTTCTGTAATAAAGAATCATCTTTCTGTGTACTTGATTTTTGCACGTGATGTCTCAGATAGTGATCAGTCAAATTTATCCGTGTTAGATAAAGAAATGTCTGCATTTTTGCAAAAGTTTAGTGATTGTTTTCCTGATTCATTACCGTCGCAATTGCCGCCAGAGAGACCTGAGGACCATCGGATACATTTGGTGCCAGGGTGTAGCCCACCAAATAGACCTTCCTACAAGGTTAGTGCGGTGCAACAGAAAGAGATTATGGGCTAGGTTGAGGAGTTATTAGACAAGGGACTGATTCAGCCTAGTTCTTCACCCTTTTGCTCCCCAGTGCTCCTAGTGCAGAAGAAGGATGGCTCATGGCGCATGTGTATTGATTACCGTGCGTTGAATAAGAATACCATCAAGAATAGGTTCCCTATTCCCAGAATTGATGATATTCTTGATCGTTTAGAGGGTGCTGTAATTTTCAACAGGATAAACCTTAAGAGTGGGTACCATCAGATTCGTTTAAGGCCAGAGGATGTGCACAAGACTGCGTTTAGAACGACATTTGGTCTTTATGAGTTTCTAGTGATGCCGTTTGGGCTAACAAATGCTCCTGCCACGTTCAACAGAATGATGGACCGGATTTTTCGCTCGCATCAACAGTTTGTTGGGACGTTCTTCGATGACATGATAGTGTATTCGAAGAATGAAGAGGAGCATAGGCGTCACTTGACCATTGTGTACGAAGAGCTGCGTAGTCGTCACAGGTTACTTGTCAATCCTAAGAAAAGTGAATTCTTCCTCGAAGAGATTCACTTTCTGGGCCACATAGTCTCAAAGGATGGTGTTAGAATGGATCCTGCAAAGGTCGAAGCTATCAAGACATGGCCAGACTTGAAGACTGTGCACGATGTCAGAAGCTTCTTGGGATTGTGTTCCTACTATAGAAGGTTTATCAGAAATTTTGCAGAGATAGCATCGCCTCTACACGCTTTGCAAAAGAAAGAGGTCACTTTCAGATGGACCCAAAAAGAGATTTCAGCTTTTAGTCTCTTAAAGGAAAGGTTGACTTCAGATCCAGTTATTGTTTTGCTAGATCTCAGGAAGTCATTTGTGGTCCAGTGTGACGCGTGTGGCAGTAGCATCGGAGCAGTGCTAATGCAAGATGGACGGGTAATAGCTTATGAAAGCCGAATTTTGCAAGGGCCAGAGAGGACTATGCAAGTCTATGAGAAAGAGCTCTTGGCCGTGATTCATGCGCTTTCTAGCTGGAAGCACTACCTCTTAGGTGCTGATTTTGTTGTCCAAACAGATCATCAGACCTTGCAATACTTCTTGACACAGTCAAAGTTATCCGAAAAGCATATGCGATGGGCAAACATTCTTTCCATGTTCCACTTCCAGATTATGCATGTGGAAGGCAAGAAGAATGTTGTGGCTGATGCGTTATCAAGAAAGCCACAAATTTCAGCCGTGTCAATTCCTTATCATCATGAGTTAGATGACATGAAGGAACTGTATACTGCTGATGAAGATTTTGCAAGGATCTTTGAACAGTTACAAGAGGGGCAACATCACGAGCACTATCTCCTCAGAGATGGTTTTATGATGATGCATGGCAGACTTTGTGTCACTAGACCACTGTGACATAAGGTCATGGAAGAGAGTCATGTCCCACTGTATGCAGGGCATCGTGGCATTGATGCAACAGTTAAAGCGGTAGAGACATTCTTCTATTGGCCTACCTTGAGGAGAGACGTGGATGCCTTTGTGCGAGCATGCATAGTTTGCCAAAAGGTTAAGTTTGACAGGCAAAAGGTAGAGTAGATGGGCAGAGCGCGAGGGTGTACGAGCCGTAGGGCAGGCAAGGTTCAGGATCGGTTTTTCTACTCTTGATCACATTCTGACACTCAGAGCCATCATTGAGGAGGGCAAGGCACATGTGAGACAGATTTATTGCAGCTTTGTGGACTTTCACAAAGCATTTGACACGGTACCCAGAGCTAGGTTGATGTGCAGGATGCAGGAGATGGGAGTGCCCATAGAGCTGATTTGGGGGATCATGGCACTATGGAGGTCAGTAGTGGGACATGTACGCACGGCAGAGGGGCTATCTACTTTAGTTCACCCCAATATCGGGGTGAAACAGGGATGCCCACTCTCTCTTACACTATTTGGTATGTATGTGGATGAGGTTTCAGACTACATTGAGAGAGATGGTGATAGAGGTGCCTAGTTGGCAGGGACATGGATTCCACTATGTTATATGCTGATGATATTGTGTTGATTTTTGACTCTCTAGTGGGGATGCAGCGTCATTTGGATGCATTGCACAGGTTTGCTCATGATAGTGGTTTGTCTGTCAACCTTGGCAAAACCAAGGCCACAGTGGATTAGGAGATCAGCACTGACATTCGCATATGGTCGTGAGACAGTGGAGTATACAGATGCTTACGCTTATTTGGGGCTGATCTTTACTGGGCCTATATTTTCATTGAGGAGAGCAGTAGAGACTAGATTGACCAGATCCTATGCAACATTGGGTCGATTGGAGAGGATGTGTTCACAGATCCAATTTCAGGAGCCTCGAACGAAGCTCTGGCTTTTTGACACTCTAGTTGCTTGTGCATTGTTATACGGAGTTCAAATATGGGGGCCTTCCGTGGACCACCACGGGAGGAAAAGTCGCAATGATGGATGGGGAGGTATGGAGAAGCCTCTGGTCTCTATGATTGCACGGCTTATTAGAGCCAAGGCTTCAGTACCACATGACATTATTTGAGCATAGCTAGCTGCTGCCCCCTTCCCCCCCCCCCCCCCCCCCCCCCGGCGGTTGAGGCGCTTACCAGATTAGTCTCCTTTATACACCGTTTGTCGGACCTTCCCAGAGACAGACATGCCCGCTTAGCACTTGAGTCCTCTCGACAGCTAGCTTTGCAGGGAGATGCGACATTCTGGTATGGAGAGATGACATCATGGTTTGAGAATCGAGATACATGGATTCAACATGGACAGACTACCCCCTTCCCCAGTACTCATTGGATGCCCCCTCTTTGACTCTCACACAGTTCGAGATCACCAAGCTCATTCGTAGCCGACATAGGAGTTGGGCACGAAGATGGCTTTCTATAGGAAGCATCTTCCCCAACTCACTGAGGATGGTCTTGTGGTGAGGCCCAGATACATGGACACCCACGTATCTCACGGGATACACCCACGTATCTCACGGGATACGGTGTGCTATTGGCCAGATATGCACATCTTCACACCACCATCGGGTGGAGACTGGCCAGAACATGTCCCCTATGTCATAGGGAGGCTGAGACAGAGTAGCAGTATATATGCCATTGCCCAGTTTACTTTGAGATACGCGGTCGTTTCCATTGCTTGTTCGGAGCATAGTTACACGGAACGGGAACGGGGGGCCCTCGGGGTGGCGGAAGGGGAACGGTAGCCTTGAGGGAAAGGCAGAGGGAGAGGGAGAGAGAGCCTTGAGGGAGAAGGTGAGGTAGAGAGCTTGAGAGAGAGAGAGGGTTTAAAGCCCTTCTTTATATAGGAGAGGACGGAAATAATACCCCCCCAAAAGTTCAAAAACCTGCCCCAAACTGTCATTTTTTAAAACTTTTGTGTTCTGGATTTTCTGTTCCGTGTTCCGGATGCCTTCCAATTATGCCTGGGAAGGGAATGACGTTCCGTTCCCGTTCCTGTTTCGAGGAGGCGTCGGGCTTGGGAACGCGTTCCGGGAACGGGAGGGCCCCGTTCCGTACTATGGTTCGGAGAGGGTTTTGGACTGCTTTCTAGAGTCATGGGTTATGAGGACCAGAGTTTGGATTGTTCTTGCTGGAGCTATGAAGACACACAGAGAGCTTGTTGAGAGGAGAGGCTAGCCAGTGTCAGAGAACGGATCACAGACTGTCACGTGCACATCTAACCCTATGTGTACGTGGACAAGTTACTTCATGACGTGGGTTTCAGTTCAGTTAGATTAGGAAGTGATCTGGCACTTTTGTGAGTCTGTTCGACCATGCATGTCCAGGCACTTAGATTAGATGCATATCCTCTGGTTGCACACAGCATGTTCATCAGATTTCCATCAAAACTCATCAGGAACATTTTTACAGTGCATAGACCTATTTTCCCTATTTTTCACATTTTTCACTTATTATTTTTAAGTGACTTTTGTTGGGAACTGGGTAGGGCAATTCTAGTAAGAATAAGAATATATATAAGAAAACCCTAGCGCTAGCATTTCTGGTAGTAGAGGCAGCAGGAGCACCTTTGCTCAACAGGCACCTTCTCAACAGGACCCCCACCAAGACCCTAGCGTTTTGCACCATCTGCAACAAGCTAGGGTTTTTGGACAAGATCAGCCCCTGGCGTTTTTGCATTGCAGATCAGCCGGCAGCAGCAGAAGACAGATCAGCCCTAGCGTTAGTAGTTTGCACCAGCATATTCATAGCGTTTCCACAGTAGAGCCCAAATCAGCTCTAGTGTTTTTGCATCAGCCTGGCACCTCAACGTTTTTGCAAATCTTCGCGACGGAACCTCAGTAAGCACCAGCGTTTGCAGTTTTCAGCAGTTAGACATCGCAGTAGAAGTCCCAAACCTTGCAGATCTCACCATCCCGTAGCAGATCCTCGCCGCACGTTCAGATCCACCGAAGTTTGCAGATTCAGCCCGGAATACGTAGATTTCGGCATCTGCCTTTTCAGTGCGTCGTTGTCGCATTGTCGTCACCGACATAGAGTCAGAATTCAGTAGATAAAGATTTGCAGATTTCAGCCATTAGCGTTTTCAGATTTAAGCCCGTCTCGTTGTCGTCCTCATCGTTGTTGACATCGTCGGCAAGTCCAAGCATTGTAGAGATTTGTGCAATCATAAGTAGACCGCTCTCGCCATAGAGAGTGGGGCCTTCGGAGGAGGGTTTGACAACATTCTGGTGTCGTATTCTTCTCTCTCTATCTTGAGCACAGCTCGGAGCACTTATCTTGAGCAAAGTTCAACTTTCACTTCCGCTGCACCTTACACAGACCTCTTCTATAGAGCGGATATTGTGCAGCCGGAGGTACAGTGACCACAATAGAGCTCATGCTCTCCTCACAACATAGGCACGCTGATCGACCGAGCGACTGAGCTCGGGAGATCCAAGCGCCCACGGCTGAGGAGGACTACACAGCATCGGCAGAGACTACATCAGCGGATTCCGATCACCCTAGCTCGATATGCACTACGCCCGGTCAGACTACTGACCATGGAGGAGATTGATGAGATATGCCAGCAACCGATGATGGACTTCCTGTGATCTTGATGAGGATAGTATATCATGCTCACTCTTGTATCTGCCCTTGTATCACTTCTGTCTCAGCCCTGTATAAGCCTTTGTATCAGGTTTTGTATGAGCCTCCCCCCACTTACCATCTAGTAGGTAGGGATTTTGTAGCAGCCATAGTACTACACCCCTAGATGCACTTATAGACATAGGCAACCTCGCACGTGAATCATACAGCTCCAAAAACGAGAAAACATGGAAAACCCCTAGTCAGAAAGAAGAAGACAAAAGCAAGAAAATAAGAACAGACTCCAGAGACTTGGGGGGAAGGCTAGCAGGTTGGACATGGCTCCAAAAGCGGAAAAACATGGAAGAACCCTAGTAAAAAAGAAGAAGACAAAAGCAAGAAAAGAACAGAGACTTGGGGGGCAGGCTAGCAGGTTGTGTGCGAGGGGTGTGAGGAGAGGAAGGCGGGGTAGTTCCCTTGTGCATCGAAGGAGAGGTTTATGGGCTGTTGACCCAGCATAAGATAGGGCTCGAATGGTCGATCCCCCCCCCCCCCCCCCCCTTCTCTCTCTCTCTCTCTCTCTCTCTCTCTCTCTCCCTCCCCAAGAAATGATTGTATTTCTATTACTTGAAAAATCTAAAACGCCCAAATGGTGCAAATTCTGAGGGCGAGTACAAATTGAAATACATGTAAGGCCTAAAGGCAACTAATGGGCTAGCCTCTACCACAAGGGTTGGTGTCCCATACCGCCGGCAATATGTCTGGGGATGTAACAGTAGGACCCCTATTCCTAGGGTTATCTGGGGTCAGAGTCTCAAGTGTTCTGCATTTTCATTGCTAAATGTGGACAGTATGCATTGTTACTTAGTAGTAACTTTACACATTTATCAGATTTAGGCCAGTATTTTTCGAGTCGAGGAGTTTTATTCAGGTAGGTAGGGCATTTTGAGTAAGCACCTATATGCAGGCCCTTGGTGGTTGTATTTGGCATATCAATGATGAGCAGAGCTTCCAGCGTTTTCGGCACACTCTCTCTCTAGCGTTTTCTCTCTCTAGTTCGTGTGCTGCACTCTCTCTAGTGTTTTCTCTTGCATCAGCGTTTTCCTCTAGCATTTTAGCCAACGATCTCTCTCTCTAGCCCTAGCACTCCCTCTCTCCATTGCTCCCCTTGCTTTGTTTGCAAGTTTTGTAGTAGGTCTTTCGTACGGGGGGCTGTATACAATAGGAAATCATTTCTGAGGAGATCTCTTGTGATAGATACGATTGGCTGCTTTGTCCTGAGAGGACGTTCGCTCGCAGTTACAGACGAGATCATCATTCAAGTTCACCCTTTTCTGTTGCACCTTTGACATATGGGGCATATCCTAAACAGTTCCAGCTAGTTGTCTAGTTCACATCTAGCAGTTTAGGATTCTATAGTACCCCTTTTTATTTTTGGTACTCAGACATTGTATTGGATTCACTGCGTTGTAACTTTTTGGTCTCATAGGTCATTTTGGCCATTTGAAGACGTTAATATAGCATTACAGTTCATTTTCATCTCTCTCTCTCTCTCTCTCTCTCTCTCTCTCTCTCTCTCTCTCTCTCTCTCTCTCTCTCTCTCTCTCTATGCATGTGAGAATTTTGTTTTCTGCTGCTGTATCACATATTTTTGGATGGGCAGGATGCCGCAAATCGCAATGGTGGAAAATGGATTATTCGCTTCAAAAAAATTGTCTCGGGACGGTTTTGGGAGGACTTGGTATGCTGTTCATTGGCATTTTATTTCAGGCTTTCGAAGATTTTAATGATGTAAGGTTTTCCGATTAATATTGAGTGATTTTTAAAGAAGTCTTATTTCTAGCTCAGGTATTAGCCATTGTTGGAGACCAGCTGGAGGCGGGTGATAGTGTGTGTGGTGCTGTGCTAAGTGTTCGTTATAACGAGGATATTTTGAGCGTTTGGAACCGCAGTGCCTCAGATAATCAGGTTGAAACCCTTCTAAATATTTTCTATACATGCATAGTGGTCAGGCTTTGTGATCAATGCTTTGTTGTTGCAAATATTATTCACATGTGTGCATAAAAAAAGTTTTCCAATCTGGAATCATGGCTAGCAACTGTATGGTAAACGTTTGACATGCAAATCATAGTAAAATATCGAACATGTAAAGCGAGAAATTGGCAAAGAAGGTGAGGGTAGGTGTCCGAGTTTTATCTAGCATCACATTTGTAGGAACAACTATCTATTGATAGTTGTCATAGAGGAACTCCAATGCAATCAACAAGCCACTTTTATCACAAAGGTGCTGTCCTAGGGATAGCAAAGTGTGAGACCTAATGCAGTGAAGGCAGCAAGCAATAGCGCGTAGTAGTCAGAGTGATATAAGATATTGACCGAAAGAAATCAGACTTATGAATCGAGGGGATCCACCTTGAAATATGTAAATGTAGCATGGGAGTTCACCTAGAGAGGCTTTTTATATTTCAAAGAGTTACAGGATTACATGTACAGGAGGGTTTAAAAAATGAGGGTTTTTAAAAAAGTTACACGTTTATGAAGAAAAGGGGTCTTTTAGTTCATAGTTAAGTGTGTGTAGAGGGGTTTTATAAATACATCTTGAACGCACGTGCTATAGTTATTTTTGCCCGCGGGCTCATGAAAGCAAGCAATATCGGATAGCAATCTTACTCAGTTGTTAGCATTTAGGGTTTAGAGTTTAGTTATTCCTCTAGCATTGAGAGCTCCATGTTCACATATGTCACATAAGAGTAACTGGCTTTGTTACCTCTTCTGAGGGTAGTGCATGACTGGTTTTGCAATTTGCCTGCATGGTTTTGGCTTGTTAAAAAATTTTAATTGTGTCCTAGGTTGGTCTATTATTTTCCTGTGCTTGAGCTCGGGAGTCATTTCTGTTATGGCTGTTCTCAGGCTGTTATGTCATTAAGAGATTCCTTGAAGAGGCACTTGCACTTACCTCAGAGCTATGTCATGGAGTACAAGCCTCATGACGCCTCTTTGCGGGACAATTCCTCATTCAGAAACACATGGTTGAGAGGTTGATGCTTTGTCTAGAAGCTTTCCTTTCAGAACCTGTGTAAATTTCTGGCAGCATAGCTGGATTTGTGGGCTGTATTTTATGCAAGTCCTCTTGAAATCTCTCTGGTTCCCATGTTCGCAAATAGTGGAACCAAAGTGGAAATATCGCTGTTGACAAACAAGGAAGTTGGTTTTATGTCCTGAGCTCTGGGGGATTGGTTGCTAAGTTGAGGTTTATGTAACTGATAAAAGCTCAAAGGTTTATACCAAGCAAATTATTGAGGTCACGTTTTTTGGTTCTTCATAAGAATAAATAAATTGTCTTATTAGTGCGCCCCCCCCCCCCCCCCCCCCCCCCCCCCCCCCCCCCGGCAAAAACACACACACACACGTGCGCGCATCCTGACTCTCTCTCTCTCTCTCTTTCTGAAGCTTGTGTGCAAGGTTGTTATTGTTCTCAACCCTGCAAGATTGGGGTCTGTCGACAGTGTCCAAATTGAAGAACCTCCCCTTGCGGGCTATTTCAATACACCAAATCCAACTGCTTATCTTCACTACATATTGCTCTTTTGCAATCATCCCTTCACTTCCTCTATCTGCTTGCACTGGCTCCTCGCTTGATTGCTTGCACACGACCAACCGTTCCCAAGGCATCTTTGAGTGATCCATAGTTATGCTCTTCTTACATTTTAACTGGTATATCTACTTGCTTAATTCATGTGCAGGATTAATCTTCTGAACATGACGCTTCAGTAGCAGGGTATTTGACTTAAAAAAGCTTTATATTGTGTTATAGAGCATTCTCACATTAATTATAAATAGTACTTGATGAACTTATATTTGGTTGATTTTCTATATAAACTCATGGATTTGGGTACTCGATTTCTTGTAAAATGTTAAGCTTATGTTAAAGTCTCACTTTGTATACACTAGTAATCATCATGTGTAAATTGTACTCACTTTATCAAATGATGCTATGTAATTGCACAAACTCGTGCTTGTCTGATAGTATACATGGGGACACACATTTATAAGGAAGTGAATGTGCACCTTCTTAGCATTTGGCCGCTTGCAACCTACAAGTGGCTATACTTTGACTAAACTATGCGCAATGTGTCATTAAATGCATGATGCTGAGCTAGACCTAGGTCTTTGTGGTCTAGCAGGTGTGTTGTCATTAACTCTATCTACCCAATGGTTCTTCACCTGTGCTTAAATGTTGTAGTTTTGGTTGCTGTGTATTCTAATGTAAATTTGGAATTTTGAGGAAGTGTTGTAAGCACTTAAAGCACTATGTCTCGGTTGTCATGGCGATCGGCTTGTAAGTGTGAATTGGTAACAATCATTTTACTAAAGTGGAAGGATCCGAATAAGTCTAGAATTTCTTGAAGAACGAGAAAGTTGACACCAGCAACATTCTTTGAATAAGGTTCACAAAATATTTTGTAAGTTTTTTGATATTGTCCTCTAAAATATGTTTGGAAGCTTCAATCAGGAGTTAAATTGAACTTTTAGCTTGCAATAACACAATGTTCTACTTGATTAAAATACAAGTTAGACACTAGGGCTTCTCCCTCTCCCTTTTGGTTGTATTGTACATATCAGACTCACCAAACTATGCTAATAGTTCATGATTATATCCATTGAATTCACAGGACTTTGACAATTTGTTTAGTTCAGCTTTGTCCTGTTCTTGAAGCCCTTTATAAAAGTTAACTTCTTCATTGTCCTTGTTAGTTTGACTCCTTGCTTTGTCCATTGGGCTTTCAGGAGGTAACACTGGGTAGGTTTGCAAGGGGGATTGATCAGAGACTTGTTGAGTTGGACCATTTTGTCTTTCAATATCTTGTGTTTGAGAAGAGGTTGTCTTGTCTTCAGGATCCCCCTCTTCATCAAAGATAGAGGCATCAAAGACCTCATCAAGGAGACCCCCAACCTTGTTTACATATCTATTGGGATTGTTCCTTGTGAAGTTCTTATTCCTTCCACTTCCCCTTTTGTCGACTGGTTGAAATCCTTGATGAGGGTCTTTAGTTTTCTTGGATTTTTTTAATTCCTTTTGATTTTTTTTGAAAAGATTTGGATAATCTTCAATCAGGTGCCCTTGCTTAAGGCAGTGAAAGCATGCATTAGGAAGGGTTTTGTAGATAACCATCTAAAGATGAAGCATATGCCCTTCTTGATCCTATAACTATATATGTTCCTTTAGTGGGGCATATATGTCCACCTCTATAAGCAATTGAGGATCTCACTTTGGATTGATACCATTGGTGGGTTTTTGACCTAGTATTTTCCCTAACTGTGCTCCCATTTGTTTGAACTTGGAGTAGTCTACCCAAACAGGCACCTTGGAGGATTTTCTACCTTTAGGGTCAAATCCCCTATGCCATTTGAATATAGGCATACGAGTGTTCCTAAGTAGCTGTTGATCTCTACTAATGAACTGTAGAGCACTACGAGCATCTCCAAAGAAAAACTGATAATAGTTATTAGGGAGATATTGCACCTGAGTTGGAAAGATATTGCACCCATTCTTGAGCGATCCATTGCTTCAAGACTTCAATAGGATGTTTAATTCCATGACAAAGCTATATTACCACTCTTTTCAATAAATGCATAGACCATTGGTTAAGTTCAAAAGAACTGACAATGGCTTCCCCCTCTGAGTCTTCTTGTTTGGAAGTGTTGGGGTCCTCAGTCTGTGTGTTGGACGGCGTATTGATGTCTTGTTTATCCTTATTCTCTAGTTCTGTGTAAAGAGAAATTCCTTGAACATTGCTAGGAGAATTGGCATTACTAGGGTTCTCTTCCAATGGGGAGGGTCGATCATCCACATTTTGCCAGTCATTTGAAATGAGGGAAAAGTGACCGTTTAAAGGCAAGGGATTAGGACTCACCTAATAGGGGTTTAAAAGGTGGTAGGAATTAGTAATTTCATTTTGAGCTTGCAATGCCCCAATAGTCTTGAGAGAGGGGAAAACTCCGTGCTATCTGTGTTGTTGCATGAAGGACATGGGGTTAAAACCGGGGCGCGATTGAATTGCTTGAGCATTTGATAGATGACTTCGACCTCCTGCTCGAAGATTTGGGGATAGCTCGCCCGATGTCTGCAATTGGGGAGGCATCAGGAGGAGACCAGCTTTTGGGGTTGCTGCAGATGTGAGGACATTCATTGGGTTAGGAGTACCTTCTCCTCTAGTGAAACCATTCACTAAAGCATCGTGGAGTGCCATGAAGTTACCCTCCCCCAAAAGGGAAGGGCGGAAATCTCTCTCAAGAAACCTTTCCATGTTTTTTACTCCTGCACAAAAAACAGACGAGTTTTTCCTGTTACTAGACGACAAGAATTCATCAGACTATATGGCTTTGAATATCTACTTTGTTGCCATCTTGCCAACCATCCTTTGTATATTGAGCACTCCCAATCCTCCACTTGTTTTTGGTTGGTAGCATATTTTCTAGGAGACCTTTAATATCTTGTTATGGAGGTTGTCTCCTCCCCATAGGAATCTTCTTGACAAAGATATGACTTTATTCAATTGACTTGTAGAGGGGTTCCAACAAGACAAAAAATACACCAATGATGATAGAATATAATTATTGAGACCAAAAATCTTGGAGAACAATTAGGTTTCACAGATTGCCAAGAAAACACTTTCATCCTAAACTTGTCATTTAGTCCCAACTTTGCTTCTTATTGCTTTTTCTTATCATAAATGGCTAGGTAAATGATGTTGGAGTGTGCCTTGGGCGCACACTACTTCAAAGACAGAGCTCAAAGGACCCAACTATACAAGAACTCCAATCTGCAGCCTTGGCCTTGGATCTTTGAGAGCTCTCTCAAGCACCATTCTTGTGAGTCCAAGCTCTCTATGGGATCATCCCATCATAGTGGCTCTAATACTACTTGCTAGAGTGTGCTTGTGGGAGCATGTTTGTGAGTGTGCATGGATGTGTGTGTGTGTGTGTGTGTGTGTGTGAGAGAGAGAGAGAGAGAGAGAGAGAGAGAGAGAGAGAGAGAGAGAGAGAGAGAGAGAGAGAGAGAGAGAGTGAGTGTGTTATGGGTGGGCACTTGGCCCTTTACCCCAAAAAACATGCATAGCCCATGAACTAAGCGAGAAGTTAAGTAAATCTTACATCACTTGAGAGGCTTGTGCACCTTGGATTCTTTTTGGGCAAAAAAAACCCATTGCCATCGCATTCACGTTTGAATTTTAACTTGATTGGTCACTATAACACTTGTGTCCACACATGGTTTTTATTTGGTACTTAGTGACTCATGCACACTTGGTTGAGCATGGAAGGCCAACCAACTATGACCACTTTTATGTACAAGGTACAACTTTCACAACTACAGTCGGTCATGTTTAGCTTGGACAATGTTAGCAGGTAACTGCGATGGACCATGCAACACAATTCAAGATGCTAATATATCAAAACTCGTGGGAGGGATACTATGAGTTGGCCCAAGCATCAAAAGTGGAGTAGGAATCTCCACTAGCTAAGCTACAACCTAAAGCTTGCATAACAAGAAACAAATAGTTGCAAATTGCACTAAACTTGAAATGAGAACTCTCACAAGTTGACTCCTCACAAACATGCAATCGAATCACCCTTTTGGCAGTTTTGGTTTGGACCCAAAATGTGGGTTTCCTTTCCCAAATTTGGAATTTGACTACACCCACAATAAGAGTTTAATGAGATGAGCCCTCTCTATCCATTTTGTGCGTAAATTTCCCTCTAGATCATTTGGAATCCCTTCATTGTTTTTCTTGATCCCCTTTTCTAAGGAGGAATCAATCAAACAAAACTGGAATGAAATTGAGGGATTAAGACAAGAAACTCATTACCATACTCGAGATCAATAGAGGTTGGCATTAGATTGAACAAATTAGCTTGGAATACAAGTAGATGAGAGCTTGGATTAGTTGCCAGAACCAGAACATAACAGATTGCAGAACAAACTACAATGCAAAACTAACACAACAAAAACTGAATCGAGCTTAACAAAATAGAGCTTGACTAAACAAAATAGCGCAGAGCTTAATAGAACAGAAGTGCTATTCCTAATAGACTTGTACCAGAAGCACACACACACACACCTTCCTCTACCTTTCCTACATGCACTGAGTGACATCACGAGGCAGGTGCAGGGAAACTCCCTGGCAATGGCACCAAAAATGTGCACGTCTGTCGCACGTATCGGAGCTACGTACTTGCCGATCATCGTGTGCGAGCCACAGATGGCGGCAAGCACTCAAGTAGGCTCTACGCTTGCCGCTTTATGCTCGCCGCCGTGAAGATTCCTTGCCACGAAGAAGAGGGAGCCATAGTCGCCGCGATCAACCGCCAATGTCGTTGCAATGCTCAATTGTGCGCATGCACTCTCTCTCTCTCTCTCTCTCTCTCTCTCTCTCTCTCTCTCTCTCTCTCTCGTGCGCACACACACATGTGAGCACACAATGGAGAAGGAGATGGAGATATGGCAAGAGCAGTTTCCTTTAGCATGCACCCTTCAAAATGAGGGATTTAGGTCACAATGACCCTTTTATATGGGTTTGTCCCATTCACACATGGACGCCCACACTGATCGGTCAAGGTAAAAATGTTGTCAAATGAGATATGTGGTGTGCCTCTAATCCAAGCACCTATCCAAACCTCTAGGACTGACAAGCCCGGCCCATGACTCAAAACAATGTGATAGACGTTCGTCATTGGTTAACATTGGATTCACACATGACAACACACCTACTTGGGCATTCCATACCAAAAGCTCCATAGGTTGTACCGATTCCCGTGAGTCCCTCTTCTCCAAAGGTTTGACCTTATGAAAGGTTGGCTCACACAACCCGCAAGCGCACCCCTATGGAAATGAGTGCCATGACAAAATGTATGCAATACTATTGCACAAAAGCACAATGAGCACGGGACTAGAAACTGTCAGATATGGTATGTAATGGAAATGGCCTATGAAATTTGAGAATAGCAGAATGAAGAGAATTAGAGTGAGCATTTTTGTGAGATTCCTTGAGAACATAGAGGGTGAACATAGTACTTAATTAACTTGTCATGAATAATACTTTTGCAAAAGAGAGAGAGAGAGAGAGAGTATTAGAGAACATGACAATAGTTAGGGACCGGATTTACTTGGAACCAGTCCCCCCTCCAAAAGGCAGTTGTATTATAGATTCTCCCATCAAGGGAGACTTGATACAATACAATCTTTGTGTTCCTTGTGACCTAGGTGATGCAATGAAGATGGAAAGCTTCATGCATCACAAGCATACAATAAAATTTGCAAAAAGCATTAACTATCCCAAGGCTTCAAACACCTTCGAAGGTGGAGGGAGCTAGCGGGGAATGAGGGTAGGGAAGAGGAAGAAGAATCATCCATAGGAGAAAGAAATAGTTCCTCACTTATCATCACTCTTCTTGCTTAGCATAGCATAATAGCATAGCACTGAAGATGAAGAAGATGACAAGCTTAAGCATTGAAGCATGGCTCTTGGTTGGATTTACATTCCATAGCCAAGAGTGTGGTGTAGGCTCTCTACTTCTCAACAAGCTTGGAGAAGGAGATGGAGCTCTTGCACTTTGCACTCCACACAATGAGAGAATGTGTGTGTGTGTGGATGAGTATACCCCCCCTCTCATGCTTGGTCCCACCTCCCTCTCTCTCTCTCTCTCTCTCTTATTTAATTATTTCATTTGGACATGTGTCCTCTTTTTTCTCTTTGAGAGAAAGAACTTAATTATTTATTTTTATGCATATAATTCTCATTGGATCCCTAATCCTATCCAATAGGACTCAAGCATATCATGAGGGCCACATGTGGAGGATTTTGACATGTGTCTTTTATGCTTCTTAAGTCATTTCGATTGAATTGAACACATTTCAAGCACTTAGTCAATTAAGCATGGAAACCGTTTATACCTCTTGAGAGTTTATCTTTGAATTGAACACTTCAAGAACCTTAGTCATTTAAGCATGAGAATCACCTCAAGCTTGAGCAAGGTTCCCACAAACACTTTAAGCACTTTAGTTAGCAAGTCGATAAGCACCTCATGCTTGGGTAGGATTCCCACCTCAAGGTTAGCCTTAGCTTGCCTAAGGTCAAAGGAATTTTTTAACACTAACGTTTGGAGGTCTTTAATGAAGCTAACTGTAAGGTCTTTAAGCTCCATTAGGTAGCATTGCTCTTTAACATACCATTTCTTATTTGGACCCCTTTAACCTTGGCCCCGTGTTGAGACATATCCATAAGCACATGTCTATATTCTAACCCTTGTTCTTGTTTATTCTCCCACATTAAACGATTAGTTTAATATGAGAAAATCAATTGGGTTGGTTAGATATTAGATTTAATGACATTACCTCTCTCTTGAAATCATATTCATCCTCGACTATGAGGTAGAAGAAATAAAGTTTTAGTCATTAGTCTACGTTTCTTAGCGGGTAGAGGATCCCTTTTCACACTGGGACATCATTTTCAGAATGGATGACTAGTCCATTTGGTGCAGAGACGTAGCTGCCGCAAGCATGTCTGCTCTTTAGTCCATATCATACTCCCAAAATAGAGTGAAAAACTCTATTGGTATTTGGGTGACGTCGTCATCACGAACATGATTCTAAGCATGCATACTATTTAAATTTGTGCACAAAAGAGGATTAGTCTTATAAAACCAAAACATTGTTCATTTAGAAAGAATTTACATTTGCTTACTCTAGTGTAGCATTGTAAGAATTGACAAGGTTCATACTATCCTTAATTGTATTCCTTGTATCTATCTAGCATCTTCAAAATGATAGTTTTTGAACTTAATAAGATACCGTCAGATAATCTTACCATGCCGCCGTACCTTGTCTTCATGCCAAAGGATAGCTTCGGGTTGTAACACCTCTTCTTGGTCTTCGATTTCTGGAGGGTCTTCAATAATTGGTTCTCTTGGTGGCTCTCCTTTGTAGGGCTTAAGTAGGCTCACATGAAAAGCATTGTGTATGAGCCAATGATTGGGAAACTTGAGTTGATAAGCCATGTCATTGATTGGCTTCAAGATTTGAAAAGGACCATAGTATCTTTTTACTAATTTAGCATAATACTTTTGATGGCCCGTAGGATTTTTGCCGGTCGTTTGCCTCAGTTGAGCCTTTGAAAACTTAAGTAAGACCCAATCATTTTCTTTGAACGTTAAGGCCCTTTTGTGCTTGTCAACAACAGCTTTTTGCCTTTGTTGAGAGATGGATATAGCCTCCTTAACCTTTTGAAAAGATTCTTGTAGGTCACGGCTATACTCATCAGCAGTGAAGATCTTCCCATGTACTTTAAGTTAAGTAGCAAGGGACTTTTAGGTCTTCCCTCTATGATCTCAAAAGGTGCTTTTTTTTGTAGTAGTATGGATAGTATTATTGTACGCATACTCTACAAGGGGTAAGTACTTCTCCCATTGTGAGTGTTGATCTACTTATGTAACATAAGTCTTTAGTAGATAGAGTATTGTACTATTGGCTATCTCACTTTGGCCATTCGTTTGTGGGTGATAGGCTGAAGAGAAATTCAATCTTGTACCTAGATTTTCAAAGAGACCTTTCCAGAAATGATTGGTCATTCTAGGATCTCTACCTGACACACTGGATGTTGATAATCCATGGTGTTTGAAAATCTGAGATATGAAGATGGTTTCCATTTGCTGTGCCTTAATTTTCTTTTTGACAGGAATAAAGTGTGCTTGCTTGCTACACATGTCGACTATTGTCCATATTTCTGTATTCCCATGGATAGACTTGGGTAATCCAAAGATAAAATCCATGGATATACTCTCCCATGGTGAATTAGGAATTGGCAATGGCTGGAGTAATCCATGTTTTTTCCCTCTATTATACTAAGTCTTTTGGTATACCACACATTTTGAAACATGCTCTTGTATGTCCAGTTTCATGGTAGGCCAATAGAAGTACGCCTCTACTCCTCAAAGAGTAGGTTGAATGCCTCTATGTCCCGCATAGGGAGGAGCATGGGATTCATACATGACTTTCTCACGAAGGGAGTGGGTAACACATAGCCTATTGCCACGGAGAAGATAACCATCCTGCAAGGTGAATGGTTCCTCTTTCTTCCCCAAAGCAAGGACTGACATTACATCTTTAAAGCCCGGATTAGTAGCATACTCATCTATCATAGAAGATAGATCATTGTGAGTTGCTATAGACACTGCATTGACTTTTAATCATTGTGAAAGTGCGTCGACCACTTGATTGTGCTTACCAGCAATGTGAGCAATATGTATATAAAATTACGAAAGAAAATTTTCCCACCTCATTTGTTTGTCGGAGAGCTTGGTTTGCGTCATAGAGTACTTGAGACTTTGCTGGTCTCTTCATAAAATGAAAAGAGTCCCCTAATAAATAGTACTTCCATGTGTCTAGGACATGTAGAACAACTAAAAGCTCTTTTTTATAAATGCCCAAGACCCGTTCATCCATATTGAGCCTTCGGTTCTCATATGCTTTGGCATGCCCTTCTTGAAGCAAGAGTGCTCCAAGGCAATCACCACAAGCATCAGATTGGATCTCAAATGGCTTTGAGAGATCTGGAAGCATAAGGACTCGTTGAGAGATAAGCTTCTCTTTGAGCTTGTCAAAAGCATTTTGCTCCTTAGCAGTCCATGAATACTTAACGTTCTTCTTTGTTGTGATGGTCCTGCTATTTGAGAAAATTTTGCTATGAAGTGTCTATAGTATGCACACATACCAATAAAGCTTGTTAGGTCATGTAGATTCCTTGGATTAGGCCATGCTTTTATTACCTCTAACTTCGATGGATCCATACGGATACCATTGTGAGAGATAATATGACCTAAGTATTGAATCTCTTGAAGGAAAAAATCACTTTTCTTTTGGTTGAGAAAAAGCTTGTTCTCCCTCAATGCTTGAAAAATCACTTGGAGATGTTGCTTGTGTTCCTCCAAGGACTTGGAGTAGATGATGATATCATCAAAGAACACTCTAGTGAACTTGCGGTAGGGTCTAAATATTTTCTCCATCAAACGATTGAATGTGGTTGGTGCATTGGTCAAGCCAAAAGGCATGACTAGATATTCATAAAGACCGAATGTTATACGAAATGCAGTCTTTAGGATATCTTCATCCACTATCCTTATTTGATGATAGCCACTTTTAAGGTCAATCCTACTGAAGTAGGTAGAGCCTTGTAGCTTATCAAACAGATCTTCTACCCAAGGCACATGATTTTTTTTTTTGATAGTGATATAGTTTAGTGCTCAAGAGTCCACACACATACGATATGTACCATTTTTCTTTTGCACTAAAAGAACTCGAGAACAAAAGGGAGAGGAGCTAGGCCTCACCATCCCTTTGTCTACCAGTTCTTGTACTTGCCTCATGATCTCCTCTTGTTGAGCTTGGGAAACTCAATAAGGAGGCTTGTTAGGCGGTGAGATTCCTGGTAGGAGCTCAATTCGATGGTCATCATCCCCTCGTTTCGGAGGTAATCCATAGGGATATCATCAATGAAAACATCTTGAATCCATTTAGAAAAGTAGACAATTCTAACTCTTCTTGATTCCTACCATTTTCATTTGATAAACCATTAGCATCATTAGTGGATTCTTTGACAAAAATTATGTACGCAAAAATCGAGCTTTTCATTGACTTATCAAAAACTGGTGAATTTACAAGTGGTATAGTACGACCATACTCATTAGCATCTATATACATGCTCTTTCCCCTTTAGTTAAAGTACATTCTCCTTTCTGAGAACTTCACGTTGGCAGCCATGTGGTTGAACCATGGTGTCCCTAGGATAGCATCCTCATGTTGGAGAGGGGAGATGAAAAAGTCTTCTTTGTCGACATAGCTTTGGACATGAAGTCTCAACTTCCCAATCAAGGGAGTAATGGAAGCTTGCTATCCCTTGAAAACCGTGTCAGCAGTTACAGTATCTCCCATCTCAAAAGCTTGAATGCCCAACTTGGTGGCCAACTCCATTGATATAAAGTTGTTAGTAGAGCCAGGGTTAAACAAGATAAAGGCATCATGTCACCCAAGCATAGGAGAGAGGTGATCCTTTACAATGAGCATCCTCTTTTGGATCTTCAATGGTGGAAGCTCTAGGAGTCTCACTACGGGCATTTCCCTTGGGGCAAGAATGATAGCCATGTCCTTGCTCCCCACACTTAATAACACTTATGGTCCTTGCGAAAAGCTTTAAGCTCTTCATGAGAGAGTTTTTTTTAACCTTTGTAAACTCCTTTTTCCTTGGACCGATTTTTCTTGTTGTTATTGTTATTGGAATTGCCTTGGGAAGAATTTTGCACATTGGTTTTCCCCTTTGCATTAGTTTTGTCTTTGTTTTCCATGGGCTTGACATTCCGTCTAGCCCCTTGTTGGTTGATGCGGGAAGCAACCATGGTGTGGTGGAGTACTTTGGTGATAGAACCAAGTCGTTGGGAGTTGACATACTCGGCCATTTATTCAGGTAATCCCGCACAAAATTGTTGCTTTTGCTCGGTGAAGTCTATCTTTTGGAAGACAATAGCCTTGAGATGTAAATCCCAAAACTTGTCCACATATTTGTGAATAGACTCATGTGAGAGAAGCTTCAAACTGTGCCATTCAGTAAGTACTTCGTCCTTTGCATCGCTTGCAAGGAATTGCTTCATGATGAAAACTCGTAGAGTTTTCCACGTCTTTGGAGCTTCACCGTTGCCACGAAGGCTAGCCCACCATTGACGAGCCAATTTTTGGAAGTGCATAGCTACATGGCGTAGCTTGGAGGACTCCGTGAAGCCCTTGTCTCCAAAGGTCGCATCAAATTGCTGGATGAAGGCTAATACTTTGTCGGTGGCACCAAAGGTACCATCATAGGTGAGAAAAGGGATACTCTTTTCTCCCTCTTTGAACTTCTTGAGCTTTTGTAATCTTTGCCATGTAGGGTATGATTTATGATTTCCTCCCCTCTTGTATTCTCTGAGAGAATAGCCATAGCTTTGGTCGAGAGAGGAGGAAGTTGAAGAAGAAGAAGAAGAAGAGGGTGACCTCTTTCTTGACCTTTTCTTCCTTTGTTTCCTCTCTTCCCTTTCGGAGTGACGAGGAGAAGGACTATGTGTTGACTTTTTCATCATGGGAGGAGTTGGCGATCGTTTAGACCGCCGTCTTCGTGGAGCCACATCTTCAGAGGAACTTAGGGATTCATTATGTTCTTGTACTTTGGATTCCTCCTCTCGTATGGAAAAGAGTCTTCGTTTGGGGGTCTCATCAAGAGGCCTCCTAAGCTCTCTCTCCTCTTGGAGAGGAAGGAAAATCCCATAGCACGAAGTTGTTGAGTAACTTCGTCTTGCAAAGTAGGGTTGCGCATAGCTTGATGCAACCTAGTAACAAGATAATTAATAAACATGGGGGCATCATCATTAGCAGATTCATGTGCAAAATCATAGTTGTCAATGTTCATTCTACTCTCTTAGTTATTGTCAGCCATGCTAATTATATTTATGTCTTTACTTAGTGTATTCTTTGGCAATTCAAAATCTTAGTTGCTACTCCTCTTAGCCTTTGAAAATAAGCACTAAAGTATCTACACCCACGGCTCGAATTGGTTAATTATAGAGACTAGTGGCGTGTGTCTAACATAGCAGAATTACCAAAGGATAGTTCCATTTGGACTTCTTATGGCTCAATAATGGTAAAGCTATCTAAAAAGACCCCATTATTAAGATCAAAGCTCCTGAGGTGTGCACCTTATCCCCCATAGTGGTCTCAACAAAACCGGTAATAGATCCCACTCCCACTTACCCTAATATAATTAACACAATCAACCATTAATAGGCTACTTAAGGACAAAGTATAAGAGGTAGCATTTGGGTTAGCAAGCTGACAAGCACCTCATACTTGGGTAGGATTCCCACATCAAGGTCATCCCTAGCTTGCCTAAGGTCCTTGCCTAAGGTCCAAGGACTTTTTTAACACTAACTTTTGGAGGTCTTTAATGAAGCTAACCCTAAGGTCTTTAAGCTCCATTAGGTAGCATTGCTCTTTGACATACCATCTCTCATTTGGACCCCTTTAACCTTGGCCCCGTGTTGAGACATATCCATAACCACATGTCTATATTCTAACCCTTGTTCCCATTTATTCTCCCACATTAAATGATCAGTTTATGCTAATTAAGTACTATGTTTATGTTGCTCTCAAAGTAACCTCACAAAAATGCTCACTCTAATTCTCTTAATTCTGCTATTTCAAAGTTCATAGGCCATTTTCATTACATTGGTATAAGAGAATTTGGTTTCTCTTTTCTTGCTCCATTAGGTAGAATTGCTCTTTAATATACCATCTCTCATTTGGACCCCTTTAACCTTGGCCCCATGTTGAGACAGATCCATAAGCACATGTCTATATTCTAACCCTTGTTCCCATTTATTCTCCCACATTAAATGATCAGTTTAATATGAGAAAATCATTTGGGTTGGTTAGATAATTAGATTTTATGACATGGTAAAACCTTCCCAACATGCACACAAAATGTAATGTATGCGTGCTCTACACCATTAGCCAAGAAGGGATCATCCTTGAAATTTTGGACCAATGAAGATAAAAAACGAGACGACATCGACATGACAAATGATGACAACGAAGACGACAACATCAACAACGACAAAGACATGAAGATGCTTTTGGAGAGGATACACATGACAACCTCTTCACACATAAATGAATGGATGTAATTCTTTGTACTGCCTTGGTCACTAGTGAACCTACTAAGTCCACTATGAACCATAGCGATAAATCCAGTAGAGAACTGCTTTGATGTATCATGGGACATTGAACCATGGTTGTTGAATCTGCTGAGAATTTCCATGATATATCCATTTGAGAAACATGATGTGTTAAATCCAGTGAGAGCCGCTATGATGTATCGGATAGATGAATCAACTTAGCCTAGGAGTACACCATACCAAAAAACATATGAAGTCTGTGTAAAACCCCACGTTTGCCTTAAAGGAGCGATTGTTAGGGTAAACCCAACTTGTGGCACCATTGTGGGAAAGCTCTCTAGCCACATAGAAAGAGATATATGATGACATAGACCAATAGCAAGAGGGTGCAACCTCTAGCCAATTTTTGTAAAGCACTAAGTCTACTAAAGAGGCTATCCTCTAATCAGTGACACTGCACTTTGAGTTCTATTAATTGTGTCTATACTCTACCCTAATTCTTTTGCTCTTGGCATAGCCTAACCCTAATATCCATCTCTCTAACCCTAACCCTAACCATAACACCATGGTCAAGCTAAGTCTCCATCCTCCATAGCCTAATGCTACGCCATTGGTGATTAGGGAGCAGCTTTCGCACTTCTCAACATTGAGCCTAGTGTTGATGAAGGTGAAATCCCACCTAAACTTTGCAATGGAAGCACAAAAAAAAAAAAAAAGATTAGGGTAGGATTTTTTGTGTGTTTTTAGTATGTTTTCATGTGCTAAAGAGAGAGAAAAAAAGTATAAATCTTGAATTGGTTCCACTCATTTTCTCGTTGATGTACTTAGAATCAATGGAAGTAATCTCAATTGTGGGGGGTTTTCAAAGTTTTTGAGAACTTGGAATATCTTTTATTAATCATGTTAAAAACACATAAAATCCCAATCTAAAACTGCAAGTTTTGCAACCAACAAATTAATCTAATGGCTAATAACTACACATACACACACTCAAGAGAGCACAAATAAACAAGCAGCACATGTATGCACATAGTGTCACAAGCACAAGTCTTGCAATGTTAGAAAGAAAGAGCACATACACTCAATACATAATAGAAGAGAGTAGACAAGGGAAGAAGCTCTTCGTTTCCTTCACATAGAGGAAAAACCAAGCTTGCAAGCTATGGAAGCTTGAGCTTGTTTAGAAGGAGAGGAGAGCTTTTCCTTAGAGATTAGATCAAAAGACCTTTCACATTCTACATAGTAACTTGTTTACATAGAGCTTCAAACTAGTTGTATGGACGGACAATAATTAAAGAGCATAGATTAAGACCTTAGGAAATACATATTGGGACTCATATGAGCTTGAGCTATCATAAGAACACTACATCACAGTTGGCATTGCCATTTGATATCTTAGAAAAATTTATATTTAATGTCCGAGATGCCCATAATACCTTTTTATCTCCTTATCGAAAATTGGTAGCTTCGATTATGAGGGCACAAAGTTGCAACAAAAGGATACTCACTCTACTCTTGTCCTCATTCCATAAAAAATTATTATGGCCACTTTTGGAATCTTCATGATTGACTTTTGCCAACTCACCACTTTGGTTAGGTGTGTAACCTTCCAACAACACTCTCGCAACACTTTAAAAATAGGTTGAGTGGGGGCTCCAATGCAATTAGACTACATATCATCGTATTAGGATTTGGTGCTCCACTTTTATCATCTTTATCTTCATTTACCATGGTTAACCAAGCTTTGACCGCTTTGACCAAGGTCAACCAAACCCTAATTGGCATGTGTAGCCCTTGTGCGCACTTTTGGGTGCACACCATTTTGAGATCAATACACCCTGACAAGAAAGGTATGGAACATGAAGGTGGAGGTTTGGCTCAAAAGACAAATTTTCCATGCTCACATCCAACAAACAAAGACCTTCACTAGGGTGTCCAACGAAGGCCATCAAATAAGCTGTGTGGAGTGTGAGCTACTAGCACTCATCCTCATAAGACTTTGGATGATCAATTCTACTCATATTATAAAATTTTCATGGAGGATACGTTATTACTTTTTATTTATGTTGTCATTACTATATATTGGACCTTTTCAATTGTATCCAATGAGTGCCAATTTGATATTTTGGCATACCCCATGTATAAAGGTCAAATTGTATTGATGTGAAAGGAAATTTTTATAAAAACTAAAAAAGGGAACTGAACATTTGTGTCCATGCGCGCGACCGCTCAGTTATGTGTGCAACACGCATTCTGTGCGTGGCACACAATTCTATGCGCTATTGAATCTGCATGTGGCCAGTGAGCACGCAAAAAAACTTATCCTTAGATTTAAAAAAGGAAAAAAATAAAAAAGAATAAAACACTAGAAAAGAAAAGAAAAATATAAAAAAAGGGAGGAAAAGAAAGAAAGGCGTGTATTGAAAAGAATGATGGGGATCGGGATCATTCCCCAAGCCCAACCCTAGGCTGAATCCTCACTCCTCATTCTTATGATATAGTATAGACCCAATACTATATATATATATAGTCTACCCCCACAAAAGGGAATGTGGGACAAGTCCTCCACCCTCCCTTTCACACTTGCACCCTTGCACTTTCCATTTTACGCCTTGTTTCCAATTACAAATAGATATTTTGAGGATTTTGAGGGCATAAAGTAACCAAATCTTGGGTTGTAAAGCATGTCACGTCCCTCTGATCAAGATGCTCATTTTGAGCTATCACACACTATATTCCATAGCTTGGCTAAAAAAAGACTAAAAAATCAAAAATTTGAGAGTAAACCTGGGTTACAAAACACCCAAAAAACTAGATAAGCGGCCTTCACGGGCACTTACAAACACTTCTAGGATGTCAAGGTCACATGCACCTACGTTCTGTTTGTGTGCTAGAGCACGAGTATATAGAGAGTGTTTTTGTTTACACGGGCACCCATTATCCCTCCACAATAGGCCAAGACCCCCACCTAGCAGCCTGTGACTCTTCCTCTGACTCAGACGCGATGGAAGGTTATCCTATACAAAACCCTAAGGAAGAAGGACATGCGTCCATTGGGGCTCCACAACCTAGTGCTAGCAGGTTTAGCCATTTTATGGAGACATTTGGTAGAGCTACTCGCTCGGAACCTGAGGCAAATGAAGCGTATGAAGGGGGTGGAAAAGTAGATTCTTTATTCACATCTCACGTGGACCCCACACCCCCTAAGAGTGTCCATGTGGATATTCTGCCTATCTCCTTCAAAGCAGGCCCTATCAAGCTACCTCCCTTGGAAGTTTCCTCTAAAGTACTGACCACGAAAGACAAAAACACGGGGAGCAACATTGCTTCCATCTCACAAGTGACCTCTAACACTTTAAGTGTAGAAGGGGTATTTCTTAATGAAATTGGAAATATGACCTTCGTACTAAGATGTTGATGGATCTATACTCTGGTCACTCCTACCATGTAGGTTGGATAGAGATGTTTCAATCCACATCTAGCGCCATTAATATTGAGGAGCAACAAAGAATGATCTGTAATGTCATCCATGGCATCATCCACTTGGAGGGGCAAAATCGAGGCGTAAACATACTCTCAATTGGGCCCATGAGATTTTGGGATACGAGCAAGGCCAAACAGCCTACTCTATCACAAATGGACACTCCTATGATGAGTCCCATGGACCCCTCATATGTCGTTTCGCCTGGAGTCCCGATGCAGTTCGCGAACAACAAATTTAGTTTTCCTAGTTTGGCTCAACTTCCACTCAGAGAAACTGCGGTGCCTACTCTAGTGATGGACCTAACAAAGAATGCACCCCCTGACCTATGGGCTAGTGCAGTACAGCTACCTAGTGGCGTAGTACCTACCA
Organism: Adiantum capillus-veneris; assembly: GCF_014529385.1. Classification (NCBI taxonomy): domain Eukaryota; kingdom Viridiplantae; phylum Streptophyta; class Polypodiopsida; order Polypodiales; family Pteridaceae; genus Adiantum; species Adiantum capillus-veneris. Next base: position 37,147,168 of record NC_140934.1, read on the forward strand.
CTGGGCCTCTACCGTATGTGTCTATAGCCACTTATGCACATGTGGCTCCTACACCTCTGATTGTACCAATAACATATGCGCCACAAGTTCCATTCTCGAGCCCTTATCCAAGTGGGCCTATGCCAAGTCATATTCCATATCTTACGTCAGCTACATATATGCCAGGGCCAATAGCCACCCTTGTCCCACATATGATTCCAAGAGTGCCTGCACCGACCATACCTCCTCATATAGGTGAGTTGGCAATATTTTCTCAAATGATAGGTCGATATATTGCGGAGAATATGTGTCATGCACCTGAGAGAGAACCTAGGAGTAAAGCGGTACAAACTTCAAAGCTTACACAAAAATTCAATGGGGATGAAGATGCTCGAAAGCACATCAAAGTATTTGAACAAGTAAGTGATTCCCTAGGAGAACACAATGAACTACATAAGTGCAATTCTTTAAGCTTGACTTTGAGTGGGAAGGTTGGGGATTGGTATAGGATCTTAAGGATGGAAGAGAAAACGATTTACCCTACTCTTCGGAGATTGTTCCTGAAAGAGTACATACGAGAAGGCGTGATTTGGGGTGTAGCATCTCAGCCACAAAAGGCCAAACGTGAGGAAGGCAAGTTAGTGAGAGACTTTATCAGTCGTCCAAAGCACTTAAACTCTTGTTGTCCTATAAATGAGCGTTTCAACAATAACCAATTTCTCGATAGATTCCTCCAAGGATTGCAGCATGAAAATATCTATAAGGGCCTAGTCATTAGAGGTATTACTATCTGGGAGGCAGTCACTACCAATGCAATCCAATTGGAAGATAATATAATGATTGCACGTGAAAGAGTATCCTCTGAGACAAAGTCTAGTAGCTCGCAAGCATCGGGGCATGAGCCAATGACCATAAAGCCTATTGTTAAAGAGCGAAAGATATCTGAGATGACTTAGGTAGATCTCACCAAGGCCATTCAAGAAAGCCTTAGAGATAATCGTGCTCCACAAAACAATCATATGTATCCAAGAAGGGAACAACAATGGTGCTCAGTTTGATTTGATCCACAGAGCACTAGTAAATGGCCTACATTTAGAGTAAAATTCAGCGAGAATCGCAATGTATGTGGTAGGTATGGTCACCAGGCTAAGGACTACATAATGTTCAAGCGTATGATGGAGAATAGACCACCTTTGGCCTCGACGGATTCACCCAGAGTTCCTGCATTAATGCCTACCCCACTCGTTGAGCAACTATCGCAACTCATGGTTCTTAGAGCCCAAAATGTTGTTCAAGCTACACCGCTGCTACCTCCAGTGCTAGGATAGTAGCCCCCACATCCAAGACGGATTCACCCAGAGTTCCTGCATTAATGCCTACCCCACTCGTTGAGCAACTATCGCAACTCATGGTTCTTAGAGCCCAAAATGTTGTTCAAGCTACACCGCTGCTACCTCCAGTGCTAGGATAGCAGGCCCCACATCCAAGAGTCACCCTTGTGAATCATATGGGTTGTGAGCCATCTAGTGCTTGTCTGGATGGTTGTGAGGAACAAATAGACAGTAGTATTGCCTATGGGATGGATACTCTTGAAGAGTGTCCTATATATTACATGGAATCTTTTTGGGGGCAAGTCAAGCATGTTTATCAAGCAGTTGCTCTTGTAGCAAGAGGTCAAAACATCAACCTCATGGCTAGGAGACCACCTCTTCAATGCTACAAGTGTGGTGGACCACATTGGATAGTTGAATGTCCTATTAGGCTACAAAAGAATGCCACACAAGTGCAAACCAGTCAGGGGGCACGTCCGCAATACCAGTACTCACATGTAATTGTTGTGACATAGATCATTTGATTGCACAGTGCCCCCATAACCCAAATGCACCCAAGACTACACCCTTGAATTTGGTCAAAATTGCTAGTGGGGCATCAATGATACCACCTGTTGTACCCGCCAATGTGATAACATGATCAGTGCTCCAAAATTTAAACCATATCCTTGAAGAGAGAGATACTACATCGATTGCTCGAGCAAAGAAAAAGAAAACACGAAGGAAGAGATCGCTAAGTAATGAAAGTTCAAAACCGAGTTCCAAGACAAACATTGGGACAGGAACAAATCGAGTTCCAAGACAAACATAGGGACGGGAGATGATTGTGTGTATATGACAACCCCGAGGATGATTCGGATTTAATTGAAACAATGGAAACCAAAATCATGACCACAAAGGGAAAAGCCAACAAAGGACACCATGAGACAAAGCCAAACAGAAACCCAATTGGGAAGAGCCATAAAGAATCCTTGAAAACACAACAAGTGTTTCCAAATCCAATCGAGAACCCCGAAGATAAGCCACGAGGGCTAAAAGAGGAGAACTCCAAGAAGAAGATTGGGACCTACCCAAACCCAATAGAGGAGATTGAGAAAGTTCAGCACCTAAGAGGGTGGAGGAGACTCAAAGAAAGCTATAACTAGAACCTAAACATGTGAAGATTTTTGACAGTGTGTTTCCCACGCAAGTCCATCCTCACCACAAAAACCATAGACTGTTAGCCATACCTAGTATGATCCGAGAATAGAGTGAGGACAAGACATCAGAAAATGTGCATACACCTTTCTTGTATGAAAGGATGTTTAGTGAGGGAATGCCTGATCCCATTGAGGAAGGGGAGATTCCATCCTCACCAGTTCCTAGTCAAGGACCTACACCTCACAAAATGCCATTGAGTGTTGCCAAGCTAGTGGATTTCATGTCTTCAAAGGTTCGAGCCACTATCATAGCAAAGTTATACGAAGATCCTGAGCTTTTCTTTGCCCTTCGAGCATTCCTCAATGGGGAGCTACATGCTGGATTACCGCAGTTTGCACAAATGAATAGGCATGATTTGATTATGAGTGTTGAGGAGAATCAAGTGCAATTGCCTGACTTAGATGGACATGAGTCTGTTGTCGAGGTACCCATCAACAAAATAGGGAATTATTTTGAAGGTGGTGAGTCTAATACAACCCTACCTATCACTACAAAGAGATTGATTGTAAAGGGAATCCTTGATGGTGGTGTGAGAGTTAGCATTGTTACTAAACATGGTTGGGAATCCATGGGAAACCCCCACCTCAGCATTACAAACATTGTGGTAAAGATGGCCAATGGTACCATTGCAAAACCTAGTGGGATGCTCAAGGGATCTTAAGATCAAAGTTCTAGGACACAGGGTACGACATACTTTCACCATGATGGATTTCTCTAAGCACCCTATGTCATATGAAATGATCTTAGGATGACCTTTTATGAGGGAAGCACAAATGGTCCATGATTGGTCTAAAAACCACGCCTATCTGTAATTCTAGGCTCTATCAATGTTGGGGTATAAAGCCCAATGTGGTCGCCCAGGTAAGTGGGCAGGCCGCCAAGTATGTACACATATTCTTTTGTAAAAACCTAATAAGAACTCGCTATGCTCTACACATTACAGTAGAGCGAGTTCACCATATCGTCGTGCTCTTCTTCTCGCACTCTCTCTCGCGTCGCACTTCCGCTCGTACTCCTTCAACTGGTATCAGAGCTCAGATCGAGGCTCGGGGCAGCACTGCAGGAGGCTAGAGTCACCAACTCAGATTGGAGTGAAATTCGACAGGCGAAGACACGGCCCCAAATCTCGTGGGAAAGGCCGACGGGCTTGGTGTTGTCAGAATTTCATTCTGAGGTCATCTCGGCCACCGTTCGGCTTCGACAAAGGTCTGCGCAAGCCATTTTCGACTACGTGGTCTCGGCGGGTGCACCGACTCTGCAAATTTGGGGTTTTTCGGCCTACGACTGTAGGTGCTGAGGATATCGACACTCCCAGAGTGTTGATTTGTGGCTGTCTACACATCGAAGGACGGCTCACAGTTCTTGGAGGCGTGCCACATACGACACGGGCGCATCTACACACAGACTGTAGGCGACATCCACTAGTTCATTAGGTAGCTTGTGTTTGTTGCTTGATATTCCAAATTTCATCCTGACATTGCAGGTACTTCCACATGGGATGTATTGTCAGAGATGATGTATGTTTGTTGAGGGTTTGCTGGCTGTGAGTCACGCAGCAAACAACCGTCGCAGCGGTTACAACATATAGTGGGAAATTTGTGGATGTATGACTTTGTGGGAAGTCTATGTACTGTCAGATTTATTGCAGCCTTTGTTGAGGGTCGAGTGAGGTTTTATTGAGCTGGGGGATTCTCGAATGTTGAGATCCTTTTGGTGATACAGGTCTTGGAGCGATCCCTCGAGCACCCTTAGATAGGCAGCTAGGATGTATTGACTGTGAGTTAGACAGTTGGGATTGCATCTTTGCTTTACTGCCATTGAGGCATTGTCACAGTCTATGCTTACAGGACAGTGAGAGACAGTACAGGTGCAGGACAGGTTTACCCGCAGCTTACAATGTCAGAGAGACAATGTTTTTTGAGCTGTTTTTTGGTCTGTTTTTGAGTACACCAGAGCCATTTTACAAAGGAGACTCTGCCGAAATTTATGTAGAATCTGAAGCTTTCTTGGTTCATTTGATAGGTTGATATTGGTTCAGAGGTCAGTTTTCAGGGGAAACTCTGCCGAATTTTCCCCAGGAAAGTACTGTGAAGCGTAGCTATGGCTGGATCACAGGACACTGCTCTTTACAATATCAAGAAGCTGGATGGAACCAATTTCCTATTGTGGAAGCAGCAGATTTGGCACGTGTTGGTACAAAAGAAGCAGATAAAACCTATAAAGCTCAACGGGATAAAACTAGAAGATATGGACGAAGATGAATGGAGCGAAATGGATGAATTGGCACTTTCTACCATTATGCTGACTTTGGCAGAAAGCGTTTACTTCAATGTAGCAGATGAGATGTCGGCTTATCAAGCATGGTTAAAGCTGAGTGATCTTTATGAGAAGCAGAGTGCAGCTTCAGAGGTATACTGGCTTAAGAAGCTTGTTGACTTGAAGATGAAAGAAGGGACACCTATGTCCAATCATTTGAATGAATTCAACACAATCTATAGTCAGTTGTCAGCTCAAGGTGTCAAGTTTGATGAACCTGTTAGAGATATGTTCCTGTTGATCACATTGCCGGAAAGGTGGGACACTTTTCGCACAGCTTTGAGTAATTCTGCACCTCCAGATGGTTTGAACATAGCAGGTGTAGAAGGAAGTCTGCTTACTGAAGAAACCAATAGAAAGACAATGGAAAAAGGCAAAGGAACAACCTTAGTTGTCAGGGGAAGGACCAAAGAAAAGTACAAAGGTGGAAAGAGGAATCAGTCTCGTAGCAAGTCCCGCAGTGCTAAAGGCAAGAGTGACATAGAATGCTACCATTGTAGCAAGAAGGGTCACATGAAAAGAGACTGCAGAGAATGGAAAGCAGAAAAAGGCAAAGAGAAAGCTGAAGACCATGGTGAGAAGAACAAGTCCTCAGTGAAGATTCAAGAAATAAATGTGACAAACACTGTTGCAGAGGATGACAGTCTAGTGTCAGGAGACATCTACTTCTTGAAGAATACAATGGACTCAGCTCTTCTTACAGCATCTGATGGAAATGCAATGAGTGACTGGATTATAGACTCAGGGGCATCACTTCATGTGTCTCCAAACAAGGAGTGGTTTACCTCTTATGTGACCACTAAAGATCATGTTCGGCTAGGCAATGGGCAGACATGTGAGATCTTAGGTGTTGGAGATGTTCAATTGAAGTTTCAGAATGGATCTTCTTTCACGCTGAAGAATGTGAGACATGTTCCCGCAATTACAAAGAGCTTGATCAGCACAGGTTTACTTGATGATGCTGGCTACGTCACCACTTTTGGACAGAACATGTGGAAGATATCCAAGGGTTCTATGACAGTAGCACATGGAGTAAAGTCTGGAGGACTTTACATGATTTATGTATCAAATGTCTCTAAAAATGTAATCAATGTAACCGAGCAGCCGAACGTTTCTTTGTGGCATAGCCGGTTAGGACATATGTCCAAGAAGGGAATGGAAATCTTGTCTCGTTCTGGTTATTTTCCTGGCTTTTCATTTAATGATTTTGAATTCTGTGAATATTGTATGTATGGTAAGCAAACACAGCAGCCACATAAGCATAGAAGCAGTAGAAGAGATACACAGTCGGCACTTGTTCATAGTGATTTGTGTGGACCTATGCCTAACCTATCTCTAGGGGGAGCTTCTTACTTTATGACATTTATAGATGATTACTCGAGAAATGTATGGGTTTACTTTCTCAAGCACAAGGATGAAGCGTTTAGTGTTTTCAAAACGTTTGTGACACTTGTGGAGAATCAGAGTGGCAAGAAGCTTAAATGCTTACGCACTGACAATGGTGGAGAGTATGTTTCAAAGGCCTTTCAGGACTTTTGTGAGTCAAAAGGTATAAAACGTGAACTTATTGCTCCTTACAATCCTCCTCAAAATGGTGTTGCTGAGAGGATGAATAGGACCATACAAGAGAAGGTCAGAAGTATGTTGTCTAATACACAGCTGCCAAATGGGTTTTGGGCTGAAGCTGTATCAACAGCTGTTCATCATGTAAATAGATCTCCTAGCAAGGTTTTGCAGAAGGATTCAGTGCCAGAGATGGTATGGTCAGGCAAAATTCCCTCATACAAGCATCTCAGAGTCTTTGGCTGTGAGGCATATAATCACGTTCCAAAGGAATTTAGGAACAAACTTGAGCCAAAGAGTAGAAAGTGCATCTTTCTAGGCTATGGTAATTCTGGTGAGATGGGGTACAGACTTTGGGATCCCGAATCCAGAAAGGTTGTCCGCAACAATGATGTTCACTTTAATGAATCCAAATATCATTCTAAACCAGAGAGGGTTGAGGAGATTAGAAGAGTTGTCTTCCAAGAAGATGGACCAGCACGTGCAAGACAAAATGTCAGGGCTCAAGAGGAGCAAGGACAGGATAGAGTGGAACCACAGGTTGTGGCTGAGCCTGAGCCACCTATTGTGCATAGTTCTGGACGTGTCACGCGACCTCCTGATAGGTTTGTTCCATCTATGAACTATGTCATGTTGACTGATTGCAATGAGCCTTCATGTTACAAGGAAGCAGTGCAAATGAAGGACTCCGGGAATTGGCAATTGGCCATGCAGTCAGAGATGACAGCTCTGCATAAAAACAAGAGATGGAAGCTAGTTAAATTACCACAGGGCAAAAAGGCTCTACCTTGTAAATGGGTTTACAAGTATAAGATCACCGCTCATGATAGTCAGCCAAAGTACAAAGCAAGGCTTGTTGCCAAGGGCTTTAAGCAAGAACAAGGCATTGACTTTGATGAAGTCTTCTCTCCGGTGGTCAAGATGACTACATTGATTGCATTGGTTGCCATATTAGATTTGGTGTTGCACCAAATGGATGTCAAGACAGCGTTCTTGCATGGTGATTTAGATGTGGAAATTTACATGCAGCAGCCAAAAGGGTTTGTTGAGAAAGGCAAGGAAGATTGGGTATGCCAGTTGTTAAAGAGTCTTTATGGCTTAAAACAATCACCGAGGGCATGGTACCATAAATTCCACAAGTTTATGCTTTCTCAAGGCTACAAACATAGTGAGTTCGATCACTGTCTATATGCAAAGAAGGCTAAGGATGGTAGTTGGCTGATCCTTATTTTGTATGTGGATGACATGTTGATTGCTGGCAAGCACTTGGAAGAAATTTCAGCTTTGAAGTCAAAGATGGAAAAATCGTTTGACATGAAAGACATGGGTGAGGCAAGTCATATACTTGGTATGCGCATTGAGAGAGACAGATCAAAGAAGTTGATTTGGTTATCTCAAACATAGTATATTGACAAGGTTTTGCAACGTTTCAATATGGAGAAGGGAAAGGCACTGAGTGTTCCATTGCCACCATATGTGAAACTTAGCAAACAAGATTGTCCTGTGTCTGAGGAAGAACAGGCTGAAATGGATAAGATTCCATATGCGTCTGCAGTGGGTAGTTTGATGTATGCAATGATTGCTACTCGCCCAGACATTGCATTTGCAGTGGGAGTAGTAAGTCGATACATGTCAAACCCAGGCAAGAAACATTGGGAGGCAGTGAAAGGAATATTGAGATACCTGAAAGCTACAAAGAGTATGCGTATATGCTATGGGAGTCAGGAGCTAAGTGTAAAGGGTTTTACAGACTCAGATTATGCAGGTGACTTAGACAACCGAAGGTCTACGTCAGGGTATGTCTTTACATTGGCTGGTGGAGCAGTATCATGGCGTTCTAGATTACAAGATTGTGTTACTCAGTCTACTACAGAGGCTGAATATGTTGCAGCGCTAGAGGCATGCAAAGAATCAATTTGGCTTAATCGACTAGTAACAGATTTGGGAATCAAAGAAGAGATGCCTGTGTTATATTGTGATAGTCAAAGTGCTATACAATTGGCTCGCAATCCAGTTTATCACTCAAAGACAAAGCATGTGGATGTGAAGTATCATTTCATCAGGGAAATGCTCGAGGATAAGCAACATCAGCTTGTCAAAGTTCACACCACAGAAAATCCTGCTGATCTACTTACAAAAGGACTTCCCTCAGAGAGCTTTGCGCATTTTCGCAAGCAGTTAGGTGTAGGGTAGTACATCACTTCTCTACATCTCTTGTATATTAGCTTGTATAGTAGCTTCTCTCACACTTAAAGTACCACATTGGACTTTAAGTGGGAGGTTGTTGGGGTATAAAGCCCAATGTGGTCGCCCAGGTAAGTGGGCGGACCGCCAAGTATGTACACATATTTTTTTGTAAAAACCTAATAAGAACTCACTATGCTCTACACATTACAGTAGAGCAAGTTCACCATATCGTCGTGCTCTTCTTCTCGCACTCTCTCTCACGTCGCACTTCCGCTCGTACTCCTTCAGTCAAGACTCTAACCAATGCAACTCAGAGACTGAATCCGAAAGTGAAACTGATTCTGAGCCTCACAAATTGGGAGATAAAGAAATTTTAGAGTCAAAAAATCCAAGACCAAGTACATCAACCTATGTTAGCTCATCCGAGAGTGAAGAGGGCACCAACGAGGACCGATCTAGTGAGTCAAATCTAAATGTAAATCAAAAGTGGATCCTAGGCAAGAAAAAGAGGATCTATAAGAGGCGGTGATATCGAGCAAATGTGCGTGCTTGGATGAATGAAAAGAAATCCACTACAAATTGGCTTTGTTATGTGGGAGATTTGGATGCTCATTGAAAGCTAGTAGACAATTGGGGTGAATATTTCCAAAGTGTCATGTGGTTCAATTCACAACCCCATGAAATTGCACGAATAGAGATTGCAAAGAAGTCTAAGTTGAGTCGTACAGCAAGGAGACAACAAAATCGGGAGTTAGCCCAACAACAAAAAGAAAAGAGGAAGCTAAGACCAAGAACTTAGAACAACAAGAGCCTATAGAGCTACACCCCACACTTGAACATTCAAAATCTTATACCATGGGAGAGTGTAAGGTGGTCTACACCAAAGCCCAAAGGATGCCTACACCAGAAACTAAGGGAGTATACAATGTTCTGGCAATGGTGAAGGAGATCAAATTAGCAAAACCAAGTGAGAAGCCTAAACCAGTCTTTATTTCCCAAGACCTCACAGAGAAGGAAGAGAAATGAAGGGGATCGGAGAGCACCACAGACGGAGAGTGAGAGAGAGAAGGAGACACACGACACACAAATATGGCTGGGGAGACTCTGAAGTGGCAGCCCCCTATACACTTATGCTATGTATAAGGTATACAAGTCAGTGGGCACCCAGACTCTGGGCGGCCGGGCAAGGCACAACAGGCGCCTATACCCCAACAACCTCCCACTTAAAGGCGACTGTGCCTTTAAGCAAGGGAACCTAGTCTAAAGACTACAAAGGTGAGAGAAAATCGCTCTCAACCGATACCCACTGGCTGGCTGTGATCGTGTGCATCCGGATGTCGTGCTCCCGTGTAAGTCCATACACCACCAGACGTACCGCACACGTACTGCAAGTATGTACGCAATACCTGCATATCTCCCTCGTGCACTATGCCATCATCAGTCAACAAACGACTGACAACCCCAATTGCAAATGCTCCAACTGCAGTGATATCCGGTCTCAAGATCAACATCTCATACATGAGACCACCGAATGCCGATGCAATGCTAGCGGGCCCTGCTAGCTCTACGGAGCATGCATCAACATATATATCCCTGGCAATAGGCATCTCTGACTGACAAGGCGTGTCAGCCACATGCATCTCCTGACTGTCCGCAAAAGACGCATCAACCTGTCGTGCAACCTCAGAGCAAACCAGCTGCTCTAGGTGTCTGCTGGAAAACATATCCTGCACAATTATATCCCCATGCTCACTGTCGAGCATAGAAAGGAATGATTGCATAATCGCTGACATCTCCGTCTCTTCTACAATCATCCACTGCAAACATGACCACTCAATCTGTTGTGACTCACTAGAGCTCTCATGCTCTAACTCCTTATGCATAGACTCTTGCACAACGTCCTCCTGTCGTGACTCACTAGAGCAAGACCTCTCTACCTGTCTATCTTGCATAGAAGTATCTCGCACAATTGAGTCTCTGCTTTGCTCAGTCACTAGCAAAGCATGCATGTTTGACTCTGTCACCTCTCTGTGTGACTGCTCAAGTCGTGCCCCAACTGTGTGCACAACGAGCTCACTACTCTGCACTCCATGCAAAGCACCCTGCAACTCATGAGCAAAAGAGACTGTCCAGGTCTCTCGCTCTTTGCATAGCTGTAACAAGATTGAGACTCGACCATCTCGCACCACTACTACGTGCAATGGGTACCATGTGTCAACTCTAGCACCTCTCGCAATCACCAGCGAACCCAAATGCAATGCAAAAGATCGCTCAAGCAGCGATACCCGACATCCACTATCCCGTAACTGTCTGACTGAGATCAAATCTCGTCTCAGATCTGGCACATAACGCACATGACGCATGGTAAATCTCATACCACTGGGCAAGGACAAACATACGTCTCCTGCACCCTCAATGTCATACACAACACCATCAGCCATGTGCACACAACCAAGTCTCCCACTAGAAAACGTGCTAAGCCACTCACAATGCGACGTGACATGGAAAGTAGCATCTGAATCTAGTAACCAATGTGAAGACAATGTGCAATCCGATATGCAATCCGTAGACATAAGATCGTCTGAAGACAAGCTAGATGTAAATGTGACATCGCCGTCACAAGTATACTCAGTAACCACCGTACTGATCTCACTAGCATCTGCCATGCCCAAATCTGCATCACGCGTCTGTCGCCTCCGTTGTCTCAAACACTTGAAACATCGACGCCTAATGTGCCCTCTATGTCCACAATGCCAACATGTCAAGTCTCTATGCCGTCGAGACTTGCGTGTGGGACCAATCTCTCCCATGGACATAGAAGTGGGACTAGACTCCCCTGTAGACATGGATGTCGCGTACATAGCATGTAAACTCTGCCATAAAGCATGAGTTGTAGTTTCCCTCGAGACCTGCCAGTAAACAGACTCAACCAGATGCAAACGAATCGTAGACATGGCTAACTCATCAAGATCCTGCCAATCATCATCACGCATAGACTTGGGCTTCGTCGATAAACCACGCAAGGGTTTATCCTGCCCCAAATCCGCCAATGCAACAAGCATATGCTCCTTCCAAGCAACAAAATCTGTACCATCAAACTGTGTCAGACCATAACGCTGGAAGTCAAATGAAAAATCAGCCATAATGCTTGCAAAAGAGCAACCAACAATGGGTAGCAAATGTCAACCAAATCAGCCATAAACTGGCTCTAATGGCATCAACAAAACTCTGCAAATATGGCTCAAAACCTGATGCAAAATTGCACCAATAACCGTGCAAAACCTTGCACAAAATCACAAGTCAATATGACTCGAATCCGGCTACCTAGCTCGTAGCCACACAAGCATACATCACAATATTCACTCCTGTGAGTGTGCCAAGATAACTGTACGCCTGTCAAACCGTGAGCTAATCACCAAGCCCACATTGTGCGGTATTGATGCATACACACGCACAAATCTCCCACCTGCAGAGAACACCGCATGCAAATGCTGAGTGCAACCCGCAATCTCTACCTAGATCGCATAAAACTCCTGGGAAAATTTTGCCAGATTTTCGACGCACAATGGCTATCAACACAAAATAACCATTGTCCTGCAAGCTCAATACAATGAGCAATCAATGCGCATCAAACTACACTCAACATACATGCATAAGCTCTGCAAACCTGTGTCCAACAAATGCTCACAAAGAGTACCACAGGTGATCATACATATCATCCACAACCAACCTCTGCACTTGCTCACAAGATCTATAGCTCACCACATAAGCATACATAGAGCATTACCCGCTCAAAGACCATGTATGCAAGACACAACACTGTAGAAGAACCACTCAACTGCAACTAGCAACACCTGTGGGAGTACTAGACTCAACCTGTACCTGGGAGTCAAACCCGATCTTGTAACACCTCATATGTGTTTGCTACCTGTAGTGTGCACAAGTAAGCTGTCTGCAGCAAAGAAAACAACAGAGCCCAAAACTGTCATAAAAAACAGTCTCTGTGTTTTTAATTTCAGACCCACCTGCACTCCGAATCAGAAAATAATTCCTTCTACAAAGTCGTAGAGCTTGAAGCTAGCTCCGTTTTGAACCAAAAAGTTTTGGAATCAGAGCTTTGTAGCTCAAGTTATGAGCAAAACAGTAGACTGCTGTCAAATTGCCAAAAAATTGAACGACTTTCTTCTGTGCTTCTTTGAGCTCATAGAAAGTCTCAAACTCACTTCCCACCTTGATGTGTGAGCTGAATGCATCAATCTCACAATGCTTCCATGTCTATGGAAGCTCCAAGATCCAACATGCCGCCGATGTAGCCGTTGCAAAGCTTGCCGAGAAGAGGGAAAATGTTGTACACAGTGGGCTGATCTGTAGAGGAACTGTGGACTGATCTATGAGGACTAGGAAGCTCCTGAGAGCTCTCCTGCAAGCCTCCCACAAGCCTCCTCTATTTCTTTGCTCAGATATCTGACCTCTCTGCCATAGTCGACGAGTTCATCGCGAAGCCGTCCATGTACGCTCTACGCTCTGATACCAATTGAAGGGGATCGGAGAGCACCACAGACGGAGAGTGAGAGAGAGAAGGAGACACACGACACACAAATATGGGTGGGGAGACTCTGAAGTGGCAGCCCCCTATACACTTATGCTATGTATAAGGTATACAAGTCAGTGGGCGCCCAGACTCTGGGCGGTCGGGCAAGGCACAGGCGCCTATACCCCAACAAGAAAGACCTTAAAGCACTACTGAAGGGATTCAAGGATGTATTCCCTTACAACATACAATTCCAATGGTTAGCACTGCTAAACTGGTCCAGCAACATCCCTACCCAATGAACCCTAAGTATGCAAATATAATTAAAGGAGAGCTTGACAAGCTTATCAAATGTGGATTCATATACCCTATTGAGCACTCTTAATAGGTATCCCCAATAGTCATCGTTCCAAAAAAGAATGGGAAGCTCCGAGTGTGCGTGGACCTTAAAAAGGTTAATGCAGCCGCTAGGAGAGATCACTATCCATTGCCATATTTAGAACATGTGCTTGAACGAGTAACAGGTAAGGAGGCTTATAGTTTCCTAGATGGGTACTAGGGCTAAAATCAAATCACAATTGTATGGAGCCAATTAAAGACTGTGGGAAGGAAAAGATGATGGAATACTAGGCACCTCTTCGAGAGGATAGGTTAGCTTGCTGCATGGAGGGCTTAGACTCTGACTGCCGCATAGAGGGTTTAGACTCTGACTGCAGCGGCAAAGCTAGTTTGGGTACCAAAGCGAGAACAATTTTTCACTTACCTCAGAAATAAGGAAGTCAAATGAAGCTTCATGTAGTTCATCCACAGAAATACAAACTCATACACAACCTCCACCTAACATTGTAAATATCCAAAGAAACAAGAAAGAATTTGCATCTCCCATTGTAAGTTCACCACCTAAAGCAACGTTGCAAGTAAGATCATAGGAGAGTACCTCACCACCCTTGCAACTTGATGAAGCGCCTAGGGTGGTGGGAAACTATTGATCAAAGTCTTCACCCATTACAGCTTGGAACAAGTGGTTTCAAAAAGTGAAGAGATGTTTCCAAAACGTATGATCTACCCAAGGAAGGGGTAGTGTTTATTGACATCCATCATTTTCTTGCTTCCCTCTTAACCTTCCTCCCTAACCTCTTAACCTCCTAATCTTAGGGACTGTATATACATAGCCTTATAATTATACTAACAAAAACAAAAAACAAAGCAAAAACAGTAAAAGAGCAAGAGTGACTAGCAACGAGAGTTCACCCTATTGGATTCAACACATAGCCCAAATTCACCATATCACATCAAGCAGCACAAGGAAACAACCCTTATGTTTTAGAGACCTATCCAAATCATATGTGTTCCTATAGATGGTAGTTCACCAAAAACGTGCGTCTCTACTTTTTATGACAGGTATCCTTTTTATTTTTCTCAAGTGTTTCACATATGCAACCCTATACTTTCTTGTGAATGGGATTTGGTAGAGAGGCTTACGTATGAGAAACAATTTGAGGAGTTAGAATGGTTGATACGTCTATGGACTACTAGTGATCCCTACCCAATAGCGAATGTTTCTCCAATGACACATGCCTATCCTTTTGCAAAAGATGAGTATCCACACATAGTGAGATTCTTGATTAACATATGTTCACAAGAAGATGATGAAGTATCAATAAGAGAGACTGAGGAAGACTATGGCCTCACTGAAAATGATTTTGTTTATCTAGATGGTGAGGATAGAGACCTAGCCTTAGGGATGCCATCCAATCTATATAATATCCTCTTTCCTTGATTCCATGAGTGGTGACAAATAGGTAGGTTAGGGGTCTAGATTTTGTTTCAGCTTGTTTTCCTTGAATTTTTGGTCTTTTCACATTGACATGTCTCCTTGAGGTATAGTGCCTTGTTGCTTGATATTGTTGTGTAGGAGCATTGAGAGAATTTATTTGGATCTCCATCCGCATGGCTGAGGACATCTAATGTTTTGTCATCTTCCATTATAGATGTATAAATTTGTATTTGCTTAGGTTGATTGAACTAGAGTTTAGTCTTATAAATGAGCCTTGAGGCTAGGAGGCCGTGACTTTAGGTTAACTTATTTACTTGACCACTAGTCTTAGTTGGTAAAATATTATGAGTGTTTGAGACCTTAGGAGTGTTTCATGCAAAGAGAAGCGTGCTCACCTAAACAACAAAATGCACTAGTGACAATACAAAGGAAATGGAAGTAAAAAACAAAAGTGCCACAAATGTAAAATCTTAAGCTGAAAGAGAAATCACGGCTTGATTTGGTACTTCACACACATGTATTGTCTATGGTACTAGAGCCCTAGAGATTCCCAGTGTGGGCGCTTTTCTTTGAGAAGCAAAAAGCCTCGGGTATACAAAATAAGCATATACGTCAAATACTTTTAAACCAAAGTAAAAGAAAGAAAAATGAAGAGAAAAAGAAAAAAAATGACATGAAAAAGACTTTCATTGAACTTAAAGTGAAAAATTCAAGCTTTTGTTTGGAGGTGTGAGAGTAAGTTGGCTAATCAAAGATAAAAGGCACAATTAGGGAATCTTGCATTTTGATAATCTTCCTAACTTAGCTAGTACTAAAGTAGTTTTTTAACATTAGTCATCGCTAACTAATCAATAGACTCATGCATAAGCCTAAAACTCTTGATTAATTAATAGAGTGCAATTTATTTGTCCTTAATGGTAGTGTAGCATTTCATGATTGTTTGCATTTACTCATTTCCACATGTACTGTACATTCCCCTCATGATTTATTGCCATATAGTTCTGCTTACATACTCTCATGGTGACTTTGCTTTGTAGACATTCTATCCCAGATGCTCTACCACCTTGACGAACAAGCTTCACCTCACTAGCTTCCAAGGATGGAATCTACATCAGAAAGGGAAGAATGTTAAACGATGACGGACATCTTATCACATTGTTTTGAGTCATGGGCAGAGCTTGTCGGTCATATAGGTGCTTGGATAGGTTCTTGGGTGATCGCCGATGAAAGGCACACTACATATCTCATTTGACAGTATTTTCACCTTGATCGGCCAACGTGGGTGCCCATGTGTGAATGGGATAAACCCATATAAAAGGGCCACTGTGACCTAAATCCCTCATTCTGAAGGGTACATGCTAAAGAAAAGTGCTCATGCCCTATCTCCATCCCCTTCTCCATTGTGTGCTCATGAGTGTGTGTGTGTGTGTGCACGCGTAATTGAGCATTATAGCAGCATTGCGGTTGAGCGCGGCGGCTCCCTCTTCTTTGCGGCGAGGAATCCTTCACGACAGCGAGTGTAGAGCGCCACACCCTTGCTCTCTTTGAGCTTGCTAGGTTAGCCTAGTTGAGTGCTTGCAACCATTTGTGGCTTGCACACGGTGCTTGACAAGTCCCTAGCTCCAACACGTGCGTAGGCGCGCACACCCAGCCTGTTGAATGAGCATCAGTGGCAAAATGGAGCACCGAGTAATGCTCCCCTTGGCGCTGTCGAGCGAAGAGCGTGGGAAGGGAGTCCTAAAAGGGTTTCAGAGCAAAATAGGATTTTTTTTTCTTAAATTGCTCATGGGAGGTGAGGCTTATCAAGCAAGGAGTGGGTGCCCAACAATTATATGGCAAGCTTGGCTAGTGGATAGCATAGCTGGAGCAAGCGACTTGAAGTTGCCAACGAGAGTAGTCGGAAAGGCAATGCTTTGATGAGGGATGCACAATGCGGACAACACTAGAAGTTTGGGTAGTGGGGCCGATACAAATAGCTCACTAGATTCTAAAGTAGCACATGTGCAGGCCGTTGACGAGCATGCCAAAATACACCGGCTATTAGTGCAGATGGTCTAAGGTAAAGCAGGCTTGCAGCTTTTGATGATGAGCACGCTCAATTGGGTAGTAGATAGATGTTGAGGTTTAGGTATGGACAAGCTGTAAAGTGAGTAGGTGGCTGCAAGTTGGTAACAATTTACATTTGTTTTTTTTTTAAGATGCCAATTGATGTTGGCAAGAGCAGCTAGACAAAATTGTGTCCATCGAGCAGAAGAAGAAGCACTTGATGATGTGGCTGTCTGGGTCTGAGAGGCCTGGCGATGGTGGGCACGGGTAGAATGAGCAAGAGCAGCGATCAAGGACGGTCAACAAGTAGTTTGTCCGGACCCAAATTCGAAACTCAAATGATTTTATTGTAGGGTTTGGCATCTTCCCAGCTTGCCACGAGCCAAAGTAGGCTACTTGGAGAAAAGCTCAACCAAAAATGCCCTATCTACTCCTCCTTCACTAAGCCAAGGGGTCCACAATGTGGAAGCTTCCACAAGGATCGAATTCCTAGCATCTCAAACCAAAAGCCTCATCAACTCACTTTGGACACTTCTATCGATAACGGGCTTTTTCTTCACAATGATTGCAATGCCAATCAAAATTTTAAGCATCCTTTTCACCATCCATCTTGTTGATATTGTTGTTGCTTTTCTTCTTACCCTTGTGTTTCTTGTTGTTGTAGTTGGAAGTACCAGCCAAGGCTTTGGAGCCTTGCTTCTTCCTTGTATTGGATTGCTCCTCCTGGTCTAGTTCCATTGGAACAATCTCATCCCATGTAAAAATGTTTAGTCAGCTTGTAATCATTGAAGAATAAAAGTTGAAATATTGAGGAGCAAATTGGGCCAAAAGCTAAATTGCAACGTCCTCCGCACTTATCTGCTTTCCCATATGAAGTATCTCATGTAGAGTTCGTGCACCTTGTTGATATGGTCGCTCATGGACGTTTGTTTGGCATCCCAGGTCCATGACTATACCTCCAAAGCAATCCGCTTTATGAAAGAAACTCGATCTTTTAATGAGGAAAATCGATTTTCTTTGCGTCCTTCATCCATTGGATGTGACTGCACGTGCAACGAATTTTAACATGCATTCAACTCAAAACGCCACAATCTATGTAACACTTGTATCACCATAGTTGAGATCATGAGTTATTCATTTCCCAGCCATCATTATAGTAAGTAAACAACAGTTTGGCAGTGCAAAAACCTCATTAATGTATCTCCTTGATCCAAACACCAGTAATGTGAATGTGAAAGTACTAATAGTAGCATTTTTCAACGTTACCAATGTATATGAATGAAAATATGAAATTTGGGTGCAAAAGACGCTTCTGTGAAGTAATGCGAATATGATGTTGCAAAAGTAATGTGCTTAGTATTACCGCTTTGAATGCACAATACATCAGAATTTCTATATTGCATATGTATGCTATGAAGCTAGCAACTATCAACTTTGCCAATGTATATCAACTTAAAAATTAAATTTTGGTGCAGATGACCCTTTGAGTGAAAACTACTCATGTAAATATAATGTTCCAAAGCAATGCCTTGTGACTAAATGGCATGGGGTCTTGAATGAAGACGTCAACATCATGGGATCAACGACGAACAACGGACGGCAGGGATCTCAAGGAGATCCGATGATGAAAAAACCGGTCACATGTCCTCCCTAGATTTGAACCCAAACAGGCGTTGTGGCAACACAATGTGCGAACAGTGCGCGCCTGTTGATTTCGTTGAAATGGGTGTGTGTTTACACTTACTTATGCTCGTCTGAGTTTACACCATGGATGTCCGAGTTTACAAAACTTGTCCAAGTTTACTTTTTAAAAATCAAACGACATTGTGCACCTCTGCTTTTGTGTGTGGAGCTCTCCTCTATGGATCCCATGACGGGGTTTATCTGTATGCTATGAAATCGTCTCATGCTCAACACCTCACCACACTTAAAATTTCTCGTGCGATCCAATCATCTCCTATTGGTGCACACATGTGCACCTGTACCCATTGTTGACCGCTGGGTCAACAACACAACATAACTCAAGTTTCATACCAAAGTCTTATCTTTTGCGAGTTATGAAATGCTACGGATTATGGCTATAAATGTCATTTGTAATGATTAGTTATTCTAATTTTAGAAGCCGGGGTGCAATGGCACTTCCAGATTGTAGATACAAAGCCATTTGACCCTTTCAACCCCATTTTTGGTTAAACCTAAGGTAGCCTTAGTATATAAGGTACCTAGGTCATTTTGTAAAAAGGACTTTTATCATAATCAAAACTTAGCGTTGCCGTCTACTGTGTGTGTGAGAGAAAGAGAGTGAGCGTGAGCTTTATCCTCTCGCTACGCCCAGCTCGCTCAACACATTGGAGATCCGACTGCACCATTGTTGTAGGCTCAAGGAGAGCTACGCGACAACGCCAAGCATTCCACACGAGACGAAGCGCACACGCCGACGCATCTATGAGCTATTTGTGGCCGTAAGTGTATCAAACGATGTCTGTTTTCTGCTTGCTAGTAGTCTATAGAATCGTGGCGACATAAGCTACGCATAGGTACTCATAAATTTCAGTTTCGGGCACTTTCAAAATTCTGCTCTGTCATTCTACGCGTTTTTCGCAGACGGGTTTAGAGTGAGGGTTTTGAGTGTAGAAGCTTAGGGACATGTGTATCCTAGTAAGGGGATGGTGTTCCTTAAGTTTCCTACGAATCTAGCATGATTAGGTGAGTTACCTTCCGTATGTGTGTATGTGGCTAGGTGGTGTAGTTGAGAGCAGTGAGGTTCTTGATTGTGGTTTAGTTGGCCTTCCAGAGTGTTGTATGTGTAGGATGGTTTCAGCTTGACAAGCTAAAGAGATTTCCTCTGTGTGCCTATCGTGTCATCTGTGTCCTCGATTGACATTATGTTGATCTAGGTAGTGTTTGCATGCACTTCATGGGTGTGTGAGTCGCTCCCGTCCAACATTGGCGCCATTGCCGGGGACACAAGGACCTAAGTAGGTTTCCTACTAACACTCGTGTGATGGTTGCTTGATTTAGTTTCGACTCAAGAAAGCCTTTTTCTTAAGTGGATCCGGAAGAGGATATTCCGCGATCAAGTGGATAGCCAGGAAGCGTGTGTTTTGCCAAGGGTCTGCGACTAGATAGGTTTAGTTAGGATCTGTGGATTAGAGTAGTTGTTGGTGGTCGAGTGATTTGTGAGGTGATAAAAGCGTTTACTAGTCCGTGTGTGACAGTGAAGCGTTTTTCTACTCATAGATGCAAAACCCCATATGAGTTGTAGGAGTAGCTTTAGGTAATTGATCCGATTCTGATCTAGAGCTATTCATCACACTGAATTATTTGCTAACGTGCTTGATTGCATTTGAAATCACGAAAAAGTGTGCTTTTGAGGATAAAAATGCATTAAACAAGCTTTTGTGGATATTTTTGTATGGCTGACTGATGTTGTGCATATAAAAGAGCATTTGCAAGGGTTCTGTGAAGAAAACCTGCAATTCTGTAAACATAGACATCCTACACGTAGGATGTCTCAAGGGGGTTTTGGGAGACCAAATTTGAAAATTTTGACTGCACCAGTGGGTTCAGAGGGTAGGTTTTACCCTAATAACATATTGACTTGGGTGTTTTTCCCTATTTTTGTTGACCAAAAGCCAAAAGGCGGAGTCAGAAAACATAAAATTTCAGAAAAGGCTTAAATTGAGTGATTTTTGCATGTTTTTGCAATTGTGAAGCATACTTGCACTTGCTGAGAGCATAAGGAAGCATCAAGGACACTTCAGTCTCAAAAAATCAGCAATAGACATCCTATGCGTAGGATGTCTACAGGGTGATCTGGTGGAAATTTTGAAAATCTGAGGTTACCAGTGTGTTTAGAAGGTAGGTTTTACCCTATTTTCACCTGGAAAGTGGAATTTTGACCAAATTTTGACAGATTAAAGCCAAAAGACGAAAATTTCCAGACATCCTACCCAAATTGTGTCCAAGGCCTAATTTTGAGACCAAACCATAGGATGACTCCATAGGCATGTTCTAAATGTTGTATTGAGTGCATGTGATAAATTTCATCTCATTTGGGTCAGTGAAAAGAAGATTGAATAGACTTTAGCTTTTTTGACTTAAAAAGGAAAGGATAGCTAGTTTTGGGGTCTTTCGACATCCAAACTCAAATCTAAGCATAGCACTGGGTTACTGACATCAAGGGGAAGCTGTGGGACAAGTCTGGGGTCAAACAAGCCAAAAAGACATCGTACGCGTAGGATGTCTTCTGTGTGATTTTGGACTCTAAACAAAATTCTGAGCATACCACAGTGATCAGCACCTTAAGGAGAGTCTGTGGTTCAAATTTGGGTTCATTCTGAGCAAAAAGACATCCTACGCGTAGGATGTCTACTGCATAATTCTGAAACCAAAATTCTATTGTGAATATACCATGCTATCACATAGCTTTAGATAAGCCTCCTAGGCAAATTTGGTCCAATTTAGAGTTGATTTGACTTGGGAATTCATCAGAACAAACATCAGGCTTTTGGAATAGATTCTTGATCATTTGACCAACCTATAGGTGTCAGAATCAAAAAGGAAAAATAGCTGTGAGTTTAGCACATCGAGGGGAAACTACAGTGCAAGTTTGAGCTGAAACAGAGCAAAAAGACATTCTACGCGTAGGATGTCTCCTAGGTCATAAAGTGGTCAAAATTCTACTTTGGCCATATAGGGAGGCTCTAAGTATCTCAAGGATTCCATAACTTTTTTCAAAAGTGAATTTGGACCTTGTTTGGCCTATTTACCAAGCATAAACAAGAATTGTCAGACATCCTACTCTTGGAGTGCACTAGAAGCTCTTGCAGCTTAAATCTTGACCGATTGGCATCCAAATTTAATTTTGAGTATACCATTGGGTTGATGAGCACTAGGAGAATCTTGGGGTCAAGTTTGGACAAAATCTGAGCAGTTAGATATCCTACGCATAGGATGTCTAACTGCTTGATTTAGGATGTCTACGCGTAGGATGTCTCCAGCTTGATTCAGGACTCCAAACCAACCTATGAGTACACCACTGTGATCAACACATCAACGAGAAGCTGGGGTGAAAATTTCAAGTCATTCTGAGCAAAAAGACATCCTACGCGTAGGATGTCTCAAGGCCATTTTTAGGTCCAAATGAAATTCTGATCAGACCATTGTGTTGCTCGACTTAAGGGGAGTCTCTGGACCAAATTTTGTTAAATTCTGAGCATATAGACATCCTACGCGTAGGATGTCTCTAGGCTAGTTTTAGGGTCCAACTGTATT
Source organism: Adiantum capillus-veneris (assembly GCF_014529385.1). Classification (NCBI taxonomy): domain Eukaryota; kingdom Viridiplantae; phylum Streptophyta; class Polypodiopsida; order Polypodiales; family Pteridaceae; genus Adiantum; species Adiantum capillus-veneris. The sequence goes on from NC_140934.1 coordinate 37,169,375, forward strand.
TTTGACCATACAAAAGTGTTCACAGTGTCACAGAGATCCCAAATCTTCTTTTAAAATTGAATTTGGACTCATTTTGACCAATCTAAACTGCATTTCACTGTTTTGGCCATAACTTTCACAAACGGTATCGGATCGGAAAAGTTTTTATATCAAAACGTAGCCTGAGAGCGGCTGTACAGATCTTAAAGCAAAACTTGAACTAAATGTATGCCTATGACAACCATTTAGGTTAACTTTGAAAAAAACGTCGTTTGAGGCCTCAAAATACACCCACAAGTTAGGGGTGTCTAAAAGCGACAATTTACGAGAATTGTGACGAAACGGTTGCGGTTTTGGACATAGTTTCGACTTTTTCCTAACCAAAGCACTTGAACACAGTGGACTAAGTCTACTTGAACCAAGCAAAAGCTCTTAAGCCCAGAAATCATGTCTACCCTAGATTCAAACGCAGCTTACACAAGCTTGGAGATCCCGACGATAGAGGAATATCCTCCCACAATGGATCTTCCAAACTTGCAATTGATAAAGACCCATCTTGTTGAGAGAGTTTGGATGATTGGTCATGAGAGTGAAGGACTATATAGATACATTGACGACAATGAGGTCAATCTTTATAGGTGCTCAGATCCATACCTAGAAGAGATAACGAATTACAAGCTCTTATATGTCTACACATACGGAGTCGACTGTCAATGAAGATCTATAGTTGTCGACAAGTATGCACGAGAATACAGAGTTGTAGAAAGCACAAATCCACAGACTGTACTAGAAAGAGGTGGATATTTGGTCAATGAAGGACCACAAATGCCTCCACCAAACACGAGAATTCCTATAGGAATTCCAAGAAGAGAGCCACCAGGATTCCCTTCAAGAGCGATAACGAGAGAAGGATTGGGAGAGTCTCTGGTTAAACTTGTAGACAATCAACGAGTTAGACCATCCCAAGTCCAGAAAGGGGTAAATAGAAAATACTCCGGAGATAAAGATCCGAGAGATCACATAACGGCTTTTAGAAGAGTGATTAGAGCAGAGGAAGTTTCAGATTTTGCGACACAGTTTGCGGGATTTGGATTGACTCTAGAAGATGATGCAGCTACATGGTTCGACTCGGTGGAAAAATGGGATTTTGAGACCCTATATGAGCTCTTTGAGGAGTTTATTGAAGAATTCTCGCCAAAAGGCATTGCTCACAACACGGTCTCGCAAATCCATAGATTCAAACAGAAAGAGAATGAGTTACGCAAAGCATCATTACGGCTCAAGAGATATGTTAAGCTCTATCCGAGAGCGGAATTACCTACGCAAGCACGACTGATGCTAATCTTTATCCAGGGAATGAGACTGCGGGCCTTCAGAAGGATCTGCATATGATAAGGAGGATGACACTAGACGAGTTGATCAAAGAAGCTCTTTATCCAGTGGATAACTGTGAGGCATACAAAGAAAAGGACTTAAAGAGTCAAGGAGATGACACATCCTCTCAACACAGTGTTTCACAGATAAGTGAGTCCATTGCCAAGCCAACGACACCTATTGATCAAGAAAAGCTTATCGATGACTTGGTCAAGAGGTTGATTCCTCTTGTAAGGTCTGATTCGGGAGAGCCGAAGTGGTGTGAAATTGAGAGAAAATGGACGAACCATACGGGGGAAGAGTGCTATTATAGCGATGAAAATGCTAGGGAGAGGTATGTACAACCTGCTCCAGAAGCACCTACTCCACCTAGATACATTACGGGGAATGCGCCAGGACCAGTAGGAGTTTTAAGGCCACAGCTTGTCTTAGGACAACAACCTCCGCTGCCAGGTGCTAGAATTCCGGTAGACATGAGATACATGCCAATGATGGAAGCATCGAATAAACCAACGCCAGTACTAGCTACAATGTGGTATAGCAACCAAAGTGAGTACTACCCTTCGGAGCAACAAAATGTGAGAGAAACACATGGAGTGGTGAGGACGGTATAACCTCCACCTCCTGGGTTTCAGTCGAAAGAAAGAAGGTATGAAATGGACGAAAGGACATTGCAATTCATTGCAAATAGCGACTTATCTAGGTCAAAGCTTGCTTATAGCCAAGAGGAAATGCTAAAAGAATCTCCTCAACCAGAGACAGATTGTCACAAAAGTCGTGACAACCACTTGGTCAAACAATGTCCTCATATGGAGATCACTGAAGTAAATGCCTATTTTCTTGAGTGTGGCATCACTCACTTGATCCGATTGCCCAAAAAACCCAAACCAAATCAGGAAAATCACGACAAATGTATTAGGGATTGTTCAGCTACCTAGTAGCTCAGAAAATAAAAATGTCGTACCAGTTCAAGTGGTTACGAGAGCACAAGCTCAAAAGAAAGCTGATGAGAATCTAGAGACAAAGAACACGAAAAGTGACACGAGTCCAAAGACAGATGATGGACCAAAGACAGACGCACCTAGTCAGAAAACCAAGAGCAAACGAAATAGTTGGAAAGCTAGAAAGACTAGGATGAAAGCACGCAGGGAACGAGAGAAAAAATCCCTAGCTAAGAAGCTTACCGAAGCTCAGGAGAAGATAAAACAACATGAGGAAAAGGAGGCACCTTCTCTTACACAGATGGTTAAACCTCTAGAAGAACCATCCATAGATGAGAAACCGAGAAGTGCTAGTTCAGGAGGATCTGTGTTGGCAGAGAAGGTTAATGAGACATTAGATGCCCTCTTGAAAGCCTATGATGAAAGGCTCAAAAACAACCAAACCCAAGAACACAGGTGGATGACATATCCCTATGCGGAACTAGAAAAGCAAAAGTTTGAAATGTGCCAGAAAATGATTCAAACAGCCCAAGATTTACTAGAACCACCAGTTGCAAAACCTGAGGATGTCATCCGTGTCATGCTTACACAAGTAATCCCACCAAACCAGGAACTAAAAGAGCCAGATTCTAGTCATGAGCACAGATCAAACCTCAAAGACCCAGCATTAGAACCAAGGATAGTACTAAATACCACGGATAACTCTTCTGAGGGATTTCACCAAGATATATCTGAGGATTGTAAAGAGATAGATGGTCTTGACGAATTGTGGAAACAAGTCAGAGAGGCCAATGAAGCCGATGACCTAAGAAGACTAGTAGACAAGACTGGTGATGAACGAGGAGTGTTTCTACCACCAATAGAGGAATTTGAGACTGGATCTCAAATGAATCTAGACATGCGATCGTATTGGGGCGACAAAAGATCTGTACAATCTATGGATAGTCAACCCCATTCGCTAAGAACACTACCGTCCTACATGGGAGAGTACGAGACCAAGTCAGATGTGGTTGCAGTCCCATCACAGAGACTGTCTCCCAACAAGGCCATCGATTCAAAGGGGCTAGTAGATATTCTATCTACCCCAGTCACCTGTACAATAATGTTAGCCGAGTTGCTCAGAATAAGACCAAACATGTGGGCTAATGTGGGTAAATGTCTAGAGAAATTTGGTGTAAAAACCCCAATGACTCAAATCGAGGAAGGCATCAAAGAGCTTGAAATGCCTCAACTAAATACTAGGCCAGTGCCATTAAACAAGGTTGGCGAGTATTACGAGGGAGAAGAGGGAAACACCACCCTTCCTGTGGAATTCAATAATGTAAAAACCATGGAAATCCTTGACAGTGGAACTGGTGTGGCCATTGCAACCAAAGAGGTTTGGAAAAAATGGGGAAAACCTGCCTTGATATCCACACGAATGACCCTGCAACTTGCAGACGGACACAAGGAAAAGCCCCTAGGACTGCTAGAAAAAGTACTTGTTACTTCTTGTGGCATTGAATATGAATACACTTTTGCTGTTGTTGACTTTGGCAAGAAGAACAACTATGACATCATTCTGGAAAGACCATTCATGCGACAATTGAAAATGGTCCAAGATTGGGGTTATGACCATATATACCTGAGACATATGGAAACCATAACAAAGATAAACTTGAGTGACCATAGCTATAGGGATGTGATGAGAACACCGGTTGAGGAGTTTGATTCCGCCACAGTTGCAGGATTAGAACTTCCAGCTTGGTTAGGTAAGCCTAAAGAACTGTGGATGTGTGGAGCTTCACAATGTGGTAGCTTGAAATGTGAGGAATGTATCCTAGAGCGTGCTATAGAGAATATGGACTATATCCCAGAACCATTTCTTGAAGAAGAGTTCGAGCCTTTTGGATGGAAACACATCTTGGCTACTCTGGACGTGTGCGCCGTGGAGGACGCTCCCACAACAAAGTTTTGTGATGACAATGGCTATGACGTCGTTCCTTATTTTGCAGTGAGTGTAATCCAGGAAAACGAAGAGAACCAGACATCAACAAGCTCTCGAAATAAGGAGCAAACAAAGAAATGTGGAGAATCAAAAGATGAAGAAGACGACGAGTTCTATGACTCTGTAGAACACTTCGAGCTTCAAGAAGATCAACGACCCGGGAATCAATGTCATGACTACACGAATAACGTGCATCAAAAGTGGATTCCAAAGTCCTCGGTGAAGACACAGCCACCACAAGCATCCTCATACATGGCTCCTAATAAGGATGCAAAGACTCAGCTAGGAGGAATACGACCAGAGAAACGAGATAACAATTCTCTAATCAATGGGCTAGAAAAGTCCTCCAAGAAACTACCACCAACGAGCAAACAGATAGTAACTTTCCACTACCAGCCAAAAAATCAAGGGAAAGTACAAGAAGTCAACCTTGTTGAGGATAGTAGCGATAGTGATGAATCTTACAACATCCCCTATCATCAACTCAGGCCATCACTATCACCAACCCCTTCAACAACAACCATGACAGGTCAAAAGAACAGGACAATAAGTCAAAGCCAAAAAGCTCGACAAATTTGGATACCAAAAAGCCAGATCGGCCAAAAACAGATATGGATCAAGAAGACAAAGATCTCTAATGACAAATCACAAGATCCAACACCAAAACAAAAACAAGGAAAGCGTGCAGGAACGGGTAAGAATATCACAAAATTGCAAGCTTTCACAACTCAGGTTTGGGCTCCAACGAAGTTGATTCAAGCACAAAAAAATTAGGAATTCATTTGGATTCCAAAACAACCACAATATCAACTTTCAAAGCCTAAATCCCGTCCCCCAACCAAGCATACAAGGGCTGAAGTAAAGACCACTGTTGACTCACACAACAAAAAGGTGGATCCCAAAGAAGTCTCTTCAAACACAAACGAAGCACGGGCAAGTAGGGGTTCCCAAACAAGAGCCAGAAACAAAACAACCAATAAACTCAAAGAAATGGGTCCCAAAGAAGAACAACAAAACTGCTGTCAGTGCATCTCCGCTTGAATTCTTACAATTCTTCCTACGATTACAATACAGTTAGAAGAGAGCAAGTCGCTTCAATCAAGCAACGATACAGGAGCTTCAAAGACCATTACATTGCTTAAAATAGGAAGCCTCACCAACAAATGCCAATAAGCAAATTGCTTATACCCACATCTTGCACAACATAAATCTTTTCCATTCATTGACTGTGTATGCATAATAGGGCTACATTACAAGGCCTGCATAGGCACAACTTTTAATTGCCCAAGCACAACACATACCCTTTGCGATACCCTGTCGTAAAGGATGACTCTAAATAGGAATGGGGGAGGCATTCTGAATGCGGACCTAACATTATGACTCTTAGAGGGCAATGTTTTGCGAGAGACATTGAATTTTTGCGTTTTATTCTGATAATTTTTTGACGAAATTTAGAGTATATGCCCTCATAGTAGTTTCACGGAGGAGTATGGGGACAAAATCCATATATGAGCCCCTAGGGACATGTGTATAGTGTACATAGCATTTAGATTTCTATTTGAATGATTTTTCTTTGGTTAAGTTTTTTTAAAGATTTTCTTTGTTTATTATTAAGAAAAAATAAAAAATCCATAATCCACATGAAGAAAAGACTGACGAGAGGCCTGAGCACTACAAAGAGAAGAAGGTACAGGAAAACGATGAAAATTCACGAAGTATGTCTCAGCAGTCACTACAACAGCCGAAGAACTTGTCACAAAGCAGTGTCAACATGCAACCGACAAGTCATACAAGTCAGAGTCGAGTAGCTAAGCCACAAAATGAGTGAGGTGTTAGTTCCAAAGCTTCGAGTAATATTCTCTGTAGTCTAAGCATCTTAGCTATTCTAGGTACTGCTCAAGCTGGAAGAGTTGAGCATATTTACGTTGTGTCGCTCATGCTGGTATAGGTGAGCAAAAGAGTCGCAGTCTAAGTACTTAAGTCTGGTGAAGTGGAGGAGAAGGTCCAAAAGACACTCACGTACTGAGCACAGTGAGATACGAGTGGAGAAACTTCTACATCGAAAACCCTTCTTGGAAAGGTGGAAGCTATTGAGACATCTTTGATGTCACATGTGCTACATTTATTCCTCAAAACACCCATCATCTCCTTCTTTCACATTGCATGCTTTTGTTGACAAAATTTCTCATATGCATATAGAGTGTCCCATAAATGGCACTTGCATCAAGCACTCTTTCTGTGTTTCACCCAAGCACTCACCTTTCATGAACATGTACTTCACGTTCAACTGCTCAACTCCAATAAGAGCGTACGAAAGGCATTTTTTTTCCCACCGGGTTTTTTTCCTTTTGGTCATCCAGGTTTTAGACCCTAATCTAAAGACACCTATCACCATCCTCTTGTACATATTCCTTCTACATCAACAATAAGGAAATGCTACTCAAATCAATTGAAAATTGAATTGGAGCACCAATTTCAGATCATAGCATACTTCTCCTCAATGGCGAGTCGAAGAATGGCCTACGATGACAAAGCTACAGACAACACTAACAACAAGATTGCACAGGAACAAAGAAGTCCCCAATGAAGAAGAGCAGACATAAAAGTAATCAGAGGATCTCAAAAGATGAATGGTTATGATGATAGATGTCCGCTCTATTGGATCATAGTTCTTGTTGTGGTTCGACAAAGATACAAGCAGTGCAACAGATGAAGCCAAAACAACAACAAAGTGTTGACCGCTCGGTCAACAACACAACATAACTCAAGAACAAAGAAGTCTTCAATGACAAAGAGAAGACATAAGGGTAATCAGAGGATCTCAAAAGCTTGTCGTTGATAATGTGCATCGAATGCTCGGGAGGGTTTTGAACCTCAAATTAGAATAATTAAGTCTGGGATTGGCCTGACAGACAGACTTTGCATTGGAGTGCAACTTGGCCTAAAGAAGTTAAGGGTTTAGCCATACAATTTCTACAAAATCCTTACAAAGTTGTCATTGGCTCACAAGATTAGAAAGCTAATCACTCAATTCTACAGATTGTAGAAGTTGTTTCTGAGAATCACAAATACTCCGAATTCACAGATTTGCTGGAGCAAATGATGGATGGAGCTTTCTCTATCCATGATGATAAGAGTCAAGTTAAACGACATAGATCTGGCAGTAGACGTATAATGACAGAAACAGCTGCTGCAGCTCGGAGCGTGGATGTGAAAGACATAAAGTTCGTCATCAATTATGATTTTCCTGAATCATGTGAAGACTATGTACATAGGATTGGACGAACAAGACAAGCTACTGCAAAGGCTATAGTCTATACTTTCTTTACAACAACAAAACGACAGCAAAGACCACATCGCCATCGACAATCAGGTCATGTCGGGGACGACATGAACGCGGAAGGGGGGAATGTTGACCGTTGGGCCAACAACACAACATAACTCAAGTTTCGTACCAAAGTCTTATCTTTTGCGAGTTATGAAATGCTGCGGATTATGGCTATAAATGTCATTTGTAATGAGTAGTTATTCTAGTTTTAGAAGCCGGGGTACAATGGCACTTCCAGATTGTAAATACAAAGCCATTTGACCCTTTCAACCCCATTTTTGGTTAAACCTAAGGTAGCCTTAGTATATAAGGTACCTAGGTCATTTTGTAAAGAGGACTTTTATCATAATCAAAACTTAGCGCTGCCGTCTACTGTGTGTGAGAGAGAAAGAGAGTGAGCGTGAGCTTTATCCTCTCGCTACGTCCGGCTCGCTCAACACATTGGAGATCCGACTGCACCATTGTTGTAGGCTCGAGGAGAGCTACGCGACAACGCCAAGCATTCCACGTGAGACGAAGCGCACACGCCGACGCATCTACGAGCTATTTGTGGCCGTAAGTGTATCAAACGATGTCTGTTTTCTGCCTGCTAGTAGTCTATAGAATCGTGGCGACATAAGCTACGCATAGGTACTCATAAATTTCAGTTTCGGGCACTTTCAAAATTCTGCTCTATCATCTTACGCGTTTTCCGCAGACGGGTTTAGAGTGAGGGTTTTGAGTGTAGAAGCTTAGGGACAGGTGTATCCTAGTAAGGGGATAGTGTTCCTTAAGTTTCCTACGAAACTGGCATGATTAGGTGAGTTATCTTCCGTATGTGTGTATGTGGCTAGGTGGTGTAGTTGAGAGCAGTCAGGTTCTTGATTGTGGTTTAGTTGGCCTTCCAGAGTGTTGTATGTGTAGGATGGTCTCAGCCTGACAAGCTAAAGAGATTTCTTCCGTGTGCCTATCGTGTCATCTGTGTCCTCGATTGACATTATGTTGATCTAGGTAGTGTTTGCATGCACTTCATGGGTGTGTGAGTCGCTCCCGTCCAACACCCATCACCTCGCTAACTGTCACATGTACACATGTACTTGCCAATTTTCACGTGCGTATTATCCCCCTCCCCCAAACCTTTACAGGCAAGAAAGGTCCCTTAGTGACCTTGTTCGGTAATATTGTTCCCTCGAGAACTTTAAGTGCCACGGGGTCCCCAACCATGGGATCAAGTCATCTCGGGACGGCCTTGTTTCCCCAGCGGGGTTTTGAACCCTCACCACTAGCTTGAGGAGCAGACGCCTTGACGAACATGCCCGCGTGCGCTTGGTTGAAATAGATGTGATTCCACATCAATTTGAAGGTAAAATTGGGATCTTGACATAAAAACTAAACTCAGAATCTCGAGTTTAGTTTTTGTGGACCCCACCATAAAAACTAAACTCGAGATCTTGAGTTTAGTATTTTTTTCGACACACCAAAGGGCCCACAGGGGGAGGTGCTTATCCCTTCCAAATATTAGCCAAGTTACATGGTCGGGCAAGGGCCACGCATAGGCATCACCATGGCCACCTAATTGATGCACCGCATGTTGGGAATGACAGAGAGAACTCGTAGCAACCAGCTAGGAACCTCCTCCTCGGGTGACCCACCCCAAGAGGAGGATGCACTCGAGTGTTCAAGGGCAAGAGCCCTAGCAACGTGAACACCAGGTGAGCCCAAGGTGTCCCTCTAGAGTGTGACTCAACGGGGATTCGACCAAAGCCTTACCGTTAGACCAACCCTTTTGGGACCCCGAGTTTAGTTTTTACTCGTCGACGGAAGAGAGCGCCCTTGATTTTGCGAAAGAGCCGTTGATCCCATGGTTGGGACCCCGTGGCACTTAAAGCTGAGGCTCTACAACCTCCCCACCGCTCGCCATGCAAACGTAGAATTACTTAGAAAAGTCATTTAGGGACCCTTCCTACACCATATTTATATTACTAGGCAGAGACTAGATAGGAGGACAACATTGTTGTAGATCCTTTTGTAATTAGCTTATGGATTCCTTATACTTACGCTAGACTTATTTACTATAAGCATTATCAAATGCAGAATGTCTCTTCTTGGTTTCCATATTGAAAATTTCATCAATCTCCCCCTCAAAAAACCTCCAACATGTGTCTGCTCAATATGTAGAGGCTCGAGGGGAGGGAGTGGGTAATGAAGAAGCTTTGAGCTTCGTACGGGTTCATGTCCCGGGACATGCAAAATCCCCCTTCAGCTTCGCTTTCCCCTTTCCTCTTTGCCGCGAGCTCTGCTTTCGTGCCCCTCTGCTGACTGCTCGAAAACATAGCAGACTCAATCTATGAGAAATTCTCCTATTATAACTCATGAATTGGCATTCTGGTCAAAGACAACAAGAAATGGAAATTTTTTATGGAGTCTCAAGAAGTGGAACTAGAGGATGAAATGCCTATGGACATATCCCATAGAAATTAAATGTAGTATCCCTACTAATGCTCATTCTTCATCGAGGGCAGTGGAAAAGGGGAAAAGCTAGAAGGTTTAGCATTTGGAATGGCATATGCCCAAGATGCTCTTCTGCAGTAGAGTTTTTACAACACACCCATTTGTTTCCCTATCTAGCCAAAGTCCAATATGCTATGAACCCCTTCACTATTGAAGAACTTCTTCTTGGAGAGTGGGGGATTCCCTTATGAAACATTTGGAGAAGTCTCTACTTGCCATACCTGGTGCTCATAAAATGTTGCTTTGCATCAAAGCTCCTTCGCAAATCCTACTCACTGATCCCCCCTCTCAAATTCATAAAATTCTTTAAGTGGCAGGAAAACGCACTTACGTGCTTGATCCTAGTTGTGATGCATTCACATGCTCATCTCGGAGGTGCAAAATAAATGATACACATAAAATTTACATAAAATGACCTATATTATTAGATAACTACATTGCAACTATCTCTCAAAAAAATATATTTCCACATTTTTAATGTTAATGCTCATGTACATGCAGACATGAGATCTTGCATATGAAACATGCAATAGTAATATGCATTTCTTTTTTCCCTGTAAGAAACATGTCATCCACATACAGAAAGAATGGCTGAGACTCTTACAAAGACCATGACTCAAGTATCTTCTCATACCAAGCAAATGGCGACACTTTGAATGGATGACCTTTATTTTGTTCTTTTGTAACAAGGCTACTATGTTTTGCATTGCTTACATATTCTCGTGTAACAAGGCTACTATGTTTTGCATTGCTGACACATGCTCATGTAGATCCTCACTCAATTATAGTCTCTAGTCGCTTACTTTCGTTTTGTAACAAGGCTACTATGTTTTGCATTGCTGACACATTCTCATGTAGATCCTCACTCAATTATAGAGTCTCTACTCGCTTACTTTCGTTTTGTAACAAGGCTACTATGTTTTGCATTGCTGACACATTCTCATGTAGATCCTCACTCAATTATAGAGTCTCTACTATGTTTTGCATTGCTTACTTTTGTTCCTTTGTAACAAGGCTACTATGTTTTGCATTTTATACACATTCTCATATAGATCCTCACTCAATTATAGAGTCTCTAATTGATGTACAAGTCGACTTAATGCAATGCCAATGCACAAATGCTACAATCCATAGCAAGGATGCCACTAGTACGGCCGGCTGCCTTCGGCGGCCTCTCGCTCTCCCCCCCTCTCTCTCTCTCTTTCGCGTGCAAAGGGGCTTCTTTTAATTTTGGACTTTAGCCTTCAGGTCGCAGATTGCGACACGTGTAAAGGGCTCCCCCTTCCGCCATATTATGTTAGTAGATTCTTCAATACTAGCATACCAAACTTGCATAGAAGCCCCTTTTGAGTTTTGTGCCAGTGAAATGAAACTCTCTGCCATTGCACATACTTGAAAGACCAATACAAGTATTAAACATTTATATCCAAGTATGACTACCCAAAAGTGTAGCCAATTAGAATCACACAAGTTTTGAACTAGTCGATAGGCGTTCTCTCTCTTGAAGAACAGGTCTTGAGTTCAACTCCTCGTCGGCTAGATCTTTAAGGTCTCTCTCATTGTGAACACTAAGTAGTAGTAACAAGCTGACTTTGGCATCACTCAGAACTTGAAAAACATAATTTTTGTCATTTTTCTCACTCTCAAATGTGCAACGGAAAAGGTGAATCAAATCTGATACCGCGAGCAAATCTCCTCTGTGTGCGATTGCCCATCGAACAAGCCACCAGCGCAACACCTGCAAGCAATGTCGTCTGTGTGTCGACCCATTGCGCACGCCTCAAGTGCAACACCTGCAATGCAATGCAAAGGGGAAGCGAAAGGGGGAGGGCAGAGAGTGAAGGGCTAGAGGAGGGAAGTGAGATGCATAAACGCGAGAGAGAGAGAGAGAGAGAGAGAGAGAGAGAGAGAGAGAGTGAAGAGATAAGAGATAAGAGAAAATGTTAGAGAGTAGTATAAACCCAAAACAATGGTAATACTTTGCAATGACTGAATGATATAATACAAGGGGGGGTCCATGTATTGAGTCCTCTAAGTTTTCCTATTCAGTATCCAACAAATTGCACCCAATAATTAGATAGGTGACTCGTAAACATGCCACATCATAAACTAGCCCAACGGACCAAATCTATCCCTTGATTGGGCATATAAAGGAAATTTGACATGGTGGGCACAACACGCGTTTGTCATGGTCCAAAAGGTATGTCTACCTTAGGTACAACCAGCCAAAGCCACAAAGTAGCCCTCCCTCTCTAATCTACACCTAGGAGATATTGAAGCCACCAACGGACATGAAAGTGTAACTCTAACACCCCCTCCCAAGTCCTAGACGGAAAACCAATCCAAGAGAGCCAACATGAAAGGATAATTCTGCATGTGATAGAGGTTTGGTGAAGATATCAGCAGGGTTAGCTGACGCAGGACAATACTCTAGTCGAATAGAGCCATCCATGGCCTTCTCACGAACAAACTGGTATTCTATTTCTATATGCTTGGTCTAGGCATGAAAAGCCGTGTTCCTCACAATGGCTATACAACTTTGGTTTTCAAAGTAGATCATGGTCATGTGCTGCGGGGCAAGCCAATCTCACGAAGTAGTCTTCATAACCACATTGACTCTCATACTTGGCCTCTATGGATGATAAGGCAATGGTAGGCTGCTTCTTACTGCTCCATGAAATCGCCCTGGAGCCAAATGAAAAAGTGTAACCTGTAGTTGATCGTCTTCCATTTGGATCAAGAGCCATTTTTTTTAAATCCAATTGAATTGCACAAGCCACCCGACAACATCATGGAAGAACTATTGTAAACTTCACTTAAACTTACGATTAAGACAGATTTTCAAAAAAGTATCCTTTAACGGGTCAAGCATTGCAACAAAATTAGGGGTGCATAAAATCGCTTTTTTGGGTAGGTTTGGGAGGATTTAGTTAATGTTTTGGACATAGCTTTGACTTTTAACTACCCAAAACTCTTTGACCTAAGGGCTACAGGGGCTTTTCCACTATCCCTTGGGCTCAAGTATATGGAAAAGGATTTGATGGGGTAGGGAATGGTCATTTACTGACCATTCCCCATAATATTGACGGCCCCATGGTGACCGGCGGAGGCCGGGAGCCATGGTGGGAGTCAATATTATGGGAATGGTCAGTAAATGACCATTCCCGGCCGTCAAGGTCGCTGGGAGGGGGGCCAACAAACTACCATTGCTCGCGTATAGTTTGCAGCAAGTTACAGTCAACGAGCTCAACCGGTTGCATGCACAGCAGTGTCAGAGCACACATGTCAGGTAGAGCCCACTCGCCTTCATAGAGAGTTCCCGTTGCTGACTTGGCATATTTTCATTGATACAGTGGTTAATTACGGGTGCTGACACGGTGTGCAATCATTGGCAATGATTGCAAGGAGGTTGACGGATTTATTACGAGTGCTGATGGGGCTCACGTTCATTGGCAATGACTGGAAAACATTATGTGCGCTAACTTGTTAAGCAGCCTGTATGTTTCCTTGAGTTGAGTTGGCAGAGCTTAATTGAATGCATGACAAGGACATTCTGTGTGCTTATCTGGCAGCAATCGGGCGGCTAGTGGAGTCGATTCCGCTCAGGAAACGCCAGGGGATGGAGGGCCAGGATCCCCTGCCCCGCGACCAACGACCTTGACGATACTCTTGTGGCCCAAGCCTTAAAAACTAGGATAAATCCATCCAAGTGTGATTAAGCCTTCTGGGCATAAAATCCAAGTCTAGTCTAAACTAAGATTTTCATGGTGATGGTGAAGTACACTTACTTTTTGGTGCACAATGAGGAAAAAGTGGAGGAGCCTCGATAGTAAAAACCTTCTTAGGACTCATGCTACTCTTTTATGCTAGTCTATTATGACACTTCGAAGTGTTCCATAAATGCTACATAAAGTCCATAGAGAACTCATCTAATCTCTTTTTTTTTGCGCCACATTCTAATCTCATTCTAATCCTTGAGTATGCATGATGGGCGTCTAACAATCAGACACATGCATTAGGTATGCTTTTATTGTTTAACCCATGCCCATGCACTTTACTATTCTCCACACTTGCTTCAACAACAACCAAAGAAAAAGATGAGGCATTTTTTCCCACTGGGTTTTTTCCCTTCTTTTCAAATTTTAAAAAACTAGAGTCTCATCATCAGGCAACACATGGACGAATCATGACAAGCGATGTCATATATTAAGATACTCCCAAGGCACCCTACTCAACGAAGCGATAACCTAGTCATGATAGAGGGTGTCCCTTGCAAAATCCGTTCCTGGTTGTGATTAAGTTTGGACACGAGGGTGCTTCACTTGTTAGCCTCAATGACACTTTGAGGTACATAAACCAAAAAACCTTAGGAAGAAGATGTTCAACCCAGTGGCAAGATTCTAACTATAAACACATAGGCAATTTCCACCACTAAAGGACAACCTAGAATGAGTTTCGGTCAAGGTAACCGCTTACCATTTTTTGAAATTTATTTCTAAAGGTTGGTGGCTACTAACTTCGTTCCCATACTAACTTCATCACCCATCCACATTATGGTTGTGAATTTACAGTTGGGCATATAATTGCTCCACACTGCTACTCAACCAGGCAAATGCTCTTCCATGCTCTTTTCCCGAGTATAAATCTTAAAGAAGGCAGTATCAAGCCATATGTGGCTAACTTTCATCACTAGCCCTCTCAAGCATTAAGTTATGACTTGGTAGTTCATTCCCACAAGTCTTCCAGACTTCACCTTGGAGACCCTATCCAAAGTAGTTTCCACGAACGGACTCAATAGATCGGGGGGAGCTATACGCTCATACAAGGGTTACACATGCCAATTAGGGTTTGATCAACCATGGTAAATGGAGATAGTGATGGTAAAAGCAAAGACTGGGGCCTAATATGGCTATATGGAGTCTGCATCACTTGGAGCCCTAGTGGACATATTCTTTGAGTGTTGCGGGAAATTTTGTGAGAAGGTTAAAAGACTAGTCAGAGTGGTTTGTTAGCAAAATTCAACTCTGAAGATGTCCAATGTAGTCATATAGTAGTTTATTGGAGTAAAGATAAAGAATAGAGTGAGCATACAAGTTTGTGTCTTAATTTAAGCTATCAGTTGCAAATATGGAGATAAAAGGTGTTATGGGCATTGCTTGAGCATTGCATATAATTATTATGATATTTCTCAAGAGTTCAAAGGCAATGCTAGATGTGATGTAAGGCTCCCAATTTATGCCTAGACTAGTTATTGTCCGCCCGAAAAACTAGTTTGAAGCCTTGAGTATAAGTATCACTTTATAATGTGAGAGGGTTTTTGAACTAATTTCAAAGAAAGAACTCTCCTCTCCTTGGCAACAATCTCAAGCTTCAATAGATAGTAAACTTGGTTGTATCTTTGTTGAGGCAATGAAGAGCTTATGGCCTTTTTTACTCTCTTCTATTCTCAATTGAGCGAATGTGTGCTTTCTTTTTCACACTGCAAGTCTTCTTACGATACTATTTGCATGCTTGTGTATGTGTAGAGAGAGAGGTGATCTCTCCATTTCTTGCATGTGCTTTCTATCGAGTGTGTGCATGTGCATGTGCTTCTTTGTGCATTCCATGCTTGAATGTATGCGTACTTTTTTGTTTGTAAATTGTTGATTGAGTATGATTGGTCTAGCGAGTGGGATTGAAAAGAGACATCTCCACCATGATACTCTCGTCATGAGTTTGTGGCTAGGTAGAGTAGATCAAGATTTGTTGCACAACAAATTCTTCCATATGCAAGTATGGTTTCTATCAAGCACTAACCTAGTAGGCTAACCGGATTGATGGTTTAGAGAAAACGTGTGAAATGGGTATTGGTCAATTTTGGTCTAGAAACCGGCAATTCAGTCTTTTGGACTTTCTAAATTATCATAAATGCAATCGCATATATGCATGTAATGAGCATCTATGCAAATCTATATGAGCATTATGCAAGCCATTGCCAACACTCCTTGAACATTCTTATAGCTCCTTGATTTACATCCTCACATATTTCTTTGCAGTTCGGTTGCAAGAGGAACGGCTAGATAGTTAAGCCAAGTGCATCAATCATCAGGATATGTGCTATCTTTATGAGCATTATGCAAGCCATGCCCAACACTACTGGAACATTATTATGGATGCTTGAAGTACATTTCTTTGTAGGTCTGGTTGCTCATTCTTTTCGTATGC
The DNA here is from genome assembly GCF_014529385.1 of Adiantum capillus-veneris. Taxonomy (NCBI): domain Eukaryota; kingdom Viridiplantae; phylum Streptophyta; class Polypodiopsida; order Polypodiales; family Pteridaceae; genus Adiantum; species Adiantum capillus-veneris. The sequence goes on from NC_140934.1 coordinate 37,185,678, forward strand.
TTCTTCAGTGACATTCATGTCCTCCTTTTTCTAAGAGGATAATAGGTAGGATCAATCCTGATCTATCATATGGCCTTTTGTTGAGTCATGTGCCCCTCCATGTAGGTTGGTTTTTTAAACTGTTGACCTCCCAATGATTGACAAAACTGTCATAGCCACCAAGTGCATTGATTGGGGATATTACGAGAAGCTTTAGTCTCATCAAGATGACTTCCCTCTTGATGAAGAGTATATAGTAAAACCAATAATCAATGCTAGTAGAATGGGAAAATCTCATCACACTTTCAATACATCATCCATTGTTCATTTATCATCACCACCTCGTGTTCTTTCTCCTCCTCTAGCATATTTGGCCTCAAGTGGAAAAGTATGCGTCTTTGAGTAGTCTACAAGAGAAATATCAAAGTCTATATGTCTAATACCCTCTAATGGGATTTCTATGATTGTGTCTTGAGTGCTACATAGGATTGGAGAAATCCTTGCACCTCTCATTGTATCCTAACAAAGGAGGAGATCCCTTACAGCATGTAGTTCCACCAGAGGCTTCATTCATGATACTTTGTGACTTCTCAAGTGAAAAGACACAATGAAAGATATGGTTCAAAATTGCCAAACAAGAATAGAAAGCACCTAATTAATAAAACAGTTTTGTTGTGATGCTACACACACAATAATCAAAGCTATTTCAAACCTTGGATCATGGAACTTGAGAGCATAGTCTTCTACACAAGGGAAACAAATGCATGGCTGGTGGTTGCTACACCAACCATTAAAATATTATGAGTCAGACATTACACTAGACCCTTAAATCCACCCGTCAGACTACGCCAATTGCAAGAATCCCTTTCGCATTCAAAACCAGCCCTGAGAATTAAGCTCGCTAGAACCCCAACTTCCACAATTTTTCTCATTTTTTCTCTTCCAAGTATGTGTTAGTGCTTTTTGGCTTTCTAAACCAAGTCTTAGTGAAAAGGAGGGGCATACATTTGGATATTTTGTTATTATTTTTACTTAATGGACCTACCTTTGCATATGAAGCATTTGGATTTTTTAATTTTATTTTATTTTACTTTTCTCAAGTGTATAAATGGACCCCTTCATTTAGGAGCCTCATATGACTTCCTTTTAGTTTTTTTAAATTCATAGGGCCAACACCTTGTTTGTATTTTGAACTTGAGCAACTCAGAAATTCATGGCTAGACAACAAACAAATGCACCACACGCCATTGATGGCATTTCTGGTAAATTTGATAAGCAACAATCAATGCACCAAATACAGGAACCAAAAGAGAGCTCAACATCACCCTTGATATATTATCCATTGGACAAGCCGCATGTATCCAACACTCTACTCGCTTGAATGCAAATTATTAAAGGTGTAAAAGAAGGTGAAGGTTCACTTTGGCATTCTAAAACAATAAAAGGGAAATCAAGCCATGTAAGCCTGTGAAATGAAGAGAGTGACAAGAGACTCATTGGCAAACTAAAACCAAAAGTAGACTTCAACTATTCACATGAAAAGGTAATGTAAGAAATTATAAAATTTTGAATGTCGTCCTAACTCTCTTCTCCTCTGAGGCTTGTAAAATCTTATAACAAGCTTTAAGCAATTTGAGTCACCAGACCTAGCAACTTATTACGCTCATTGACATATGGCCTGGTCTGGACTCCACATGTTGAAACTCATTGAAAACACTGGTATGAACACACAATAGGTGGTTGTCAAGCTTCTCCTAGCCTACAGTAGGGATAAGGGAGCAGCTTAGGTCAGGATCTTAGATCTGAGTCAAAATGGATCACTTGATGTGGAGGGGTGACTGTAAAATAGCTCAATTACATTATAGCTATAGGTGGTACTCTCCCATCTTTAACAGTCTTGACTATGTCTTCAATGGAATCGCATTGAGAACCTTTTCCACGAATTTCCCTTCAGACCGGCGATTTCTTTGCCCAAAAAAAAAAGGAAAGTTTAAAATTACCATTTTTGGCTGCACATACATCAGTTCCATCATAGCCTTGAGTGCAAGACCTTGTGGAAAACCTGAAATCTACAAAAACCCAACCAGCCATTATGAAACTCTTAGCCTTGAAAATTTCTGGAAGTTACAAATTTCCCATCCTTATTTTTTTGGGTTTTGGCTAATATCCTGATACTCAGCTGGGTTCACAACACAATCATAATCGACTGTGGAAAACTTGCCCAGGCAAAAAAGCATTTGAAGGTTGGTTCTCAACGGGTCTTGAAGCTTCATCACTGCTCCCTTTCATGATATGTGATTGCTTTGATAGTTCCAACTTTGTCTCAGCCAGGAACTTCGCAAAGCGCGATCCTTTCTCTGCTGTCTTTAAATCGTTTGAAATATTGCTCTCCCTATTGGGTAGACCAGGTAAAAAGGGCAATACTTGAGTGGGCCTTGGAGGGGTAGGGGGGACCAAGGCCCAAACTGCTGAGAGCTGCTCATCGGGGATAGCCAATGCTGAAAGAACAGATGGATCCTTCAACTCTAAGGGAGTAGAATAGAGTAAGCAATGTTAGTACATCAAAATAACTAGGCAGAAAATATACATTAATTAACCAGGAAAATGCAACCCAACCTCCAGAGGCAAAAGCAAATATTGGCTTCAGAGATGCATACGGTATGCTGAAGTTGAGGTGTGGAATTACAGCACCCCCACTGTGCCTTGCATTGCTGCAAATAACCAATTAGCTTGTTACCAACGTGAGCAGGAAAACTTTAATAATGCAAAAGAAGCCAAACCTCGTCACTAGCCCTATCAAGTGTCCATTTTCATTCACAACAGCCCCTCCACTTCCGCCTGGATGTACAGCAGCTGTGGTCTCTAGCATTGCTGGAAACTCCTCTTGAGGAGACCCAGGCAGGCTACCTGCCCTGACGACCCGAGAGACCACACCTGCACTAACAGAAGGGCACAGATCTGTCCAAAATAGATATTGATGATAAGTATTAAAATTTTAAACACAACTTGAAGTAAAGAGATTGACTTTGATAACCTGAAGGCTGGTGATGAGTATTAAAATTTTAAACATAACTTGAAGTAAAGAGACTGAGTTTGATGACCTGAACGGGGCCCAAAAAGACCATGCCCAATAACAATTGCTGTTGTGCCTGGGAAAGGGCAAATTTCTTCGGGTTGTATTGGCAGTAAGCCAGCGGGAGCCTTGTCAAGCTGCAAGAGGGCAATGTCCAAGGGTCCTCGAGAAATGTAAACGGCCCTGGCATCATACCAAGCGCGGGGAGCTGGATGCTCCAATCTCACCCTGATTCTTCTGTAGCTTCTGTAGTTTATTTCAAAAGCTGGCTGCACAACTAGGCAGTCTTTGGATCCAGAGGTCACTGACTCATCTCCCCGCTGAGTCACTTGTAAGTCTACGTCTCCAACAGGAAGTTGCAACTTTTCAGTAATCTTTTGAAAGCCCTCAGAAATACTGGAACTTTCTTTTGTTGTAACTAAGGGCCATCTCCTGTCCTTTAAATTATGGGTTCTAAACTGATTGGTTGAGATTGCCACCTCACTTAGCGACTGTGAAAACTGAGTTTTTCCAAACCGCCATGGTTCCAACAAATGGGCGTTGGTAAGGATGAGACCCTTGTCATTTATCAACACGCCAGAAGCCCAAGCTCCATCACCAACAGTAACTAACACCACGGAAGCTACAGCCCTACTAATATTTGATGATATGTGCAATTGCTGCCTCCTGCTAATCTTGCCCTCTTCTCTAGCAAAGACATCAGTGCTTGGAAACTCTACTAAATCTCCATAACTTGACGGTTTTGAAAAAGTAGCTAGTCTATGGGAAGAGCATGCATGCAAATCTACTCCAAACCCTCGTAAAGCAGGATCGAGAGCCTCCCATGTAATCACCAGCTGCAAACTCAACGATCACCATTTCAAGATTTTTCAAAAGAGGGAAACATTATTCCTGATGCATTCATTTACCTGTACTTCTGCACCACCAACTTTCTGTCGTAAAGGCCTGGTAAGCATGCCAACAAATGCTCCCTTCTCACTGAACACAGGTGCACCCTCCATTCCTTTGTTGTAGACTTAAATTAGCTATCTTCTAATCATGTTATTAACTGAAAAAAACATACACTGATGTAAGATAGGAACCATACCTGGGAGACAACGCAAATCAGCCATTAACAATGAAGTTTGTGAAGAGACAGGAGGCCAGCAGTTGGCAGTTATGCCCACAACCATGCTGCTGACCAACATTTTTTACTTAGTTCAAGTTGCACAAAAATTAAAGAATTTCTGTTATAATGTAGACAAACAATGTTCAAGGTCAAGTTCCTTTCGCACCTGTTGAAGAAGTGTAAAGGAGACAAGGCTCCAAATGGAGACCCCACAATCAAAAGAAAGTCCCCTTTCTTGTATGACTCAGACAAAACTATTCTGGAGTTTATCTGCATAAACAGGAAGGCCCTGAGCAGCAAACCAAAGGAAAACGAGGTTACATAGCAACATAAATATTGCAAATTCAATATAGAAAGTTTAAGAGCCTAATGGGCCTGTCAAGCATTCCAAAGATAGAAACAGAAACCTTGACAAAGATAGAAACCCTGCACAAGATAACAAGCAAGCCACCAAAAAATAGGAAAAACTCGAAACTAACACTTCTAAGTGACATGCCACAAAAACTTGTGAAGGCTCAAGGGTCTTTCTCTGTTCCAGAGCAATATCTTTCTCATGCTCTACCAACAAGTTTTTTTTTTTTTCCAAAAGAGAATCTTTCTATTAAAATCACCTCAAGGGCACAGACCCCAAGGTAGAATTACATCAGAATAATACAGAGAGAACACCATAAATGGTATCACCAAAAAATAAAAACCTAGGGAAATCTAAGATACAAGATTGCCTCAAATCAAGGCTAGATATGGGGGTTAAGTCTTGAAGACCTCCTAGGCATCTTCAAAGACTCAGCAGACTTCTTAGCACTTTCTACCAAAGAAGGAAAATGCCGCTCATAAGCTGAATTTATGCCTTCGGAACTGCTGCTGATATCCAAATCACTGCCCTGAGGATCAACTGGCGGATCGTGAAAAGCTGGTGAAGAAGTAGTATCCGAGGAGAGAGGAGAAACATTTTTTCTTCTTCTATACACAAAGCTTTGGAGCCTCTGTTCTCCTAGCTTGTCGTCTTCTTTTCTTCCCTTCCTTCCTCCTAGCTTTCTCTGTTTCACTTCTTCTCCTTACCAAGTGATCTTCCAATCCCCCATTCGCATGAAGTGCCTCTTGTTTTGAAGCTTGCTGCCTTTGATCAGGAGAAATCCTGCGTCGAGTACAATCTGCAGCAACATGGCCTTTTCTGCCACAAACAAAGCAGTGACCAGGAAGACCAATGAAGAAAACCCTCTGTAAAATTTCTCCCCCATGAATGGTCGGGAGCGAAATAAATTGCGGAGGGTTCTTTGCCAAGGATGGGAAGAGCACCATCCTAATGGAGATTGTGCAATCCTCATCATCAGGAATCGCAGCATCTCCAACCACAAAACCCATACATCTCCCAATTTCATTAACATGCGGAGAAAATTCTGGAAGAAGTCCTGGGAATCTAGCTGTAACTGCAATTCCACCTACAAGTCCATTTAGATCCATTCCCTGTGTCCATTTGGCAAGAAAGCCTATGGCAAAATGAAAGTCCATAGGGCCCTGTGCTAAGACCTCCATGGCTTGACTTTCAGACTCGAACTGCACCCTGAAGAAGCCTCTCCCGAGAGAGGGGAGACATTCACAATCTTAAAATTGACGTGAAGAAGTGAAGCTTGAAAATAGTCCTTCAATAGCCTTGCTGAGCATAGACTTCCCACCACTTTACAGGCCAAAGAACAGGACTCCAAGCTTACGGTAGATTCGTGAATGGCGCGCAAGGTGTCAGAAGAAAGATGAATACCTATTGCAGAAGCGGAAGGGGGGGGTCGGAGGGCCTCATAAGGGTCTCCTGAAAAGGTTCCTCGAAGAGGAACGTCCGCCCCTGCAGCATCCATCTCCTTCCCAACATAGCTCTCCATATCAATCCTTTTGTAGTTGTGGGAGGGGGGGGGGGGGGGGGGGGGGGGGAGAGGAGGGGAGGGCAAGGGTAAGGAGGCGAGCAGATAGGGATGGACGACGCAGGGATGGGAGGCGAGCTGGGAGGGGGGGGGGGGGGGGCGTATATGGCGAGGGCAGCAGGCAGGGTAGGCGATAAGGTAGGGAGGGCCAAGGGAGGGAGGGGGGGGGGGGGGGGGGGGGGGGGGGGCGCGAGCTGGAGGGATGAGGCGAGGGAGCAGGTGGGGATGGCGATGGAAGCTACCAACAAGTTCCTTCCAGAAAAAACAAATAATTATAATTCTGTAATTATGTCCGACTCTCGTAAGACTTTTAAATTACGATAGCCCCTTCGTGCATGTTGGGGTTATAATTCCAAAAATCCAAAAAACGAAACAGTAATGGCATCTCCCTCTACCCATTGGGCAACGGAGTTGGTACACCACCCTTCGGCTAAGGTCCCCAGGGAAGGAGCCCCTTAACCACGACCATTACAATGCCCAGCAGCATCCATGTGTAAGTTATAACAGAGGATGTGCTGCTGAAACTCTCAAACATCATGAGGAATAAGGCGCACAGATGTGATCTGTAGAGACTCCTTGCCCCTATCACACTGCATCGAGTCAGGGAATGCCATCATGATATAGAGTCTATTGACTATCCTGTAACAAATCGGTCATACATCATCCCGACAATTTGGCAAAACCTGGTATCAACCCTGCAGTCAACGTTTTGCCCTGAAAATTTCTTAAGCTCTCACTTGCCTCCAACATGGCACTACAACACTGCCAGGCAAGGAACTAACAAATATGTACCTAGATGAATCCAGGATAAGCACCCTTAAAGGAAAGTAGTCACCCACAAGACAATATAGCCATCAGCTCCATCATGCATAGTATTGACTAAATACCACGACATCCCCACTAACGTCGTCAGTGCCCAATAGTGGGTGTAGAACTAGGTACTAACATATGCTCCCAAACACCACACACACATGAGCATACATCAACACAAAGTTCAGCGTACTGAGTTTCTGTCATGACTCCGGAGAGCAAGGGCAGACTCAGCCATAATGAAGCCTAGCACTAAAAGAAGCATTAAATCGAAAACATTAGCACAAAAATGAGGGAGTTGATAGGGCATACGCACCACAAAAGATAGAAAGGATTAGCACATATCAACTGGTCGTAACTAGGACGAAAACTTCACAATGTGAAGTCTGCATGTCAGCTCAAACCACTATCTCAAGAGGAGGTATCCTACATTGAAGAAGAGGCTTTGCCTTTTTGGAATCCCTCAACGGTTTCTGAAGAGAAGTGGATATAGTCCAACCCCTACTGCAGCACCAAACTATCAAACATCCAACACTATGCATAGCAAGCCCACTTCCCTACTCCAACCACGTTAATACTGCATGAATGTCATCCACCTTCCAAAAGAACCCCAAGACCAAGGTAATGGAGCTTGCCATTCACTTTTGGAAAGAACCTCAAGACCAAGGTACTTGAGGCTTTCTTTCCACTACCTTGATAGGCTCATCATCAAAAAATAACAAAGTACACCTTGCTCCATTTTTCAGAAGGATAACCTTTGTTTTGCATTCACCTACCCTACAGCTGCTGTGTGCAGAAGTTTTGAAAGAAGCAACAGAAAATGTGCATCCACATTTGCAGAGACATCATTTTATGTCAAGAAAGAACTCAAAACAGACTCTTTATAGTACCTTTCGTTTTGGCATGTCGATGCTCAAGAGAGCAACTCTCGTCATTGCAAAAGCAACATTGTCGGTATTTTTCTCCTCATCTGCAATAGAAAATGCTTCCAATCCTTTGGAGACCAATGCCTGATCGCTTCCCTAGTAGAGAAAACAAAACATGTGATGGGGAGCATGACATGGGTGAGGTGAGCAACCATTCAAAAATTGTAAATAAGGGAGAATGCTCTACTTTGTAAGATAAAGCGCTTGTTCCCGGAGATCGAGAAGGATCCGCATGAGCTAGAGCCCAGCCTACTTCCCAAGCTCCATCGGAACTTCCACCATGGGCATCCAACAAAGCCTGCAATGCTGTTCCAGCTAATGGTACATCCGCCTGAATAAAGTAGGAAAGAATAAGCTATCCTGCTTCCGCCAGGATCAAGCAAAGGATCTGGCAAGCTTGAACAACACCAACCAGGCCATCAAGTTTCGCTGACAGCCAGGATGAAGAATGCTTTGAATGATGATAAGCTACATCCTCCAACCGTCCATGACGCTGCTCCTGCTTTAGATAAAGAAACTTTTTCAGTCAGTTCCCCTTCCAACTAATTCACCTGTTCACTTTGTAAAGTGAACCAAAGAGCCCAATTTATTATCTAACCACTTAAGTGCTGTTAAAAAATCCACTGGAAATTAATGCTTACAGAACCAAATAAAAAAGACGACCATGCTATGTATCACAAAGTAGAAACAAGATTTTAAATGATCCACTCTGTTCATGATCTAAAAATTCACCAAGGAAAGGAACTGACAGATTTTACAAGCACAAACAGAAGGCAATAACGCTACCCAACCTGCTCAAAATGCTCCAAGAGAACATCGATCTCAGCACCAGGAATCAGCATCACGTCCCTTCGAAACTACAAGATAGCACAATACTTATTAGGATGCAATTGAACTTGGCTCGAGCGCCCACAGCAGCATCTATAAAAATTCTATTCAACCGTTAGGTCGCACCTGAGAAGTAGATTCCGATGACAAAGGCAATTTCCGAAGAAAAGGTTCAACGATGGATGCACATGTTACCACTACAGATGTGCTGTCACTTCCATTGGGTAAAAGCCATCCCGATGCTGACAGTGTAGTATCACCTGACCTGGAAAAAACAGGAACCACAAGAACAGTATTTGACACTGAGGCACGCCTAGTAGGCATGCTTTTTTTAATTCCAGCTTCAGAGAGCTTTTGAAGATCATGCGGTGCCTGAATGAACCTAGTTAAGTGTAATATTGCTAACTAAGGCTACAAATGAATGAAAATGATTTCTCCGAGGGGTTGACCACGAACTTCACTCCAGTCCAAGGGCATTTGAATCTGAAGATTGGGAAGTACTCTGATCGAGAATCTTTCCTAGCTGCTCCAATACAAGCATGCGATGTTATTTTGGGAATGCCTTGGCATTACAAAATTCATCCTCTCCCAGATTATGTAAATAAGGAACTGTCCTTTTCTTTCAAAGGGCAGCAGTATGATGTAGATGCAAGTGCTAGTGATTGGCGTATGCCCATGGTCAATCACACTGTTAAAAAAGAAACGAAGAAGTGTCTTTTTGCTCACTTGATTTTTGTCAAAGAACGAGAGATGAGTGGTGTATATGTTTTGTCAAAATTGGATAAATATCGCCTAACTTTCTTAATCAATATCAGGATTGCTTTCCTGACACTTTGCCAGATGAATTACCTCTCTTGAAAGACCAGAAGATCATCGTATTGATCTAATTCCGGACAGTTCACCCCCAAATCAGCCACCTTACAGAGTTAGTCTCTTACACCAAGAAGAAATTCTTAAACAAGTGAATGACCTTTTAGAGAATGGTCTTGTTCGCCCTAGTACTTCTCCTTATTGTTCCTAGTATTGCTTGTTCAGAAGAAAGACGGCACTTTCCGAATGTGCATCGATTATCGTTCTTTAAACAAGATTACGATTAAGAATACATTTCCGATTCCTCAAATTGATGATATTGTACACAAGCTACAAGAGGCATGAATTTTCAGCATTATAAATCTCAAGAGCGGCTACCATCAAATTCGTATTGCTCCAGAAGACATACATAAGAATGCATTCCGTACAGCCTTCAGATTGCACGAGTTTTTATTGATGCCCCTTACTAACGCTCCAGCAACTTTTAATCGAATGATGGATCGAATCTTTCGACCTCATCGACAATTCCCATAAAGTTTCTTTGACGACGTTTTGGTCTTCTCTCACATAGAGGAAGAGCATAAACGACACTTGCAGACTGTGTTCGAAGAATTGCAACAGCATAAACTTCAAAATGATGCTAAGAAGAGTGAATTTTTCTTAACAAAGATTCACTATCTAGGACACATAGTCTCCCACAATCAAGTACGCATGGATCCGGCAAAGGTTCAAGCTATTTCAAATTGGCCACAGACTGCTTCGATTCATGATGTCCGAAGTTTCCTTGGACTCTATTCCTACTACAAACACTTTATTCGTCATTTCGCACATGTTGCACCTCTCCACGACCTTACAAAGAAAAGGATATCCTTTGTGGGGGGGAGGGTTTAAGCAAAATAAAGCTTTTGAAAAGCTTAAGTACCTTCTCACCCACGGACCAATCCTCGTTGTACATGATCGTTGAAAACCATTTAGAGTACATTGTGATGCTTCAGGCAATTGCATTGGCTCAGATCTTAATCAAGAAGGCCACACAATAGCTTATGAGAGTAGACGACATCGTGATGCGGAGCTTCATGTTTCCATCTATGAGAAGGAGCTCATGGCAGTTATTCATGCTCTCTCAGTTTGGAAACACTACCTTCTGGGAGCCGATTTTACAATCAAGACAGATCATCAAAGTCTTCGATATTTTCTCTCTCAACGTAAGTTGTCTAAGAGGTGAGCTAGGCCAATTTCCTCTCCATGTTTCACTTTCAAATACTACACACATCTAGAAGCAAGAATATAGTTACGAATGCTCTTTCCTGACGGCCCCAAGTAAATGCTATAATAAGCATACATCATCAAGAGTTAGAATCTCTACCCAAGATGTATCTTGACGACTCCGACTTCGATGAAATCCGGCAACAGCTACAAACTAGTATTGAAATTTTTCCCTATTCTATTAAAGATGGATATCTTTATTTTCATCAAGCTTTGTGTGGCACAACCACTTAGAACAAAGGTGATGGATGAATCCCATGCTTCTCCTTTTGCAGGATACAGAGGCATAATGTCCACTACATAAGCCTTAAAAAAATATTTTTATTGGCCAACACTACGAGCTGACATAGATAAATATGTCAGAGAATGTGTATCATGCCAAAAAGCTAATTATGATTGCCATAAAACTCCTTGTTTACTTCAGCCCCTAACCATACCTCAAGTACCCTAGGAAAGTCTTGCCATGGATTTTATGCTGGATTTTCCATTAACTCCGAATGGAATGATACAATCTGGACTATTGTAGACAGATTTAGTAAGCAAGCTTATTTCATTCCAGTAAGAAAGACCATCAAATCTGATCACATGGCCAAGATCTTTTTGGCCCTAGTATGCCCAAAACGATTATCAGTGATCGCGACCCTGAATGACCGGGAATTTTTGGCGAGCACTTTTTACGAACCTAGAAACTAAGCTGAATTTTTCTTCAGTCGTCCTTAGACAGATGGACAAAGCAAAATCGCTAACTCCACGGTCCTAAACATTTTTAAGTGCTATGTCTCACAAACTAAGCTGAATTTTTCTTCAGTCATCCTTAGACAGATGGACAAAGCGAAATCGCTAACTCCATGGTCCTAAACATTTTAAAGTGCTGTCTCAGATAATCAACGAGAATGGGAGAAGTATCTCCCTCTCGCAGTATTTGCCTATAATAACATTGTACATTCGTCTACTGGAAAACCTCCTTTCGAGGTTATTTACAAGAAACCGCATCTTCCTCCAATCCTTCTCACCGAGGATAAGATATTTGCAGCTGATGAATTTGTTCGAGATCTCGATAACACTTACACTCAAGTGAAGTGCGCTATCCTTCGATCTTAAGAAAAGCATAAGAAAGCAGCAGCTAGATATCACTGTGATCTCAAGCTAGTTGAAGGACAATTTGTTCTTCTCAAGTTTAACAAAGCTAAACTTAAGAAACGGGCCAATCCGAAAGGGAAAGTTGTAAAACTTTCCAACAGATATTATGGCCCGTTTAAGATTACAGAACAGATAAATGAACTCACATTTCGCTTGGATCTTCCACAGACTTGGAAAATCCATAATGCTTTCCACATGAGTCTTCTATGACCTTTCATTGGTGGCCCTCCTGCAGAATCAGTTCCAGAAGATTCCCTGGAGGTAGATGAAACTAAAAAAATATTGGGAAAATTACCAAAATACCCCTCTAATTTGAGGAAATTCCCAAAATACCCCTCAAATTTCAAAAATTCCCAAAATGCCCTTCAAATTTTCCAAAATTCCCAAAATACCCTTGGTTGTGAGAGTAAATTTCTCGAAAAATAAATTTTTTTGAGTGATTGTCTATCGTACAAGATGCTAAAACTACAATTTGAGTTGGTTACGTATGCTTTGGAGATGAATTGCTTCATTATTTTTAGACATAATTGCCTTTTTTGCGATGGTAACCGGTGACAAATTACATGTTGAGCACTCAAAAATGGATCTCAATTGTCAAAAACGAATGAAGATTAGAAAATCTTGAACAATCCAACTAAAATAGATACAAGGGTATTTTGGGAATTTTTGAAATTTGAGGGTTATTTTGGGAATTTCCTCAAATTAGAGGGGTATTTTGGTAATTTTCCCAAAAATATTTCTTCGAAAACAGATTATACACCATCAGGAGAGCCAACTAAAGTCCAGAACAACTCATCGTAAGTACTTAGTAGAGTTTAAGAATTAGTCCCGTCTAGATACTCAATGGATGACAAAATCAGAATTGCAAAATTTTACAAACATCTTGCATTAATATCATGAAGCCCTACAGTTGAGGATAACTGTTTAGAAGCCAGAGGAATGTAACATTTTTAGTTAAGGCTACAAATGAATGAAAATGAGTTTTATGCACACAAAATGAATTTATGAATTTACTGGTACCAACAATTATTTAAAAGACGGGTAACGTTTTTGGTGCAATGTGTCATTTGGAAATTTATACGTGTCTGGATAGTATGACAAGTAGAACAATAGCCAGACGCAGTGCAGAATAGATCAGAACAAGCGCATGAAGTCCGCTCAAAAAGTCACTAATTAATGTTTTTACTATGGTCGCCCAAGAAAATGGCCGGTCGAACACGATGTAAATACGTCCTAGTGGGAGCAGACTGACTGAGTCGAGAGAGGCTAGGAAACACTAGAGTTAATGATGCCCCACATTGGTTAGGAACCCGGATTTTAATGCTGGTTTTTAAGTGTGAAGTTTAAAACCTTTTCAATTAAGCAGTCGGCCCAATCTAAAAGGGGCCAGATTTAATGAACTTTAAAAAAAAAACTCAATCATAGCATGAGAAATTTGGAACAGTCAGCGTTTCTATTTTACAAGCACTCTCTCTCTCTCTCTCCCTCTCATGCAGCGCCAGATGGCCTGCTACAAGAGGGGTAGTGCTGCCATTTGGGTGTGCTCTGCAGCACTCTACACACACACAGCCTCTTGTCTCATCTCTCAGTTCAGCCCTCTCTCTTCTCACGATTTCTTGCTCCGACGTCTGTGAAGACCGTGCAGAAGCTACAAAGCGCGCAGCGAAGGTAAAGTGCAGCCATAGGAGCTTGTGTGCGTCTGCTACGGGGAATAGCCGCACTCAAACAAGCGCAGTACCGATTGTCCACAAAAATTTCTTCAACATTGTGACGCATTCCAGAAGCAGATTTCAGCCAAGGAGAACTCGTGTGGGCATCCCCTACGCAAGCAGATATTAGTGGAAACTTCTTCCGCCAAGAAGATTCGCAGACATAGCCGTTTTCGGCTACAAGTATGATGAATTTCAGCCAATAGGCTTACAAATATATGCATTTATATGAATTAGACTAGTGTCCAAGACACGAATAGAGTACGTTGTTTCGGGTTCAAGTGCTTGTAACAATTCAGAAATAATAAGAAAATCTCCTTCCGGGGGGGGGGGGGCAGCCTCTTTTGGTCCCTAGTGCAGCGTTCTTTTTCTACGTTGTCTTCCTATTATTATCATGTGCAGAATCCCATTGGAAAAAGTTAAATTAACTTTGAAGTATTAAGTGCACGCTTCCGTTTTTGTGACATTAAGGGTGCTATTAAAGAAGATACGAAGTGTATGGCAATATAGTTCCAGCTTTGTATGGCCGCTTAAGTCACTTGGCTGTGTGCGAGAGTATAACCATTTAGAGTATACTTATTAAACCGGGGGTCCACCGTAGATTCACCTAAGCGGTGCTCATAGCATACCAGTAGTAGGCTGTACAAACTACATGAAGAAGGCCAATGCTACCCATCTCAACGGTGCTACCCCTAATCTGTGGAGGAAAGTCACTGTCTAGAACAAGGCCTCAACCACCACATGGCAAGTGTTGTCCCCTTTCTCAGCTTTGATGATCTTGTGCGGAATCAAGGTGTTGATCCTTATCTAGGGCGTGACCAAATGCCTCTACATACAATCCCATTCATCATAATACTCCATCTCTTGCCAATCGTGCTCCACTAGTGACTAACTCTGCATATCATATCATGAAGGATTGATCCCTCAATAAGGGCCCCCATAACACAATATGAAACCAGAAGGGCACCACATGCCGACGAGAAATAACAACCAAAACGAACACTTGAACCGAAAAAGAACTTCACACTTGAGACAACACACAGTGGTAGAGCTCCACTCCCGCATGCATTGGCTCCTTAACTAGGTGCCCCTTGCGGTATTTCGATACAACCGTCGGGAGGAGCTGTGGTGCAAATTCCGTTGCAAATCCCCCGCAATTTGTGGTGTTGTCCTGTTGGACCTAGGTCCACAAGCTTGGTGTCGCCTCAAGTTGATTTTACCCTTCTCTCTTCTGGTCCTCTGTCAGCATGCCACGTCACCAAGTTGTGACATTACCCCCCCTCCCCCCCTTTTGTACTCATTTTCACCAAGTATCAAGTGCATTTTGTGTCTACACTCCAGTCAATTTCCATTGAGCAATTAGCATTGTAGCTAGCATGAGTCTTAGCTTAGGACCTAGCCGGGCACCTTTGTGAGCCTCTAGCAGGACGTGCATGTCCAGGCCAGTCATAGTTGCATACCCTCTCTTGCACAGTATAGCATTTCAGCATGAGGCATGTACCACGTGTAAATCGCCTCTTAGCCTTACATTTAATTAATAAAGTGACCCTTCAGTTCCCAATTCGTGGTTTATTAAAGTGTAAGGTGCAGCGGAAGTGAATGTTGAACTTTGCTCAAGATGAGTACTCCGAATTGTGCTCAAGGGTTCCTTTTACTTACGGAAGGGAGAGCCTTCCGTTCCTTTAGTGAGAGAGTGCAAATGATCACAAACAAAGTGAATAACACTGTGAATGAAGGTGTTGAGACTGAGAGAGAGAGATAGAGAGAAGAATACGACACCAGACTGTTGTCAAACCCTCCCAACACAGTCACTTATTAATAAGAAGTGAAAAGTCGATAAAATAGGGAAAATGGATTCTGTGCACTATAAAATGCTCATGATGGTTACTGATTGTCATGCTGATGATCATGCTGTGTGCAACCAGAGGATATGCAACTACTCTTAAGTGCCTGGACATGCACGGCCTGCGCACAAACTCACAAAGGTGTCAGAACACTTCCTAAGCTGACCTGAATCCTAGACCTGAAGTAGCTTGTCCACATGCACACACGGTTAGATGTGCACGTGACATAAAGGGGTCAGCCCAACCCAACCAGAAACAAGTACTTAACCAACCCTTGGGAGATCAGCAGAAGAGGTAGCAAAAGAAGAAGGGCATGCAGCCTCAGTGCTGGCAGGCCAGTACCTCAGCGTTTTCAGCCCAGAACAGCCAGCGATTTCAGCCTATGATCGCCATCAAAATTCAGCCCCTAGCCTCGTCATGGTCGACATCGCTAGCATTTTCAGCATTTAGCCCTCGTCATGGTCGACGTCGCTAGCATTTTCAGCATTCAGCCCTCGTCGTCTTCGTCGTTGACGCAGTACTCCAGCATCTAGGAACCCTCGTGTTCTGCCTTGGCTCTTGCCTAGCACAACATAGGGATCTTCCGTACCCCTCAGTACCTACCCAGCAGTACCATCAGTACCCTAGGTACCCACAGTACCCCTTAGTACTCGCAATACCCCCAATACCCCTCAGAACCCATCAGTACCCCAGTACCCGCAGTACCCTTCAGTATCTCAGGAGTAGCCTAGTAGCATCAGTACCCATTAAAATCTCAACATCATCAGCATCATTGTATCAGCATTGTGCAAGTAAAAAGAAAGTACTTGCTCTGGCAACAGAGCAAGGGGGCCCTTGAGGATTTGGGACCCGACATTTGATGTCGTCTCTTTTCTCTCTCTCTCTCTCTCTCGTGTCTCTCTCTTTCATTTAGTTCAGTTCTTTCAAATATAGTAAAGTAGCCTTGTGTTTGTGCAGAGTACTAGATCCAAGCTAAATTCTTAAACACTTCTGCTGCACCTCACATTAGTATCAGAGCTCTGTGCGTGTTTCAGTTTCGTGAACTCCAGGGAAGAACCATCAAGAACCCAAGTAGGACCAACAACCCAAAGAACCTCTCTCAGTTTTTTTTTCCTGAAAGAATCTTCGAGTCCCGATCCCGGACTTATTAGCTCTCGTCTTCATCGCCATGTCTTTGAACGAAGACGACATCGAATACACGAAAATCTGGATCTTGAATACCACGCCTTGTATGCGGATATAGAAGGAGTTGGTGCAAGGATCCCTAACCCTCTTCTGTATTCGCATTCGCATGTACAGTGCATCCACTTCCGTCAACAAGCAACCCTTGGAAATACCTCCGCACCCTTACCTTTCAGCCTCACCCGCAATGTTTTCTCGACATGACTATTCGAGTGGTAGTACATGCTCGCAAGGCAGAGTCAGCATCAAGATTGGTATCCTGCGACAGTAGTAAGGCTACCTAGTAACTCGGTTGGTCAGTGTTTACATCGCAGCAGTACCTACATCCGCAGTATCCACAAGTTGCAGGAGTTTTCATCAGCTTATGCATCCACAAGCATCAGAAGCACTCAGCATCACAAGTACAAAAAGAAGTCCAAGGTAGAAGTTCCGCAGTTGCGCCTCACCTTAAGAGGGGGGATGTCACGTGTGCACTTCACTTGCACCACGTGGACAAGATTTTGCTACAGTCTAGCATGAGTCTTAGCTTAGGACCTAGCCTGGCACCTTTGTGAGCCTCTAGCAGGACGTGCATGTCCCGGCCGGTCATAGTTGCATACCCTCTCTTGCACAGTATAGCATTTCAGCATGTAGGCATGTACCGCGTGTGAACCACCTCTTAGCCTTACATTTAATTAATAAAGTGACCCCTCAGTTCCCAAATCGTGGGTTATTAAAGGGGGCTGCCCGACCCAGCCAGAAACAAGTACTTAACCAGCCATTGGGCGCTAGAGATCAGCAAAAGAGACAACAAAAGAAGAAGGGCCTGCAGTCTCAATGATGGCAGGCCAGTACCTCAGCGTTTTCAGCCTCCTCTCATCAGCGTTTTCAGCCCAGAATAGCCAGCGATTTTAACCTATGATCGCCATCAGAATTCAGCCCCTAGCCTCGTCATGGTCGACATCGCTAGCATTTTCAGCATTCAGCCCTCCTCCTCGTCGACACAGTACTCCAGCATCTAGCACCCCTTGTGTTCTAACTTGGCTCTTGCCTAGCACAACATAGGGATCTTCGGTACCCGCAGTACCCCACAGTATCCCTCAGTACCCCAATACTCGCAGTACCCTTCAGTATCTCAGTAGTACCCAACATCAGTAGCATCATTACCCAATAAACATCTCAGCATCATCAACATTTAGCATCATTGTATCAGCATTTGTGCAAGTAATAAAGAAAGTACTTGCTCTCGAAACAAAGCAAGGGGCCCTTGAGGGTTTGGGACATGACTTTCGGTGTCGTCTCTTTTCTCTCTCTCTCTTTTATGTCTCTCTCTTTCATTCACTTCAGTTCTTTCAACTGAAGTAAAGTAACCTTGTGTTTGTGTGGAGTACTAGATCCGAGCTAACACTTCCACTCCACCTAACAGCATGCTAATAGTATGAATGCAACTCTAGTTCATCCAGGCTAACACTTCCACTGCACCTGACAGCATGCTATCAGTATGAATGCAACTCTAGTTCATCCACGCTAAAACCTAACATATGGTATCAGAGCTACAATGAGACTAGCATCTCCTAATTTCGCTAATTTGATCCTCCTAGCTTAAGCATACTAGCTAGTTAATCTTATATAAAATCAATGTCTAATTGAATATGTGAGAGCAGGTTCTTGGCAGCCACTATAAGCATTGATTAAGGAGATAGTAGATTTTCATCACACATTTTAGGTTTGCACAAACCTTATCCACAAGCCTCGTGTCTTGTTTTGGAGCCACCAAAACTTTGGGTGTGTATGCGAGTGCTCTTTATTAAGTATTGCTTTCAAAACTACTGAGAAAGAGCTCTCCATTGATCCCGAGCATGATCTATTTGGGTGTGATTAAGCTCCATCCTTGATAGGTGGAATTGCAGGAGTTCTTTGATTTGAGGCTCTCTGCAAGGTATTTTTGAGAGTAAAACCCAAACGTAGTTCTTTATCAATGGGTAAGTGTAAGAAGCTAAGCGTCAGATATTGTGGACCTTTTATAATCGCAGAGGGATTAATGATCAAACTTACAGACTCTTGTTACCACCACACATAAAGGTACATGATGTTTTTCACGTCAGCTTACTCAAGAAAAATGTAACTGATCCGCAACATATTCCGCTATTATCTACCTCTACCGACGGAACATTTGAAGTATACCTCGAAGTAATTCTTTTGTAAGGTGCACCGGAAGTGAATGTTGAACTTTGCTCAAGATGAGTGCTCCAAACTGTGCTCAAGGATTCCTTTTACTTACGAAAGGGAGAGCCTTCCGCTCGTTAATGAGAGAGTGCAAGTGATCACAAACAAAGTGGATAAACATTGTGCTTGAAGGTGTTGAGACAAAGAGATAGAGAGAGAAGAGAATACGACACCGGGAAGTTGTCAAACCCTCCTCCAAGGGCCCCACTCTCTATGGCGAGAGCGGTCTACTTATGATTGCACAAATCTCTACAATGCTTGGACTTGCAGACGATGTCGACGACGATGAGGACGACGACGAGACAGACTGAATCTGAAACCGCTAAGGGCTGAAATCTGCAAATCTTTATCTGTTGAATTTTGACTCTAAGTCGGTGACGATGCCGATGAAGACGATGCGACAACGACGCGCTGAAAACGCAGATGCTGAAATCTGCATTTTCCGGGCTGAAACTGTAAACTTCGCAGGATCTGACCGTGCGGCAGTTTGGGGGTTCTACTGCGGGTACTGACTGCTGAAAACTGAAAACGTTGATGCTATCTGAGGTCTTGTCGCGAATATCTGCAAAAACGCTGGACTGCCAGGCTGATGCAAAAACGCTAGGGCTGAAAATGATCTTGCGGGAAAATCTGTATTTGTTGTGGGATTCTGCTAACGCTAGGACTGATCTGCTTTGTCTTGTGGTCGTCGAGCTGCTCTACAATGCAAAAACGCAAAGGCTAATCTTGAATCCAAAAACGCTAGGTTCTGTTGTCTCTTGCAAAAACGCTAGGCCTCTATGATGGTCTTGATGAGAAGTTGCCTGTTGAGCAAGGTGCTCTTACTGCCTCTTCTGCCAGAAAGTGCTAACTCTGGTTTGCTTATATATTATCTTAGCAAAATTGCCCTACCTAGTTCCCAACAAAAGTCACTTAATAAATAAGTGAAAAATGTCAAAAATAGGGAAAACAGGTTTAATGCACTGGAAAATTTCACTGGTGAATTCTCATCGATTCTAATTGTCACGTGACACATCCAACCCTATGTGTCCGTGGACAAGCTACAGTATGACAAGGGTTCAATCAGTCCAGTTAGTCTAGCTTAGGAAGTGGTCTGGCACTTTTGTGAGTCTGGTCGCAGACCGTGCATGCCCAGGCACTTAGAGTAGATGCATATCCTCTGGTTGCACACAGCATGTTCATCAGCATTACCATCAGAATTCATCAAGAGCATTTTGCAGTGCATTAAACCTATTTTCCCTATTTTTGACGTTTTGTCACTTATTATTTTAAGTGACTTTTGTTGGAAACTGAGTAGGGCAATTTGGGTAAGATAATACATAAGGAAAACGTAGCGCTAGCTTTTCTGGCAGAGCAGGAAGAAGTGCAACAGGCAAAGCATTGCAGCAGGCGTCTCTTCCCCCCTCTCAAGCAAGAACCCATCACTTCAGCGTTTTACTTCAAGCCTAGCGTTTTTCCGAAGAGAGTCCTGGTGTTTTTCAGCATTTAGCCATCATCGCCATAAGCTTCAGCATGCTAGCGTTTTTCAGCCAATTGTACAGTGTTTCCAGCTTTCAACACATAGCGTTTTTCAGCCTGCATATTCAGCCCTAAACCAGCGTTTTTGGACAGCAGATTTCAGCCTAAACCCAACGTTTTTGGACAGCAGCAGCACATAAAGTTTGCAGTAGCCATAAGGGAGCAGCAGATCAGCGTTTTGTAGCGATAGCTTTCAGCTGAAGGAGTCAAGTCGTCGCCGTCGACATCGTCCTAGTTGCCATTGCATCATAGTCTTCAAGTGCATCAGAGTTGTACGAGTTTGTGCAATCAATAGTAGACCACTCTCGCCATCAAGAGTGGGGCCTTCGGAGGAGGGTTTACAAACGTCTTTGGTGTCATATTCTCTTCTCTCTCTATCTCTCAGTCTCATGCACCTTCACGCACATTGTCCATTCACTTTTGTTGTGTCCATTGCACTCTCTCATTAAGAACGCAAGGCTCTCTCTTCCATAAGTGAAAGGAACCTTGAGCACAGTTCGGAGCACTCATCTTGAGCAAAGTTCAACATTCATTCCGCTGCACCTTACATTGGTATCAGAGCTTTGGCAGTGTTTTGTATCACTCAAGGAAAGAACCACAAAAAAAAATTTGCTTGTTGAGGTCGTACGAACCCAAGTTCACTTGGGCGTGTCGATTCCCAATCGTGTTTTTGAAGAGTGACAGGAAACCCAAGAAAGAAGGGCTTGTCCAGCCTCCCCTTGTGCCTCTTTTCACTCATTGAGAGTGGACCGTGCACTTAGCGGCCGGCCAATCGACGTGAGGTGGGAAAAAGCAACCTTGGTGTGAGCGCAAGGCCACCAAGGGGTGCGCCCGCGGAAAAGAGCAGAACTCGGGTGAAGAGAAGATCTTTCTCTAACAGAGATTGCAAGCGAAAGAAGAACCTCAAGACACTCAAGAACTCAAGACCCTCAAGAACCCACGTTCCTCGTGAACTTAAGAACCAAAGTTCACAGTGCATGGTCATCACCAGAAGTGGAATGGATACTTCGCATGGAGGTCATGGGCATGAAAGTAGTGAAGAAGAATTTCCTCACCATGGAGGTTTTCTTGACCCTCCCCCTTCGCCATCTACGCCAAGGATTGCACCAAATCCTATGAAGGCTTTGGTGAAATCGATGATGGACATGCTGGCACAACAAGAAGCGACTCACATTTCTTTGGAACGCGAGCGCGATGCACGAAAAGAAAGAAAAGCACAAAGAAAGGAGGCGGCCGAAGAAAGACGAGAGGCCTTAGAGGCCGATAGGGAGGTTCAACCGGACCTCCGCACTCAAGAATTGGTTCGACAGGTTCTTGCCTCGAAGTCCGAACCAATCGAAGATGTTGGTAGTTCCTCAAGTGGTGCAAGCCGAGATGCGGACTTCAACAACCCAGTCACAGAGAAGTTGACTTTAGTAAGTATGATGGTAAGATGGATGCTACGATTATTCATTCTTGGTTGCATCAATTTAATGCTTATTTGCGACAACTAAGCAGACAGGAAATAGCAAGGTTTTGACGGCAGCTATGTACCTTGCCGATGATGCCATCAATTGGTACCACGCATGGTAAGAGGCACAGTTAGCCGCGCACCTAGAGAAAGCTGACGAATTCACGCCCCTTTTCTTCAATTGGGCCAATTTCCAAGACAAGCTCAAGGCGCGGTTTATGCCACCTCAATACCTCGCACGATTGAAGGACGATTGGCGCGGTCTCAAGCAAAATGGTATGCCAGTTATGTCTTTCTCTAATCGTGTTTTGCAGCTCGGCACTCAATTACGCAAATCGGATGTAGAGCGCAAGGAGGCATTCCTTTATAGATTGGAAGAGTATATCAAGTACGATGTCGAAGTGCTCAATCCAATCGATCTCAACAAGGCGGTAGCGATTGCTCTCGCACAGGAGATGAAGCACAACAAGGGAAAGCCTAAGGAAACCAAGACTTCCACAAGTACCTCTCAGACTTCTCAGCACCCTCATAACGGTAAGAACGGTAAGAATGGTAACTCTTCTAACCAATCTTCCAATAGTCTCTCAGAAAAGAACTCTCAAAATGAACCTAAGGGTAAAGCTAACACAATTGCTAAACCTAAGCTCACTCCATATGAAAAGGTAGCACAAGGAATTTTAGGAGGATACATCACGTCGGAAGAGCAAAGCACTTATTCTAAGGAAGGTCGTTGTTTTCATTGTCACATTAAGGGTCACATAAAAAGAACATGTCCTAAGCTTGAATCGAATGAATTTAAAGAATCCACAGAACCCACTTCCTCTGTCAATGCATTAAATGACAACACGAGTGTACCCCAAGTCTCTCATGACCCTCCCATTGATTAGTCTCTCATTAAATGTTATGGTCATATGACGGGGCACCGTTTTGTCATTGTTTCACCCAGGTAGTATGCATGATGTGATTATTCCCTCTCTTGTTGAGAAAGCCCGCCTAGAGGTTAGTCCGAAATCTCCTCTCGAGGTTTTTGGCTTCACTCCCGCTATGGACTCTCTCATCACGAAGGAGTGCCTTAATGTGTTGTTTACAGTTCAACAATGGTTTCGTGAGCATAACCCTCTCACTGATTGAGCGGAAAATACGTTCACTTTCAATGCCAAAAGTGCCTCTCCCATTGTGATCCATGGAGAGCAAGTTGTTCATTCTCCATCTCTCATTTCTCATACGCAGGCGAAGATTGAACGGATTCAGGAGAAGGAGACTCTCTCGGTCTCGTCTTCTCCAAAGCATGATACACAGGATTTGCATGATGAATTGAATGATAATGATACGCATGATGATTTGAATGACAATGACAAGCAGGATGATTTGCATGATGATCACGATGTGATTTCTCACGAGCATCATGATTTGTATGATCAAGACGTGATTGTTCACAAGGATGATGGTTTAGTTGATGCTTTTTCTAGCGAAGCTAACCTCGTTGCAGATTCCATCAATCACAAAGAACCGATCTTGGCTCTCAAGCCTAGGTCCCAAGAACCCACAGGAAGTACTATGTGCTCGAATGATTCGTCAGCACCCATTGTTCAAGTGTTTCATTCGTGATTGTTCCCTGTATTTTAGTCAACGTCTTTATGTGATCCCTTTTCCTAGGCATGACATCTTGTACGTTGAGCATGTTTCACTCATGAATGAGCACGGATGTATGCGGATTATTCATGAAAAGGTGAAATTTATGCATTCAAGGGAGTCACATTCCATGTCTCTTCCTTGGCACGACACAGTTGTAGCAAGAGCACGAGAGTATGAGCACCAAGCATGGGCATGTCCGTTGTGATTTGCCACAGTTGATTGATTTAGATCCGAAGCGAAAGATTGGCTCTCATTGTTTGCGAATGTTTGATGAACGGTTTGGCACTCCGTCACTTTGTTCCTCTACATTGCATACACAGTCTTTGAGGAAGACAAGTTTTTCCAGTCACTTTACATGGAATAGGTATGTTCATGTTTTTGTGTTGGAAGTGGTTTCAGGAATTTTCAGCCATGGAGATTCTTGAAGAAGGAAGAAGCATGACTCTCGACGAAGTTGAAGCATTAAAGGAGCCACAAAAGACTTTGTGTCGATTTCGGCGCGGCCAAAAGAAGCAAGCATTGCAGACCTTTCTGAAGTTCAAGTATCGCATTACCCACGCATCAGAGTGGGCCAACGAAGAGTCCCTTCCCGGATTCCAGACCCTGTTGGCGATCTTACTCGACGCCATACAGTTCGGTACCAGTACCTCACTTTGAAAACGAGGGGATGTCACGTGACACATCCAACCCTATGTGTCTGTGGACAAGCTACAGCATGACAAGGGTTCAGTCAGTCCAGTCAGTCTAGCTTAGGAAGTGTTCTGGCACTTTTGTGAGTCTATTCGCAGACCGTGCATGCCCAGGCACTTAGAGTAGATGCATATCCTCTGGTTGCACACAGTATGATCATCAGCATTACCATCAGAATCCAACAGAATCCATCAGGAGCATTTTCCAGTGTATTAAACATAATTTTCCTATTTTTGACATTTTTTCACTTATTATTTTAAGTGACTTTTGTTGGAAACTCAGTAGGGCAATTTGGGTAAGATAATATATAAGGAAAACGTAGCGCTAGCTTTTCTGGCAGAGCAGGAAGAAATGCAACAGGAAAAGCATTGCAGCAGGCGTCTCTTCCCCCCTTCAAGCAAGAACCCCATCACTTCAGCGTTTTACTTCAAGCCTGGCGTGTTTCCCAAGAGAGTCCTGGCGTTTTTCAGCATTCAGCCATCATCGCCATAAGCTTCAGCATGCTAGCGATTTTCAGCAAACTGTGCAGTGTTTCCAGCTTTCAACACATAGCGTTTTTCAGCCTGCATATTCAGCCCTAAACCAGCGTTTTTGGACAGCAGATTTCAGCCTAAACCCAGCGTTTTTGGACAGCCTAATACCAGCGTTTTTGGACAGCAGATTTTAGCCTTGTAGCGTTTTGGACACCAGCAGCACATCAAGTTTTCAGCAGCCATAAGGGACCAGCAGATCAGCGTTTTGTAGCGATAGCTTTCAGCCGAAGGAGGAGTCAAGTCGTCACCGTCGACATCGTCCTAGTTGCCATTGCATCATAGTCTTCAAGTGCATCAGAGTTGTACGAGTTTGTGCAATCAATAGTAGACCACTCTCGCCATCAAGAGTGGGGCCTTCGGAGGAGGGTTTACAAACGTCTCTGGTGTCGTATTCTCTTCTCTCTCTATCTCTCAGTCTCATGCACCTTCACGCACAGTGTCCATTCACTTTTGTTGTGTCCATTGCACTCTCTCATTAAGAACGGAAGGCTCTCCCTTCCATAAGTAAAAGGAACCTTGAGCACAGTTCGGAGCACTCATCTTGAGCAAAGTTCAACATTCATTCAGCTGCACCTTACACTGATGGTAATGCTGATGATCATGTTGTGTGCAACCGGAGGATATGCATCTAATCCAAGTGTCTGGCCATGCACGGTCTACGAACAGACTCACAAAAGTGCCAGAACACTTCCTATTCTAGACTGACTTGACTGAACTGAACCTTGGTCATGATGTAGCTTGTCCACGGACACAAGGTTGGATGTGTCACGTGACATTCCCTCCTTTTCAAAGTGAGATACTGTTACCATTTTGTATGGCGTAGAGGGAGATTGCCAATAACATCCGGAATCCTGGAAAGGACTCTTCGCCGGCCCACTCTGATGCGTGGGTCATGCGATACTTGAACTTCATAAAGGTCTGCAACGCTTGCTTCTTTGGGCTGCGCCGAAAGGGACACAAAGTCTTCTGATTTTCCTTCCTTGCTTCAACTTCTTCTATGGACGTAGGTCCACCTTCTTCAAGAATCTCCAAGGCTGAAAATTCCTGAAACCACTTCCAACACAAAAACATGAACATACCTATTCCATGTAAAGTGATTGGAAAAAATCTAATCTTCCTAAACAACTGTGCATGCAATGGAGATGTACATATAAACGGAGTGCCAAACCGTTCATCAAACACACGCAAACAATGGGGTCGAATCGTGTCTTGCTGATCTAAATCAATCAACTGTGGCAATTCACAACGGAAATGCCCATGCTTGGTGCTCATACTTTCTTGTGCTCTTTCTACAATTGTGTCATGCCAAGGAAGAGACACGGAATGTGACTTCCTTGAATGCATACTTTTCAGCTTTTCATGAATAATCCGCATACATCCGTGCTCATTCATGAGTGAAACGTGCTCAACGTACAATATGTCATGCCTAGGAAAAGGAATCACATATAGACGCTGACTAAAATACAGGAAACAATCACGAATGAAACACTCGTACAATGCGTGCTGACTAATCATACAAACGCATAGTACTTCCTGTGAGGGTTTTTTGGACCTAGGCTTGAGAGCCAAGATCGGTACTTCGTGTTTGATCGAATCTTCCTGTGGGGGTTTCTCTGGACCTCGACTCGAAAGCCAAGATCGATTCTTCGTGATCGATCGAATTTGCAACGAGGTTAGCTTCGCTAGAAAAAGCATCAACTAAACTATCATCCTGGTGAACAATCACGTCTTGATCATACAAATCATCATGCTTATCACCATCCAAATCCTGTGTGACGTCCTTTGGAAAAGAAGAGACGGAAAGAGTCTTCTTCTCCTGATTCTCGTCAACTGCGCCTGCACAATAGAAAAGAGTCGCAAGAACTCTTTCATGTGTTGGTAGTCTTTTCTTTTCTGGCTTGGTTCTTGCGATCAAATTTGTCTTGACTTTCTTTGGCTTCCAAGTTGTACTTACGCTCTATGGCTGCCACTCTTTCTTTGTACTTACGATCAATTTCTGCTTTTCTTGCTTCGTGTTCTTACTTCCTTGCTTCGCGTTCTAACTTGTTGTCCATAAACATCTGCTCCAACTCCTCCATACGAGTTAGTGCAATCCTTGGCGTAGATGGGGAAGGGGGACGATCGAAAAAACCTCCTGGTGGGGAAAATTCTTCTTCGCCTCTCTCATGCTCATCACCTCCAAGCGAAGTATCCATTCCGCTTTAGGTAATGAACATCCACTGAAGTCTTGGGTTCTTGTGGGTTCTTGTGGTCTTGGGTTCTTAAGTTCACGAGGAACTTGGGTTCTTGGGGGTCTTGGTTCTTGGGGGTCTTGAGGTTCTTCTTTCGCTTGCAATCTGTGTTAGAGAAGGATCTTCTCTTCATCCGAGTTCTGGTCTTTTCCGCGGGCGCACCCCTTGGCGGCCTTGCGCTCACACCAAGGTTGCTTTTTCCCACCTCACGTCCATTGGCCAGCCGCTAAGTGCACGGTCCGCTCTCAATGAGTGAAAAGAGGCACAAGGGGAGGCTGGATAAGCCCTTCTTTCTTGGGTTTCCTGTCACTCTTCAAAAACACGATTAGGAATCGATACGCCCAAGAGGTCTTGGGTTACGTGCGACCGCAACAAGCAAAAAAAAATTATGTGGTTCTTTCCTTGAGTGATACAGAACACTGTCAAAGCTTTGATACCAATGTAAGGTGCAGCGGAAATGATGAGTGTTCCGAACTGTGCTCAAGGATTCCTTTTACTTATGGAAGGGAGAGCCTTCCGTTCTTTTATGAGAGAGTGCAAGTGATCACAAACAAAGTGGATAAACACTGTGCTTGAAGGTGTTGAGACAGAGAGATAAGAGAGAGAAGAGAATACGACACCGGGAAGTTGTCAAACCCTCCTCCAAGGGCCCCACTCTCTATGGCGAGAGCGGTCTACTTATGATTGCACAAATCTCTACAATGCTTGGACTTGCCGACAATGTCAACGATGATGAGGACGACGACGAGACGGGCTGAATCTGAAACCGCTAAGGGCTGAAATCTGCAAATCTTTATCTGTTAAATTCTAACTCTACGTCAATGACGATGCCAATGACGACGATGCGACGACGACGCACTGAAAACGCAGATGCTGAAATCTGCGTTTTCCGGGCTGAAACTGCAAACTTCGCATGATTTGACCGTGCGGCGAGGATCTGCTACGGGAAAGTGAGATCTGCGAGGTTTTGGGGTTCTACTGCGGGTATAGACTGCTGAAAACTGAAAACGTTGATGCTATCTGAGGTCTTGTCGCGAAGATCTGCAAAAATGCCAGGCTGATGCAAAAACGCTAGGACTGAAAATGATCTTGCGGGAAAATTCGTATTTGTTGTGGGATTCTGCTAACGCTAGGGCTGATCTGCTGTGTCTTGTGGTCGTCGGGGCTGCTCTGCAATGCAAAAACGTCAAGGCTGATCTTGAATCCAAAAACGCTAGGTTCTACTGTCTCTTGCAAAAACGCTAGGCCTCTGTGATGGTCTTGCTAAGAAGTTGCCTGTTAAGCAAGGTGCTCTTGCTGCCTCTTCTGCCAGAAAGTGCTAACTCTGGTTTGCTTATATATTATGTTAGCAAAATTACCCTACCTAGTTCCCAACAAAAGTCACTTAATAAATAAGCGAAAAATGTCAAAAATAGGGAAAATAGGTTTAATGACTAGAAAATTCCCCTGATGGATTCCGATGGTAATGCTGATGATCATGTTGTGTGCAACCGGAGGATATGCATCTAATCTAAGTGTCTGGGCATGCACGGTCTGCGAACAGACTCACAAAAGTGCTAGAACACTTCTTATTCTAGACTAACTTGACTGAACTGAACCCTAGTCATGCTGTAGCTTGTCCACGGACACATAGGGTTGGATGTGTCACGTGCCAGCACCAAGCCTTTACGTAATCGGACCATTATTGAATACCTTGTTAAATGGCCAACGTATCCTCAGGAAGATGCCACTTGGAACGTGACGATGTTATGAGACTAAATTATCAAGATTTCATGTCGAGGTGAGGACACCTCGAATTTCTACTCAGAGCCGATTCTACCGTATTCACCAATCACCAGAGATTGCAATACTCCGTGTCTCAGCTAACATTTTGTCACAGTTTCACTTTCACATCGTCCATGTTAAGGGAAAGAAGAACTTGGTGGCATACGCATTGTCTTGCGAGGCACATTTTTCGACTATTTCAGCGATTCACCGTCAGAGCTTCGAGGATATGGTTGATCACTATGCCCCGGATCCAGATTTTACACACATCTTTGACCGGTTACAGAGCGGGGAGACAGTTGCAAGTTATTCTTTAAAGGAAGGCTATCTAATGTGGAGAACTATGGGAGGAACAGGTTTTGACAGAGTGCCACTGTCCGTCTTTTTCGGGCACCCTGGAAGGTGTGGAGAAATACTTCGACTAGCCGAGTCTCAATAAGGATGTGGATGAGGTTGTTTGCCTATGTTAAGTATTCCAAAAGGTCAAGTTTGACACATATAAGGCACCAGGTCTTCTATAACCTCTACCTATTCCTAGCAGACCTTGAGAAAGTAGAGCAATGGAGTTCATTTTTTATCTTCCCAAGACTCGGAGGGGGTATCGATAGTCATCAACCGATTCAGCAAACAAGCTCATTTCATTCCGGTAAAGAAGACAGTTAAAGACGATCATTTGGCTAAGCTATTTGTCTCACAGATTTTTCGCTTACATGGTATGCCTGAGTTCATAGTTTCATATAGAGATCCCCGCTTTACAAGTTTGTTTTGGAGGGCAATCTAGGAGAATATTGGCCAACTCAGTGGCTTTGGACTTGTTAAAGTTGTACATCTTTGATCAGAAGACTCAATGGGAGAAGTATTTGTCCTTGGCGGAGTTTGCCTCCAACAACACTGTTCATGCATCTACTAGAAAAGGCCCCATTTGAGATAATCAAAGTGTTAAGAAGGTTCCATCTATTCAATGACGTATTCTTCCGGCTGAAGTTACCGATACTTGGAAGATTCACAATGCATTTCATGTGAGACCTTTCAAGGGTGAAGTGCCAGTGAACAGGGAGCCAAAGGAGCAGCCCGAAGTGGAAGAGACAGAGAACATTCTCATTCCAGAACTCTGAACAAGTCCTCGCTCACAAGAAAAGGAAAGAGAGAGGTAAGCTGACACGCTGGTATTTAGTCAACCTCAGGAACTACCCGGCTTTGGATGCCAAGTGGATGGAGGAGGAGGACGTAGCAGATACTCTTCAGATTTTAGAGCTTTACCTTGAAGCTTTGGTTTAGCACCGACTATTCCAAGAGTTACCGATGAATCAGCAAGTTGAATCTAGTGCGGTGCAGTTTGCACAAGAGGGGCTCCTTTGTCACAGGTTATCTCGATGGCATAAAGTCACTGATTCCTTTTTGAGATTTCAGGGATACTACTCACCTGACGGTATTCTATTGAACGGTTTATGTAAAGAAGTACTTTGGAATAAGAATTCCTAAAATGAATCTGTTACATGTGCTCTCTCATGTGTATATTGTTTGAGTGCATGTTTGACAGACGAAATGACCCTTACCATTTCTATCTTGTTCACTTGAGGGGTGATGTGGATATGATAGTAACGAGATTTAGTCAATCAAGACATCTCACAAAGATCAGCACGGTCTGGGTGTGATTGCTAAAATAAGTTACAATGATCATGATTCTCATCTAAGATCTCGACGGGGATAGTGATGTGAATGTGATGTGAATGTTCGGTGATTGTCGTCTTCGTGCCAAGTGCTTGATATATGAAGTCTAGTACATCGATACTTATAGTCAGTGTCTGTTGAACTAGTTTTTGTCCTATGTCTGTTTTCCAAGCGTAATCGAAGGCGATTACAATTCTTTCAAGAGGGGGTTATGTCACAAAGTGATGACGTGGCATGGCCTAAGGGACAGAGGCCGACACAAAAGGGCCAACCCAAGTGAAGGAAGCAGCAGAAGAAGTTGTCCAACTTATACAATCTTGCTAAGTGGCCTAAATCCATTTAAAAAGTTGTTCCAACTAACTCTACCCCAGCCGAGGGGCGTACACCTTAAAAATAAAGTAGGACACCCAAATTGCATGTGAACTAACGACGTAGCAGGGTGTACGGACTGCCATGAATTGAGGCGCAAATCACGCTGACATGGCACACCGTAGGGACAGCCCAAGAGGGCGCTTCCCTGGCCAAAAGAAATACATGAAAAGCACTAGTCTAAAAGCATCTGGTAACCAAAATCTCCTTTAAAAGAATTTCCAAGGCCTCTTTTCCGGCAGATTGGCTTGGGAGCATTGCGGAGAGAGCGGAACCTCGGACATTCTACTTGTTGAAGCATAATAATAAAGAAATACCGAGAAGGTACGTCACTCTTTGGGGCTAGTACTTCTGGGCGTGGAACTACGTCGTGCCGTCTCTCTCTCTCTCTCTCTCTCTCTCTCTCTCTCTCTCTCTCTCTCTCTCTCTCTCAGTTTTGTTCAGTTCTTTCAATTTCATCTGCTTTTAAACTCACACCCACAAGCTCCTGTCAACCTACCACATCAACAGCCCATGATTTGCAGCTCAAATTCCAGCACAATTCACGGGGCTTCCACGTTGGATTTGAGTCCACGAGTTCAGTGCCAGCTCAGTTCGACTCTTCCCTTCTTTCTTCGAGTCCAGGGTCAGCATGCTTCATCACATTGTGTGCAGGTAACTACAACGGAGTCGTGGTCTCAAAAAGCCACGACGACTTTAGTGTTGGCTCATGGAAATGTATATGCACATATTGCCTCTCCAATGTACCAAGTAATGCATGTGCCCATGCAATTTGAGCCTTAGGTAATAGCTCAATTTGGTGAGAAAAATCCTTTTCATACTTGTCTCCAATTTGCTACTACATGAGAGGTTGCACAGAAGTCCATACAAATGTAGCATAATGCATGGAAACTTACAATTGAACATAATGAAGATGAGATGTACAATAACCAGTCCAAAATAAGAAAGCTAGACATGAATCTTTAGTTATGCCAGAGATGCAAAGGTTATCGTGGCTAGCACACAAAAAGACATTCAAATCATGTCTTTGTGGCGATACACTTTTCTAAAGATGCAAGATTAGGTCTTAATAAAACTACACCTTGTGGGAAATGGCCTTATAAACTAATCTGCGAAGTAGATATGATCCATTTTAGTACACGGTATGCTCTGGTCTCAAAGCACAGAGGCATACCAAATGCAGTGTAAAGCCATCCTCTATAAGCACTCTATTGTCACATGGGGGAAGCAAATTTGAGCCATATGGGGTACTTCCAAAGAGGGAGGTAGTCTTAATAATGAAAAACTCTGACGTTAAATAAGAAACTTGATCTTCATCCACCTCAGAAAATTTTAACGAAGGTAATGTCTTGAGACAATGCTTCAAAAACCATGGTGCTCAGTTAAAACAAACTAATTTGAATATGGCAATCTCTGGCCATACTGGAACACACTTCCTTACGGCTGCTTGATGGCTTTTACTTTCAAAAATAAACATAGTGAACCAAACTTCCCTCACACACAAGACACAAATACAGCTTGATGAAGTTTCTTGGATAAAGAACTTACTCAGAATGATGAAAAGCATGATTTCGCATTTTTCTTCCTTTTGGGTCCTGCAGGGAGACCAAAAAATAAATATAAAAAATCTTCGTCCCATATAGGCGATAACAAGCAAGTCTGCTGAAAAAAAACTGGTTTTACAGAAGTCAATCGCTGCATTCCAAACAAAGGGACCCATAAGAACGTCATTTCCAGCTTAGGCACTCCCACTCTTTACATGATTGGCTATAAAGACAACTTGTACAGTCAAAAGTAATTATCCAAACACATAGTATACCACAGCAGACAAAGCCTCTCTTTAATTATCATACCCTGTTCTTTTGAAAGGGTGCACAAATTATTGGAATGCTATGCCACACACAACCCACAAATGATCCACATCAGCACCTCATGATACGCTTCTATCATGAGTAGCTCTCTGCATCTTTCATTGCCATCAAGCTACATTCACTCGAATTCTATTTCATTGCAGCCCCCCTTCCCCTCCCTCAGCCATCGCGCTGCAGTCCCCCCCCCCCCCCCTTGTTGCTTCCATTGCGCCCCTACTTGCCCTTGTTTTTCAAACCCCCCTCTGCTGACTGTCCGTTATCTTCTTCTCGACTCGCCTCCCACGACATCGACTCACCCTTTTCTTTTCCACAGCAACAGATGTCACAAAGTGATGATGTGGCATGGCCTAGAGGACAGAGGCCGGACACAAAAGCCTAAAGGGCCAACCCTTGTGAAGGATGCAGCAGAAGAAGTTGTCCGAGTGGCCTAAACTCATTTAGAAAGATGTTCCAACTTACTATACCCCGACCGAGGGGCCTAAAACCTTAAAAATAAAGCTAAACATCCAAATTGTGTGCAAACTGACGACGTGGCAGGCTGTACGGACTTCTGTGATTTGCGGCGCAAATCGCCCTGACATGCTGACGTGGCACACCGTACATACAGCCCAAGAGGGCGCTAGCTTTTGGTTACCAGATGCTTTGAGAATACTGTTTCTCATGTATTGCTTTTGGCCAGGGGCCTTTATAAGAATTTCCAGGGCCTCCTTTCCGAAAGATTTGCTTGGGAGCACTGCGGCGAGAGAGGACCCTTGGACATTGTACTTGTTGAAGCATGGTGCCAATCTTTGGGCCAGTACTTCTGGGCATGGATCCGCCATCCCGTGTCGTCTCTCTCTCTCTCTCTCTCTCTCTCTCTCTCTCTCTCTCTCTCTCTCTCTCTCTCTCTCTCTATATATATATATATATATATATATATATATATATATATATATATAGCCAGACACCCAGAATGCTCCTAAGAAGTTTATTTAATACTTTGTATTTAGTTTTCACATTTACTTTCACACTTTTCACACTTAGTACTTTAGTACTAAGGTACCCAGACATTGTAACAGGTTCACCAATTTTGTATCTATACATGTTTTTCTGCATCTATGCATGCTCCAAAATTGGTTTGAAGAAAAACAGACATCATTTGCCAGCAATTCAGACAAAGAGCATGTCAGAGCAGAATTTGTGAAGTTTCCTGGATGAAGTTCTCCATAGCTCCGATGTCAAAGAAGATCAAGGCTTTCAAACCATTGACATTTCCATAAGCTCTGCATAATTCATTTGAACTCTCGAGGTGTATATCATAAATATCGGGTACTAGTCCAATAACAGGTCTAGTCTTCTTAGCCGGAGGTGGCCCTGGGGACCTGTCTGACGTGGGAGCAGAAGGTTGCTCTGAGGACGTTCAGGCTCGCTCAAGACATGTATTGAACATATGCCCTGTTAGGAAACATTCGAAGCATCAACCTTCTTGTAGCAAGGTGTCTCGTTGACAGTGTGTCAGACAAGGCCGTTGAGGCTGGTTTTCACGGGATTCCCGAGAATTTGTTCATTGTTGTCGGGAGTTCTGGTTAGTGACCGGAGTTGCTTCCGTGGTAAACTCCAACTTTCCTTTCATCATTTTGTAGCCGACCGTGGCATGGTCCATAAGTTCTTGCATGGTTGAAACTTGCTTGGACAAACAATATTCCTGCAATGATGATGGTAGTCCAATGGTGTAACACTCGCACTGGTCCTCCAAGGGAATGAACTTAAAGAAGAACACTAGAAGGTAGACATCAAGAAACCTTTGGTTATAGTCCTCCATGGTCTCTGCGGCAAGCATTTTCAAGTTGCCCCATTCGGACCTAATTTGGACTTCGAAGAGAGAAGTCATATACCTACGTGCAAAGACTGTCTTGAAAACTTGCCAGGTCCTTGGAGCATGCGATTGTCGCGATTGAACTCCACCACTGCATAGCATTATCTTTAAGCAATCCCAATGCTCGAGAATCTTAGATTCTTCTATATAGTTTCCCAAAGCATAGATGTTGTCGAATTGCTGTAGGAACCGGATTGCTTTCTTCCGATCTCACCCCGAAAAAAGTGAAAAATTTGATTGTAGGCGCATATCCCGGGTACGGATAATAAGGGTATCCATATGGGCTCCAACCATTGTAGCCTGGTGGCGGTGGTGGTGGGGGAGGTGGGGGCAACGGAGGTGGCAAAGGCGGTTGCACTGGATCAGGGTCACATTGCTGCACCATATTCCTAAAAACTCCCCCGATCGAAACAGACGGCTCGGAAGGTTGCCGGTTGGAGGCTCTCGTACTTTCTGGTGTCGGAGGAGGAGGTACCACCTGGGGCATCAAAGGGGGTAACATGTAATTCAAACATTGTTGAAAACTTTGCAACATCGGAAGATTCTGCTGAGGATGCCGCAAAAGAATGTCGCGAAGCTCGTCGAGAACAAAGTGCAAATATTCTGTTGAATCCATGAACGCCATGTCTTGGGTTCTTTATGGCTTATGCCTTGTAAGACAAAGAAATGAAGACGGGAGCGCGCCCAATGCGCGATGAAGTAAGGATGGGAGTGGCTAATAAGTCCGGGGTCAGGACACGAAGATTCTTCAAATAAAATTCCAGTAGACTTTGGAAGCGCCTGTTTGCTCTGTCTGCTCTTTAGTGGGACCGGCCTGATGCTCTAATACCACTGTCACAAGACGGGCACCACGTGCCAATAGAAAAGAATAGAAAAGAACAGACTGAACAGACTTTAAGCACTTCAACAACACCTGAAGCTGAAAGAGAGAGCACACGCGACACGGAGTGGCAGAATTCCACCCCAGAGAGTATTGGCCCCAAACCTTGGCGCCCCCTCTTGTATTTCTTTATATTACTTGAACTCGGTACAATGCCAGTACTCGCGCTCTGCACCTTCATCCAAAAGAGTGTCAGAGACTGAGTCCTCTGCACTTATTTAGAGACCCTTGGCCTTGAAAAGCAGTTTATATGAAAAGCTTGAAACTCAAAAGCAACTGGCTCAAAAGCTGGAGCTGAAAACTGCCCAACGTAAATCACGGACATCCGTACAGGCTGCCACGTGGCACTGTCAGCGCAAATCACGGGCGTCTGTATAGCTGCCACTTATTTAGAGACCCTTGGCCTTGAAAAGCAGTTTATATGAAAAGCTTGAAACTCAAAAGCAACTGGCTCAAAAGCTGGAGCTGAAAACTGCCCAACGTAAATCACGGACATCCGTACAGGCTGCCACGTGGCACTGTCAGCGCAAATCACGGGCGTCTGTATAGCTGCACTTATTTAGAGACCCTTGGCCTTGAAAAGCAGTTTATATGAAAAGCTTGAAACTCAAAAGCAACTGGCTCAAAAGCTGGAGCTGAAAACTGCCCAACGTAAATCACGGACATCCGTACAGGCTGCCACGTGGCACTGTCAGCGCAAATCACGGGCGTCTGTATAGCTGCCACGTCATCATCTTTTACGCACCTCTATCTGTGTGTGTAAGCGGGTCCTACTTTATTTTAATCTCTTTAGGTTCCTGGGCCCCATCGGACGGGTCCCATAAGTTAGTGGGAACTCTTCTTTAAAAATAGACCCACTCGGCGAGGATCGGTAAGTTGGTGAGAACTTCAACTTCTTCTGCTGCTTCTAGGGTTTAGGCCCCTCGGCCAGTGCCACAGAGAGAGAGAGAGAGAGAGAGAGAGAGAGAGAGAGAGAGAGAGAGAGAGAAAAGAAACGACACCAGATGGGGTCCAAAACCCCGCTCCAAGGGCCCCCCTCTCTTTGCTTTAGATTGCACAAAGTCTGGTACAATGCTTCTAGATGTTGTGGTATTGATGGTGACTATGTCGACGACGACGACGACGACGATGATGTCGACAACTACAGCGAGGATGGGCTGAAATTGCAAAACACTAGTGATGCTGCTGGCTGAAATCTGCAAACTGATCTACTGCTGAAACTAGGGACTGTCGGCGACGATGACGGAAACGACGACCTTACAAAAACGCTAGGTGCTGAAATCTGAAAACGCTGGCTGATCTGACGGTACGGCGAGGAACTGCTACATGAAGATGAGATCTGCGAGGCTAAGGGGCTGATCTGGCTGCGGGTTAGGCTCAAAACCCAAAAAGCTGGCCTGATTGCTGGTTCAGGTTGCTGAAGGTCAAAAAAGCTGGGCTGATCTGGAACAGCCAAAACACGAGGTACTCATGAGGATGGGCTGCTGCTTGGCACAATTGATGAGTGCTCTTCTTCTGTTGCCTCTCCTATTTGTAGGCGGCGCCCCCCCCCCCCCCCCCCCCCTCCTCCCCCCCCCCCCCTCAGCTTATAGAGGTCATAACTTACTGGGTCGAGGAGAGCTCCCAACAGCCCCATGACCTTGGAAAATGTTGTAATATTTTGATAAAAATGCCTGGCAAGTTTG
This sequence comes from Adiantum capillus-veneris, assembly GCF_014529385.1. Taxonomy (NCBI): domain Eukaryota; kingdom Viridiplantae; phylum Streptophyta; class Polypodiopsida; order Polypodiales; family Pteridaceae; genus Adiantum; species Adiantum capillus-veneris. Next base: position 37,222,623 of record NC_140934.1, read on the forward strand.
CAATGCAAAATTGGGTTCATGAAGTGGAAAATGCTCATGCTGGGTCCTACTGGGTTGTGCAATCAGAGGGTATGTAGCTACTCTAAGTGCCTGGACATGCACGGCTTGCGCACAAGCTCACAAGGTTGCCAGAACACTTCCTAGGCTTCCTAAACCCTAGAAGTAGGAACAGCTTGTCCACCTACACATAGGGTTAGATGTGCACGTGACAGCAGGTGATCACAGTTTTAATGGAAATCTTGCCTTCTCCCTTGCTCTATGTAGCATGATGATTTGCTCTCGCGCATCTCTCTCCCCCCTTTCCACATATGATAATGCCCCACTAGTAGGGCTTCTCAGATGACCATGTAAAGTTCTGGGGGTTTTATTAGCGTTTGCCAAGGCAATAGCCTTCTGTATAGGAACCGGATTAGCTAATTACTAATCCCCTTCACGTATGTACAATTCCATCGCGAAGAAATGCGAAAAACGGAGAGTTTTCACGTAAAATCTCGTCCACTTTACAGTGAACTGTCCCATTGCGTGCGGGAGCTTCTGAGACACGCGTAGACGTGTTTGCTCTGCTCAGAATGATGTGAAACAGGGAATTACAGAATTACAGCCTACTGTGTTTTTCTACAGGTTTAGGGTTTCGCACCTAAACTGCAAGGGGGGGAAGCCTTGGTTGCTTGTACAAGACAATTTAGAGAGATTTCCCACAAGGAATCTCGCCTAATTCAAGGGGCAAGTGACCCTACAGGTGTGAGAGCTCGAGGGCTACTCACAAGAGTGATCGGCACGCGAATAGGCGCGCAAAACAAAGAATTATAGCTTGCTGTGATTTTTGCAGGTTTAGGGTTTTAGCCAGTTTTGATGCCTACACGTCCCAGGAGCTTCGGGGAAGCTAGGGAATCACCGAATAAGTGTTTCAGTGCAAATTGGAGGCCAAAAACAAAGATTTCAGCGAGCTGTAATTTCTCGCCAGGTTTTGTAAAGTGCTCTAAAGAGCGTGGAAAGTCACTGTTTTGCTTGTGATTTTGTATGTGGAGACTTCTACTGTGGTTATGCTACCGAAATCGGATTAGAGTAGGGGAATTTCAGCCCGATAAAAGTGAGACAGCTTGTAGAAGTTCACAGGTTTTTCTCGAGTGTAATAAGAAAAATGAAATACTGAAAGTGACGCAAGTCTTTGGGGCCAACAGAGTGTCGATGTGTGCTTGGAAGCCCTCGAGCTGCCAAGCCGTGTTTTATTTTGAAGTGTTGAATTCCAGTGACAGGCATATTCGTAAGTTCCTTTGTGTCATAGAGTTCAAGTAAGGTTAAACTGTGTAAAGATCGGGTGAAAGCTAAAGTCTACTGCCCTACAAGCCGGTTTCAAAGGCCAAACACAAAAGGACCAACCCCTAATGAAGAAAGCAACAGAAGAAGTTGTCCACCTTATGAAATCTTGCCAAGTGGCCTAAATCCATTTAAAAAGTTGTTCCAACTTACTGTACCCCAGCCAAGGAGCCCTAAAATTGTTACCATATACATGTGGTAGTGATGTGTGTGAACACACTTAGGACCACCGAGGTATTTTTTCCCTCACTAAAAGGTTTTTTCCCCCGTGCATTGTATATACTATATACGCCCATCACTCTAGGGCTAAATTATCTTTCCATTGCACACCAAGTAAAACACTCTCTATTGTGTGCCTTGAGCTTCCTTCGTCTTCTCCAAGCTGTGTGTTTTCCTGCAACCCTAATTCCAACAATTGGCATCAGAGCAGGTCACGTCCTCTGTCACAAGGCGGCCACCACATGCCAATAGAAAAGAACAGACTTTTAGCACTTCAAAGTTCAATAACAACTGAACTGAAAGAGAGAGACGACACGCGACACGGAGTGGCGGAATTCCACCTCAAAGAGTATTGGCCCCAAACCTTGGCGCCCCTTTCGGTATTTCTTTTATACTGCACCATCAAAGTACAAGCCGGTACTCCAGACTCTACACCTTCTCTAGGAAGCATGCCAGAGAATGAGCCCTAGCCTCATATTTAAAGGCCCTTGGCCTAAAAAGCAATTACAGTGAAAAGCCTTCAAAACTTAAAAGCTTCTTGTCCAAAAGCAAAGCCAAAAAGCTGCCAGCATAAATCACGGAAATCCGTACAGCCTGGCACGTCATCAGCCAACACAAAACGCGGAAATCCGTACAGCCTCCCATGTCATCATGCCAGTGCAATTTTCGGATTTCTGCCACGCTGCCCTTAGCGTTAGGGTTAGGGTTTCAGTAAAATTAGGGTTTTTGATTTTAGGGTTAGGATTTCAACAGAATTAGGGTTTCGATACCTCAGCATTTGTTACATCTCCCCTTCTCGAAAGAGAGTAATCGTCCACGATTACAGCATATCTGCAAAACAACTCAAGTTAGCTCAAAAATTTCAGAGGGTCATTCCGAGGGACATTCCGAGGGACAATCAGTTTGCTCTTTTTATTAAGGAGTTAGCTTCTCCTTTTTGCTCTTTTGATCAAGGAGTTAGCTTCTCCTTTCGGCTGTTTTGATCAAGGAGTTAGCTTCTCCTTTCGTCTAGATCGGAACTCTTGATATTCCGGTGTAGTAAAATTAGCCATCACACCCAGACCGTACTGATCTTCCACGGGTGTCTTGATGCACTAAAATTAAATACCCAGGCAATCTCATCCAATTATTAATATTTAGTGGTTGGCACATCACAATGCAACACAAATGCTTACATATGCATGCTACAAGACATAGAAACATAAAGCCGCCGATGAACACTCCTCCTGCATAACCTAACAAGATCCAAGCCGGGAGATATTCAACGACTCCCTCATCACTCCTCCGGCATAACCTAAAAAGATCCGGGCCCGGAGATACAGAGGCCTTTTACAACCAAACGCCCCCCAGACCGCAGTATGCGTCGTTTGGAGGTGCTGAGAGTAACCACTGCTCAGACTTCTTAATACTCCTCCCACATAACCATCCAGGGCCGGGCCGGGAGTCACAACAACAATTATTTTACAAGCATACAACAAAACACTCCCCAGGCATCGGCCTGCGTCGTTCGGAGGTTTTCAAACAATACCAAAACAGTATTTCTCACTTCTCCACTCGGGAGCAAAACCACCAATCAATGAAACCAGTATTAAAATGTTAGGTGCAGCGGAATGATTGTTTGCGCTTTGCTCAAGATGAGTGCTCCGAACTGTGCTCAAGGTTCCTTTTAGTTCTTATGGAAGGGAGAGCCTTCCGTTCTTAATGGAGAGTGCTATGATCACGAACAAAGTGAATGGACAGTGCGCGTGCAAGTGTATGAGACTAAGAGATAGAGTGAGAAGAGAGATACGACACCAGAGACGACGTAAAACCCTCCTCCAAAGGCCCCACTCTCGTCGGCGAGAGTGGTCTACTTATGATTGCACAAAGTGGTACAATGACGATGCAATGGACTGATGCAACCTGGGACTATGCCGATGACGACGACGGTGATGACGAAGTCAACCTAACGGCTGAAATCTGCAATCTTTCTACTGCTGTCCAAAAACGCTATGGGCTGGAATCTGCAAATCTTCTATCTGCTGAATTCTGACTCTATGTCGATGACGACGATGCGACGACGACGCGCTGAAAACGCAGATGCTGAAATCTGCGTTTTCCGGGCTGAAATTGTAAACCTTGCGGCGAGGAACTGCTGCGGGAAGGTGAGATCTGCGAGGTTCAGGACTTGATCTGCGATGTCTAATTGCTGAAAACTGAAAACGCTGGTCCTAGGGCTGATTCTGTCACGATAGATCTGCAAAACGCTGAGGTTGCTGGCAGATGCAAAAACGCTAGGGGCTGAAATTGGTGTTTCTGTCGCCGTGATTCTGCAGATGCAAAAACGCTAGGCTGGTCTGCCGTGGTCTTGTCGCCATGGCTCTGCAAATGCAAAACGCTGGCTGATCTGTGGTGTCTTGTCCAAAAACGCTAGCCAAGATGCTGGGGAGCAAAAACGCTAGAAGCCTTTGGGGTCCTGCTGAGAAGGTGCCTGTTGAGTGGTGCTCCTGCTGCCTCTTCTGCTATTGAGTGCTAACTTGGGTTTGCTTATATATTAACTTAGCAAAATTGCCCTACCTACTTTTGTTGGAAAGTCACTTAAAAATAATAAGTGCAAAATACCAAAAATAGGGAAAATAGGCTAAATGCACTGGAAAATTCCCCTAACTAAATCTGATGGATTCTGAAGGGAATACTGATGATCATGCTGTGTGCAACCAGAGGATATGCATCTACACTAAGTGACTGGGCATGCACGGTCTACGAATAGACTCACAAAAGTGCTAGATCACTTTTAATCTAAACTGACTTGACTGAACTGAACCCTGATCATGTTGTAGCTTGTCCACAGACACATAGGGTTGGATGTGTCACGTGACATAAAACTAGAGTCAAACACTTCAAATTGGCACCAAGAAAGGTTCAAAATAGATACCATCCATTTCAAACAAAGGTTTCAAACAATACTTTCTCAAACAAAGTTCAAAAGTATCGAACTATAAAACAACTAGAGAGTTCATTCAGGATTTTGTTCGGACAACCGAACTTTGAGGACGACTGGCTTGCCCTTCTGCATCACGGTGATGGTTCGGTTCCGGACTTGGAGAGTCGCATCATTCTTGTCATGCCAAGGCATGCCTAATAGAACGTCACAATTGCCCAACTTCATGATGTGGAAATCAGCTTTTCCATGATAATCTTGAATAGTCACTGGAAGAGCACTAATGAGCGGTACTACTTTCTGAGTTTGCCCTGTGGCTAGCTCGGCTTCAATTTCTCCACCCTCTGTATCATAATCAAAGTGCATCTGCTTTAAGAATTCTGGATGGATGAAGTTCTCTGTAGCTCCGGGGTCAAAGAAAATAAGGGCTTTGAAACCATTGACTTTGCCATATGCTCGACACAATTCATTTGTACTCTCAAGGTGTGTGCCATATATATCGGGAACCAGTCCAATAGCGGGTCTAGCTCTCTTAGCAGGAGGTGGAGCTGCAGTTTTGTCGACCGTTGGTGCGAGCATCGGCTCCTCTGGTCTATCAGTGCGTTTGGGACAATTAGAATGATTATGCCCTATTTGAAAGCATCCAAAGCATCGGCCTTCTTGTAGTAAGGTGTCTCGTTGTTGGGGCGTCAAACGAGGCCTTTGCGGTTCATTTTCACGAGACTCGAGAGAATTTGTTCGTTGTTGCCGAGAGTTGAGGTTAGTGGCCAGAGATTCTTCTGTGGTAAACTCTCGCTTTCCCTTCATCAGTTTGTAGCTGACCGCGGCATGGTCCATAAGTTCTTGCATGGTAGAGACTTGCTTGGATAGACAATATTCCTGCAATGGGGATGGTAGTCCAATGGTGTATCACTCGCATTGGGCCTCCAAGGGAACAGGTCTAAAGAAGGACACCGGAAGGTGCACGTCGAGAAACCTTTGGTTATATTCGTCCACAGTTTCAGTGGCAAGCATTTTCAAGTTGCCCCACTCTGCCAAAATCCGCACTTCAAACATAGAAGTCATGTAACTACATGCAAAAATTGTCTTAAAAGCTTGCCAGGTCCTTGGAGCATGCGGTTGTGTCGCGATTGAACTCCACCATTGCATAGCATTATCTTTAAGAAATCCCGATGCTCGAGAAATCTTGGATTCTTCTGTATAGCTCCCTAAAGCATAGATGTTGTCGAATTGCTGTAGGAACTGCAATGCTTTCTTGCGATCTTTCACCCCGGAAAAAGTGAAAAATTTGACTGTCGTGCCACCATCTTTGAAATCTTTGGGTTGGTTTGGCGCATATCCCGGGTATGGATAATGTCACAAGGCGGGCACCATGTGCCAATAGAAAAGAACAGACTGAACAGACTTTTAGCACTTCAATAACAACTGAACTGAAAGAGAGAGACGACACGCGACACGGAGTGGCGGAATTCCACCCCAGAGAGTATTGGCCCCAAACCTTGGCGCCCCTTTCGGTATTTCTTTATATTGCATCATCAAAGTACAAGCCGGTACTCCAGACTCTGCACCTTCTCCAGAAAGCATGCCAGAGAATGAGCCCTAACCTCATATTTAAAGGCCCTTGGCTTGAAAAGCAGTTATAGTAAAAAGCCTTTAAAACTCAAAAGCTTCTGGTTCAAAAGCAAAGCCAAAAAGCTGCCAGCGCAATTTACGGAAATCCGTACAGCCTGCCACGTCATCAACCAGCGTAAAACGCGGAAATCCGTACAACCTGCCACGTCATCATGCCAACGCAATTTTCGGAATTTGTCTGCTGCCTTAAGGTTAGGGTTAGGGTTTCTGGCAGAAATTAAGGTTTGCAGGTTTTAGGGTTAGGGTTTTCAGAATTAGGGTTTGCAGGTTTTAGGGTTAGGGTTTCCAGCATTAGGGTTTCAGCAGTTAGGGTTTCTGGCAGACATTAGGGTTTAGGCCCCTCGGCCACATCTGTACGTTGACTCCATTCTTTAGGCTTTGACACGTCCGCAGTTTGTTACATCTCCCCTTCTTGAAAGAGAGTAATCGTCCGCGATTACAGCATACCTGCAAAACAACTCAAGTTAGCTCAAAAATTTCCAAGGGTCATTTCGAGGGACATTCCGAGGAACAATCAGTTTGCTCTTTTTATTAAGGAGTTAGCTTCTCCTTTCCGCTCTTTTGATCAAGGAGTTAGCTGCTCCTATCGGCTATTTTGATCAAGGAGTTAGCTTCTTCTTTCGTCCAGATCGGAACATCACACCCAGACCATACTGATCTTCCTCGGGTGTCTTGATGCACTAAGATTACATACCCAGGCAATCTCATCCAATTAGGAATATTCACTGGTTGGCACATCACAATGCAACACAAATGCTCACATATGCATGTTACAAGACATAGAAACATAAAGCCGCCGATGAACACTCCCCCCGCAAATAACCATCCAGGTCCGGGCCATGAGCTATTCAACGACTCCCTCATCACTCCTCCCGCAAATAACCTAAAAAGGTCCGGGCCATGAGATATAGAGGCCTTTTTCAACCAAACGCCCCCCAGACCGCAGCCTGCGCCGTTTGGAGGTGCTGAGAGTAACCACTGCTCAGACTTCTTAATACTCCTCCCGCATAACCATCCAGGTCCGGGCCATGAGTAACAACAACAATACTCCCCCCGTAAATAACCACAAGGGTCCGGGCCATGAGTGACAACAACAATACTCCCCCCGTAAATAACCACGAGGGTCCGGGCCATGAGAAAGAAAAAAAACAGCACTTCTCAATCATTCAATACTCCCCCCGCAAATAACCACAAGGGTCCGGGCCAGGAGTATGAACAAGCATTCTCAAACAGCATTTCTCACTTCTCCACCCGGGAGTAAAATCACCAATCATTGAAACCAGTATCAAACCAGAGTCAAACAATTCAAATCAGCAACAAAACAGGTTCAAAACAGATACCATCCATTTCAAACAAATTCCGAACAAGATCACCAAACAAGATCAAACAAAACTCAAACTTAAAAAGCAATCTCAACATTAGTCGAGCTCGAAAAGTCGCCTGACTTTCCATCTTGAAACCTGCACCAAAAATTAGGGTTAGGTTCCTTCCATGAGGTCGTAGCCGAGCACCGCATGGTCCGTCAGCTCTTGGACAAACAGTGTTGCTTTGGCGGCAATGGTAGTCCAAAGATAGCAATCGCACTCGGTCTCCAAGTTCATCTGCTCGTGAAGAGACATCTACTAGGAGATGTCGAGAAACTTCAAGTTATAATCTGCTAGGGTTTCCATGGCAAGCATTTCAGGATACCCCACTCTGCCAGAAGTTGTACTCTAAAGGAAGATGTCAGAAACCATATAACTTCGGGCAAAAATTTTCTTGAAAGCTTGCCAAGTACTTGGAGTATGCTGCTTGGTAGCTGTAGACATCAACATCTGCATGGCACTGCTTCTAAGAAAAACAGTGACTTGAAACAAATCTGGATCCTTGTCTTGCAAGTGATCTTAATTGGCTTATGCCCTGTAAGACACTGCGGTGAAGACAGGAGCGTGCCCGATGCGCGATGAAGTAAGGGTGGGAGTGGCTAATAAGTCCGGGTTAGAGGGCGAAGATATCCTCGAATAAAGCTCTGTTTGCTCTTTTGTGGGACCGGTATGCTTTCAGAAAAGCACACGCTTGATGCTTTGATACCGCTGTCACAAGGCAGGCACCACGTGCCAATAGAAAAGAACAGACTGAACAGACTTTTAGCACTTCAATAACAACTGAACTGAAAGAGAGAGACGACACGCGACACGGAGTGGCGGAATTCCACCCCAGAGAGTATTGGCCCCAAACCTTGGCGCCCCTTTCGGTATTTCTTTATATTGCATCATCAAAGTACAAGCCGGTACTCCAGACTCTACACCTTCTCCAAGAAGCATGCCAGAGAATGAGCCCTAGCCTCATATTTAAAGGCCCTAGGCCTGAAAAGCAATTATAGTAAAAAGCCTTTAAAACTCAAAAGCTTATGGTTCAAAAGCAAAGCCAAAAAGCTGTTAGCGCAATTTACGGAAATCCGTACAGCCTGCCACGTCATCATGTCAGCGCAATTTTCGGAATTTGTTGTTGCCTTAGGGTTAGGGTTAGGGTTAGGGTTTCTGGCAGAAATTAGGGTTTGCAAGTTTTAGGGTTAGGGTTTCCAGCATTAGGGTTTCAACAGTTAGGGTTTCTGGCAGACATTAGGGTTTAGGCCCCTCGGCCACATCTGTGCGTTGACTCCATTCTTTAGGCTTTGACACGTCAGCAGTTTGTTACAGATAATAAGGGTATCCATATGGGCTCCAACCATTGTAGCCTGGTGGCGGTGGTGGTGGAGGTGGGGGCAATGGCGGTGGCAAAGGCGGTTGCACTGGATCAGGGTCAGATGGCTGCACCATAATCCTGAAGACTCCCCCGATCGGGACAGACGACTGAGAAGGTTGCCGATTGGAAGCTCTCGTACCTTCTGGTGCAGGAGAAGGAGGTACTACCTGGGGCATCAGAGGGGGTAACATGTAGTTCAAAAATTGTTGAAAACTTTGCAGCATCGAAAGATTCTGCTGAGGATGCCGCGAAAGAATGTCGCGAAGCTCGTTGAGCAAAAACTGCAAATATTCTGTTGAATCCATGAATTCCAAGTATTGGGTTCTTAATTGGCTTATGCCCTGTAAGACACTGCGGTGAAGATGAGCGCGCCCGATGCGCCATGAAGTAAGGGTGGAAGTGGCTAATGAGTCCGGGTTGGAGGACGAAGATAACTCAAATAAAATCTGTCTGCTCTTTTGTAGGACCGGTATGCTTTCAGAAAAGCACACGCCTGATGCTCTAATACCACTGTCACAAGGCGGGCACCACATGCCAATAGAAAAGATCAGACTAAACAGACTTTTAGCACTTCAATAACAACTGAATTGAAAGAGAGAGACGACACGCGACACGGAGTGGCGGAATTCCACCCCAAAGAGTATTGGCCCCAAACATTGGCGCCCCTTTCGGTATTTCTTTATATTGCATCATCAAAGTACAAGCCGGTACTCCAGACTCTGCACATTCTCCAGGAAGCATGCCAGAGAATGAGCCCTAGCCTCATATTTAAAGGCCCTTGGCCTAAAAAGCAATTACAATGAAAAAGCCTTCAAAACTTAAAAGCTTCTGCTCCAAAAGCAAAGCCAAAAAGCTATCTGCGTAAAACACAGAAATCCGTACAGCCTGCCACGTCATCAACAAGTGCAAAACGCAGAAATCCGTACAGCCTGCCACGTCATCATGCCAACGCAATTTTTCGATTTTTGCCACGCTGCCCTTAGGGTTAGGGTTAGGGTTAGGTTTTCAGAATTAGGGTTTTTGATTTTAGGGTTAGGGTTTCAACAGAATTGAGGTTTCGACACGTCAGCAGTTTGTTACATCCTCCTGGGCTGAGTCACCAGCAATGTAACTAAGTCAGACTCTGTAAATAATTAATTTATTTACGAGAACAGAATTATCTAATTAGTTGTGTGCACACCAGAATAGACCTGGCAGTTCTAAGGCCTCAGGTGAGCCTAAATGCGGGCTAGAACACCACAGAGGGACCTTAGCAGAAATTACCCTGAAGCCCTAGTGATTGGGAAATCGGATCTTCAGAAAGGGGTAAGCAGTAGCCTCAGATTTTAGGCTCAGGAAAAATACGCGCGTCAGTACAAGCACGTGAATGAGATGGGGTCCTTAGAACAGTGACCCTAAGGCTAATAAAGCTAATAAAGCCTTAGGGTAAATTTCGCGAAATTAAATTTAACGGTCCGTGCCCGGGCGGGCGGCCGGACAAGTGTGAACAGGTAAAGGCGGTGCAGTGCCCGTGCGGCATTGCGCCGGCAGACCTTTGGTGTTCTCATAAAAGAATCATTGGTAGCAGTTGTTAGTTAGTTGCACATTTTTTTTTATGAGCTAGAAGTTTTTTAAAGTCAAAAGTTGAATGGTTTTTAAGTTTTTAAAGTAAGTGTGCCAAGTGGCACACTTACCAATGCAAACTAACTCTCTCTCTCTCACTCTTACCCTCTCTCTCTCTTCCTAGCGCCCCCTCTCCCTGATGGCTATTTAGGAGCCCCCCCTCCCCCATTTTCAAGGCTGGCAGTGCACCTACCCCCCCTAATGTGAGCGTGCTCTACGCGGTGGAGCCCTCCATTGAAGCTTGAGAGCAGCCCCTTGCGACATATGTGGTAGCCTTGTGCTCCCATTGTCAAGAACAAGGGATCTCACAGTCATAGACACCTTCTGGTGAAGTTTCATCGCGAGAAGCTGCCGTAGACGCTCTCTTAGCAGAGTGCGGCTGCTGTAATTCTCTGTTTTCAGCCACTAATCACCTCGATTAGGGCTGTTTTCAGCAGATCAGCCATAGAAATTCTCTTCTCTCTCCTTATCCTAAGTCTACATCAAGTTTGGCGCGATTCCATCGCGAAGAAGACCTCTCTTTCGGCGTAGGGGTGTGCAATGGTAAGAATTTCAGGTTATGTGCAGAAAATTACAGCAAGCATGTGCGTGTGCATTTTGCTTGTTTCTCTTTTGTGTTCGATGCATGAATGAATGAGCATGAAGGCAACACATAACGGAAGATGGACTCTCCTCTGTGAGAGCTTCCGATGAGCTGTTTCGGAAGATAGACTCTCTTTTCGAGAGCTTCCAACCAGTCTCGCAGAAGAGGGGAAATCCCCTAAGCAGTAAGAAAGTGGAAACACTTTCTCAGTCAGTAGTCAGAACAGAACAGAAGAAAGAATAGAGGACGGGCGTATGCCCCATTCCTGTGCTTGTAAAGATTCTCCCTTAGTAATAAAGATATTCTCTTTATGGGGGGGGACCAGCCCATCTTCTGGTCCCCAATGAAGTGTCAAGTTTTCTCGCTCCCTCTAATTCTCTTGAGTATTTGAAGTGCAATTAAACGTCAGTTTACGCTTCCGTATTTTTGTGACAGTGGTATCAGAGCAAGGTCCTCTCTCTCTTCCTGAAGGGATTGACGACTCTTGGCAGAATGCAGAAATGGGAGGACGCGAGATAGAGTTCTCTCTCCTTCAACAGCAGGTGGAAGAGTTGCAGAAAGCTCTCTCCCATCCAGAAGTCCAAAAGATTCTCCATACTCTTGAAAAAGGGAAGGAGAAAATGCCGATGGGGTCGGGAGAAATCCCGCAGAACCCAAAGGCGCCACAACCAAGAAAAGATCCTTTGATTGGAACTTCCCGCATGCACGAGAGGCAGAAGAAATCTCCAGAACGTCATGTGCGGTTTAATCCAAAAGTTCAAGAGCAGGATCCCCCTGATTCCCCTCAGTTCTCTTTCATGAAGGATCTGGAAGACAGTTTCTCAGGAAGACATGTTTCTCGACTATCCGTCGCAGCAAGAAGTACATTCAAGGGAAAGGACTCCTGTCCCCAAGGAGTCTAAGCATAGAAAGAAGGAGCACCATGAGAAGAAGCACCACAGGCAGAAAACATTCAAGTCGGGAGATAAAGATGTGAAATTCGACACCTACAATGGACGGCATGATAATGACAAAGCTTTGGCTTTCATCCGCCAATTTGAAGTTGCATTTGCTGAAGGGAATTTTAAAGAAAGATCCAAGCTTCGCCATGTTAGTTTGTACCTGAAAGGCACCGCCAGCAATTGGTGGTTAACCCTTATCCTGGAAGATCGCAAACCCCAAGATTGGACCGCTTTCAAGAAGGAGTTCTACGCACAGTTCCTTCCTCCAGACTATGAGGAAGAGGTAAAGAAAGAATGGGATCGACTTTCACAGTCAGAGAATGAAACTGTTCCACGCTATGTGGATAGGTTTTGGAACGTTCTCTTGAAAGTCACTCCATTCAAGAAGATTGACGATTCGGAGAAGATGCGCAAGTTTGAAGCAGGTTTGCATGAAGCCTTGCAAAAGGCTATGAAGCTTTACCCTCGAGGTAACTTGCAGATACTTATGGAATCAGCCCGCATAGCTGATGGAATACATGACAAGGGTACTCCCAGGAAGATGGAGCAAAGCACTTACCATGCTAAGCAGAAGGCTCTCCATGAGCAGCCTACCTCTTCTACTTCTTCTCAAAAGAAGAAAAGAACCGCCTCCGAAGCAGAAGCAAAGCCAAATCAGCCCAAGAAAGGGAGATATCTCTCTCCTGCTGAGTTGCGAACATACATTAGTGAAGGAAGATGCTTCAAGTGCGCACAAGTTGGTCATATGAAGGGTGATTGTCCTACCAAACCTCCACAACCACCCTCTTCCAATGCAGTCCCAGATGTACAAGGAAATACAACAAGGATGGAAAAGAAAGAGCTCTTCTCAAAGCATGGGGTAGTATCAACAACCAGCGGGCTCTTATTTTGTTTGACCCTGGTAGCACAGACAGCTTCATCTCTACCAAGCTAGCTGACGACCTGAACTTGCAACCCAATCGTTTCGGAGTCTCTATTCAAGCGCAATCTGCTTTCAAAGGGCAGAACTCAAACTCTACTCCAATCATAGGGAAGTTGAATCTGGAGGTCGACGACTACAGGGATCAAGAGTCTTTCTTACTAGCTTCACTTGAAGGATGCGATGTTATCTTGGGAATGCCTTGGCACTACAAGATGCATCCCATTCCTGATTATGTTCAGAAAACCTTATCTTTTGCTCATAAAGGAAAGGAGTATCTTGTACTTGCAGATGCAGGTGATTGGCGTATTCCTATCGCCAATCACATTGCCATCAAGAAAGAAATGAAAAAGTGTGTTTCAGCGTACTTGATTTTTGCAAGAGAGAGAGATGTGTCTGTTTCACAACTTTTTTCCTCTTTAGAGCAAAAAAGACTTAAGTTAATAGAAAGATATAAAGATTGTTTTGCAGATGAACTTCCAAATGAACTCCCACCTTCGCGACCTGAGGATCATACCATTGATTTGATCCCAGGAAGTTCTCCTCCAAATCAGCCCCCTTATCGAGTTAGTCTAATGCAGCAAGAGGAAATTCTCAAGCAGGTTAACGAACTTTTGGAGAAGGGCTTAATAAGGCCTAGTACTTCTCCATATTGTTCACCTATCTTGCTAGTACAGAAAAAGGATGCACATTCCGCATGTGCATAAACTATAGATCTCTAAACAAGATCACAATCAAGAATCGATTTCCAATCCCTCGGATTGACGACATTCTTGACAAGTTACAAGGAGCAAGTGTCTTTAGTCGTATAGACTTGAAGAGCGGTTATCATCAAATCCGCATAGCTCCTCAGGATGTGCATAAGACTTCATTTAGAACAACCTTCAGGTTGTATGAATTTCTAGTGATGCCTTTTGGGCTCACTAATGCACCAGCTACATTCAACAGAATGATGGATAGAATCTTCCACTCATACAGAAGCTTTACAGGCGTTTTCTTTGATGACGTCTTAATCTTCTCAGAGACGGAAGACGAACACTATAAGCATCTCGCCTTAGTGTTTGAAGAATTACGCAAACACAAATTATTTGTGAATGCTAAGAAGAGTGAGTTCTTTCTAAAAGAAATCCACTATTTGGGCCATATAGTATCTCACAACCAGGTGAGAATGGACCCTGATAAGATTCAAGCAGTTGTAGAATGGCCTATGCCAACTACAGTACATGATGTACGAAGTTTCCTTGGCCTCTGTTCTTATTATCGGCGTTTCATTCGAGCTTTTGCCGCGATAGCAGGTCCCCTCCATGACCTGACAAAGAAGCGGATTCCATTCCATTGGGGGTCTGGACAAAAACAAGCTTTCGAAAAGCTTAAGTATCTACTCAGTCACGGACTTGTTCTCACCGTCCTTGATCTTCGCAAACCTTTCGAGGTATACTGCGATGCATCTGGAGATTGTGTAGGAGCAGTTTTGAACCAAGAGGGTCACGCGATAGCCTATGAAAGTCGGTGCCTTAAAGATGCAGAGTTGCATGCCTCCATATACGAAAAAGAGCTAATGGCAGTAATTCATGCTCTTTCCATTTGGAAACACTATCTATTAGGAGCTGATTTTATTATCAAGACAGATCATCAAAGTCTTCGCTACTTTCTCACACAGAGAAAGTTATCAGAAAAGCAGATGAGATGGGCCAACTTTCTTTCAATGTTTCATTTTCAGATTTTACACACTTCTGGAACAAAGAATGCAGTTGCAGATGCTCTCTCCAGGCGTCCAAAGATCAATGCACTAACAACAATTTATCATGAGGAACTAGAATCTCTCAGCGAGATGTATCCTCAAGATCCAGACTTCGCCACAATTTGGGCAGATCTTCAAGCTGGTCACTCAAAGCCACCTTATTCTATCACGGATAATACACTCTATCGTCAACAAGCAATATGCATAGCTCAGCCCTTACGACAAAAGGTGATGGATGAAGCACATAATTCTCCTTATGCCGGGCATCGGGGAATTGCTTCCACCACTAGTGCCCTCGAAAGGTATTTCTTTTGGCCAACACTCCGTGAGGACATTGAAAAATATGTACGTGAGTGTTTAGTCTGCCAAAAGGTAAAATATGATAGACATAAAGTTTATGGCAAGCTTCAGCCGCTCCCTGTGCCTAACACGCCATGGGAAAGTATTGCCATGGATTTTATTACGGATCTTCCTCGATCCAAGAATGGAAATGATGCAATCTGGACTATAGTAGACAGATTCAGTAAGCAAGCCCATTTTCTTCCAGTAAAGAAGACGATCAAAGCTGATCACATGGCTAGAATATTTCTAGCTCAGATTTTTAAACACCATGGATTGCCAAAGACTATTGTCAGCGATAGAGATCCCCGCATGACTAGTCTATTTTGGCAGGCATTGTTTGAAAACTTGGGAACTAAGCTTGATTTTTCATCAGCTTATCATCCTCAAACAGATGGTCAAAGCGAAATCGCTAATGCCACTGTTTTAGATCTCCTCAAGTGCTATGTTTCGGAACGACAATCCGAATGGGAACAGTACTTACCAATAGTTGAGTTTGCGTATAATAATACCATACATTCCTCAACTGGTAAAGCCCCTTTCGAAATTATTTATGGGAAGCCACTCTTACTTCCTATTATGGTGACCAAAGAAAACATCTTCGCCGCAGATGACTTTGTACGCAATATTGATATTGCCCATCAACAAGTAAAGCAAGCGATTCTTCGTACTCAAGAGCAACAGAAGAGAAAAGCAGACAAGCACAGAAGGAATCTCAATCTTGAAAAAGGACAATATGTCCTGCTTCGGTTTGAGAAAGCTAGATTGAAAAAGCGGATCGGCAAAGGGAAAGTTGTCAAACTTTCCCATAGATTTTACGGCCCTTTCAAAATTACAGATAAAGTCAATGATGTGACTTACAGATTGGATTTGCCTTCTAACTGGCGCATCCACAATGCTTTTCATGTCAGTCTCCTCCGACCATATGTTGGACCTCCTCCAGTGGCGCCCGTACAAGAAGATCCTCCAGAAGTCGAAGAGACTGAGGAAATCCTTCAACCTGAACAGATAATACACCACTCGGAGAGACAACTCAAGTCGGGGAGTCTACATCGAAAGTATTTAGTCAAGTTCAAGAATTACACTCCTTTAGATGCAAAGTGGATGACTAAGTCCGATCTCAAGGACTACCCTGACATCTTGCACAGTTATGTTGACGCTCTACAGTTGAGGTCAACTGTTTAGAACCAAGAGGGATGTAACTAAGTCAGACTTTGTAAATAATTAATTTATTTACGAGAAAAGAATTATCTAATTAGTTGTGTGCACACCAGAATAGACCTAGCAGTTCTAAGGCCTCAGGTGAGCCTAAATGCGGGCTAGAACACCTCAGAGGGACCTTAGCAGAAATTACCCTGAAGCCCTAGTGATTGGGAAATCGGGTCTTCAGAAAGGGGTAAGCAGTAGCCTCAGATTTTAGGCTCAGGAAAAATACGCGCGTCAGTACAAGCACATGAATGAGATGGGGTCCTTAGAACAATGACCCTAAGACTAATAAAGCTAATAAAGCCTTAGGGTAAATTTCGTGAAATTAAATTTAACGGTCTATGCCCGGGCGGGCGGCCGGACAAGTGTGAACCGGTAAAGACGGTGCAGTGCCCGTGCGGCATTGCGCCGGCAGACCTTTGGTGTTCTCATAAAAGAATCATTGGTAGCAGTTGTTAGTTAGTTGCACATTTTTTTTTATGAGCTAGAAGTTTTTTAAAGTCAAAAGTTGAATGGTTTTTAAGTTTTTAAAATAAGTGTGCCAAGTGGCACACTTACCAATGCAAACTAATTCTCTCTCTCTCACTCTTACCCTCTCTCTCTTCCTAGCGCCCCCTCTCCCTGATGGCTATTTAGGAGCCCCCCCTCCCCCATTTTCAGGGCTGGCAGTGCACCTACCCCCCCTAATGTGAGCGTGCTCTACGCGGTGGAGCCCTCCATTGAAGCTTGAGAGCAGCCCCTTGCGACATATGTGGTAGCCTTGTGCTCCCATTGTCAAGAACAAGGGATCTCACAGTCAGACACCTTCTGGTGAAGTTTCATCGCGAGAAGCTGCCGTAGACGCTCTCTTAGCAGAGTGCGGCTGCTGTAATTCTCTGTTTTCAGCCCCTAATCACCTCGATTAGGGCTGTTTTCAGCAGATCAGCCATAGAAATTCCGTTCTCTCTCCTTATCCTAAGTCTACATCAAGTTTGGCGCGATTCCATCGCGAAGAAGACCTCTCTTTCGGCGTAGGGGTGTGCAATGGTAAGAATTTCAGGTTATGTGCAGAAAATTACAGCAAGCATGTGCGTGTGCATTTTGCTTGTTTCTCTTTTGTGTTCGATGCATGAATGAATGAGCATGAAGGCAACACATAACGGAAGATGGACTCTCCTCTGTGAGAGCTTCCGATGAGCTGTTTCGGAAGATAGACTCTCTTTTCGAGAGCTTCCAACCAGTCTCGCAGAAGAGGGGAAATCCCCTAAGCAGTAAGAAAGTGGAAACACTTTCTCAGTCAGTAGTCAGAACAGAACAGAAGAAAGAATAGAGGACGGACGTATGCCCCATTCCTGTGCTTGTAAAGATTCTCCCTTAGTAATAAAGATATTCTCTTTATGGGGGCGGACCAGCCCATCTTCTGGTCCCCAATGAAGTGTCAAGTTTTCTCACTCCCTCTAATTCTCTTGAGTATTTGAAGTGCAATTAAACGTCAGTTTACGCTTCCGTATTTTTGTGACAAGCAACTCCAGCAAACACCTGCTCACTTTCTCCGATTTTTGTGAGCTTTGGCGAGCGTCAGTAGCTTGACAACTACTTTGGGTGTACTCGTAGAGCTCAGTCTACTCAGATTTTAGATTCGGGCTCATTTCGGCCTCCACGAGGTGAACACATCACGATGTGAGGCAATGTGCTTTGTAGCACCACTGTCAAAATACCACACATGTGAATCTACAGCAACTGACATGCATGCATCATGGACAGCAAGATTATAAGTGCACTCTGCACTAAAAGCCCATTCTGCATCAACATTAGCATCACAATCTCCTTTCAGAGAAGACTCAACAATAGCTACATTTGTAGTGGAACCAGCATTAGTAGTGGAACCAGCCTCTTTCTTCTTAGCTTCTTTGGCCTTCAACTTAGGACATTGCTTGATCAAGTGATCATTAGGTTTACAATAATGGCAACGCATCTTCTCTTTGCCCTTATCACCAGAATTTCCATACGAATTGTTGCCAGCAGAAGCATTAGGAACAGGTGATTTTCCACTCGTAGAAGAACCATGAGAAGTGGTTGCATTATTGTTACTACCTTTTCTTTCAGCAGCAATAAAGGCCTGTTCAACTACACATTGTCTAGTCCTGTTTTTTCTAGAAAGTGACTCTTGCAACAGCAATGTGCATAATGCATCAAACTTGACAACTTCAGGATTTCCTTGGGTCATAAGTCTCCAAGTACTAGCAAAAGTCTGGTAAGAATCTCACAAGGCATCAAGAACAGTCTGCACAAGGGAACTGTCTGAAATGACTTCACCTGCAGAAATAAGTTGCTCGTTGATATCCTTGACACCAGCAAGGAAAGTGTCGATATCATCTTCCTCATGCATAATCTTCGACTCCAGCTCTTTACACAGCAATGCAACTTTTGCCTCATTGCGACTTGCATAAAGACCAGCCAGAATATCCCAAGCCTGTTTTGCAGATTTTGTTGAATGAATTTGAGGAGCAATAGTGCGCTTCACAGACAACGTAATCAATGCATGAGCCTACGCATCTTTTACATCCCAACGAGCTTGTTCTGCCGTAGACAAAATAACTCTAACAGCGGCAATCCTTGCAACAAGACCTGCAACATCCTCAACATAGCCTACATCCTCAGAAACACGATGTACATCAATGCCCTGTACAATATTCCAGACACCCTTTGGCAGAACATGTTGCATCATATAAGCCCACATAGGGTAATTGTCCCCATCCAATCTGTCCTCAACAGCAAACATCTTGAACACATCTGTGTTGTTGTCGGCCATGGCAAATGCGTGCACCTGATCTAAAAATTGCCCGAAAAGACGAGAAATGAAGCGGGAACAACATGTGCTATATAGCACAAATTGTAAGGGACCTGTTATGCAGAAAACGGCACTGACAAAAATTCTGCACAAATGGATGAAATAGCTTGCACAGAACTGCCTATAGTGGAAACGGAGGCCGAAATGAGCCCAAATCAAAAATTTGAGCACACTGAGCTCTTCGACCTCACCCAAAATATTAGTCAACTTGCGAACACTCGCCAAAGCTCATTGAAATCGGAGGAAGTGAGGATGAGGAGGCGTGTGTTGGAGCTACTTGCGACTAAGCTCGGGAGGACGCAACCTGCTCTGATACCAATTGTTGGAAATAGGGTTACAGGAAAAAACACACATCTTGGAGAAGACGAAGGAAGCTCAAAGGCACACAACAGAGAGTGTATTACTTAGCGTGCAATGGAAAGATAAGTTAGCCCTACAGTGATAGGCGTATATACAATGCACGGGGAAAAAACCTCCTAGTGAGGAAAAAAATGCCCCGACAGTCCTAAGTGTGTTCACACACATCACTACCATATGTATATGGTAACAGAAGATTCTGTTCCACCCATGCTGTCGTGTACTAGAGATAGCATTGTAAGCTCACAGGACATTTATGACACTTTGTTGCCTCTTTTTAGTGGTGGAAGTTCGAATGTAAATTCAAATGAGGCAAATGTACAGCCTATGAGGGTTTTAGAAAATGTTACAGATGCGCCTATTATACTGATGCAGATGTACATGATGTACTTGATGAGGAAAGGGCTAAGAATGAGCAGGCTAGAGGACTGCAAAAATGGTTGGTGCATACTCTACGTGACAGTAAATTGGATGCACCTTTGTCTGGTCGTACTCCTTCAGGTTCTCTCCATGCATCTTATGCATAAGATTGTTATGCATTGGCTATGTCAAGCTTATGTGATGTTGAGAAACCTCTATCTTTTGATGAAGCACAGAATTCAGAAAATTGGATGGCTGCCATGCAATCAGAATATGATGCACTTATAGAAAATGACACATGGACTTTATGTGATTTGCCTCCTGGCAAAAAGGCCATTGGTAGGAAGTGGGTTTACAAGTTGAAACGCAAGCAGGATCGTGAGACTGGTCGCTATAAGGCTCGACTTGTTGCAAAGAATTATGCACAACAAAAAGCATAGATTATGAAGAAAACTTTGCTCCCACTTGTCGTATGACTGCTGCGCATTTTCTATGTGCATCGGCAGCTCATTTTGGTTGGGATGTACATCAGTCACACATTGTTACTACTTTCTTGAATGGTGACATATTTGAGGAAGTTTATGTAACGTAGCCTCGCGGTTTTGTCATTAAAGGACAGGAAGATAAAGTGTGCAAATGTAAGAAACCTTTGTATGGGTTAAAGCAATCTCCTCTGCCTGGTATGAGAAGGCTGACACTCATTTGGTCAAAGAGGCTTTCGTAACAGTCCAACAGAAAGCACATTGTATGTAAAGCGTGAAGGTGATGTAATTCTCATTGTGGTTCTCTATGTGGATGATTTGTTGATCACTGGACCAAATGAGAGACATATTGCTGAATTTAAGGCTGATTTGAATGTTGCTTTCAAGATGAAAGATTTGGGGTTGTTGCATCATTACTTGGGTATACAATTTAAGCATGTGATGGTGGTATTGCCTTGTGTCAGACAAGTTACATAGACATTGCTACCTATTGCAACTCCCATGGAAACAGGTTTGAAATTGAGTCTTCATAATGCCGGTGATCCTGCCGATGTCACTCTTTACCAAACTGCTGCTGGCTGCCTTATTTATGTATGCAACACGAGGCCAGATATTCAATTTGCAGTCTCACAGGTCAGCAGATGCATGCATAGTCCAAGGTCTAAGCATTGGCAGGCTGTCAAGAGGATTTTTCGCTACTTGAGTGGCACTTTACATCTTGGCTTGTTTTATCCCAAGGGGAAATCATTTCCGCCAGATTTACATGCTTTTTCGGACTCAGATTGGGCTGGTTGTTCTGACACGCGAGTGTCCACGAGTGGTTTTTGTTTCATGCTCGACAGTTCATGCATATCATGGTTGAGCAAGAAGCAACCTACTGTGGCCACTTCCAATTGTGAGGCTGAGTACAGGGCAATCTTCACAGCTATGGTTGAGTATGTATGGCTCACACACCTTATGGTTGATTTGGGTGTTGGACAAGACACTGCCAACACTACTGACAGCCAGAGCGCGTTGACAGTTGCGAGGAACCCAGTTTTTCATGCTCGTACACAGCACATTGAGGTGCATTACCACTATGTCAAGGAGAGGCTCTCAGCAGGAGAGATCAGCTTCGCTTATGTGCCAACACAGTACAACCTTGCAGATCTTTTCACAAAGGCATTGTCTCATGAGAAGCTCAAAGCTTTCCGCAAAGCTTTGGGCTTACTCCCCTTTGTGGATTGATCATGTCCTCGAGGCATGGCACTTTCCTATACTCTTATGTGTCAGCTCTCGTTCATCGCATCACTCCCAAGGAGGATTTGTTACCATATGCATGTGGTAGTGATGTGTGTGAACACACTTAGGACCGTCGGGGCATTTTTTCCCTCACTATGAGGTTTTTTCCCCCGTGCATTGTATATACGCCCATCACTCTAGGGTTAAATTATCTTTCCATTGCACACTAAGTAAAACACTCGTTGTTGTGTGCCTTGAGCTTCCTTCGTCTTCTCCAAGCTGTGTGTGTTTTCTTGCAACCCTAATTCCAACAAAAACTTATAAAATAAAGTTGGACACCCAAATTGCATGTGAGCCCCAAATGGGACACTAACAAAGCCCCCTCGCCTGACCCTGCAGAGCCCACCATCCAACTTGCTCTATCGCAGACGGAGCAAGTGAGCCTTGCAGCAGAGGGGGAGCGCTTACAGGCCACCTCTGTCATCTGCAAGATTATCGCCACCCGGCCCAGCAAAGACGAGGTGTGCGACCTCCTCTAGGCGTGCCTTCTTGCAAGGGTGGAAAAGATCATCAACGTACAGGCTACAGCTCCTCGGCAAGGTTACAACCAGATCGAGTTTGAAACTCCCAAGTTGACCTTTCGTGCCAGATTTGACTAAGCCCAAATTTTAAATCTTCCAAACTTGTTCATATTGGACCCTAATACACCTAAATTGGCCCAAATTTCAGTTGTGTTAACATGAAATGAGATTAAGGATTCTTATTGGATGATTAGAAGCACTAATTATGCAAGCTAGTTAATGCAAATGCAAAGGGGTACAAGAACTTGATCTGAGGGACTGCTGGCCATCCGTGCAGTCAAGGCTCATTTTTGACAATGGCACCATGGTTTCGACCCAGCTTCCGATGTTCTTTTCAAGGAAGCAGACCTGCCTGTTTCGGTTTGCTTCTTCGGCCTAAGGAGAGAGTACCTCCCGCTTCTACCCAGGATTGGTTCCAACATTGGGACAGTCTTGGAGACCCCATACACGACAGCTTCAGGCGTTGCCAAGGCAGCGGGTATACCTACAGTAAGCGTTTTGGTTCGGGACACCCACTGTCTCCCAAAGGTAGTCCTTCTGCCTGGGGTGAGTGGCGACTGGCTCCGCCAGCGACTTCGCCAGAGCATAGAGTATTTAGGACTCCCGACCCAATGCTTCATATACAGACACATGAGCCATCTTGCCAAGGCCTGTCCTCACAAGAGAACTCGACCTGCCACACACTCAGCCTCCCAAGGCTGGTCAGGCACAGCAAACAAAGCTCCATAGTGCACAAGCTGGCACCTCTGCAGAGACGAGTAACATCAGCCAATGGTTGGTAGCAAGTACACGGCCGCCGCCATTCAGGACGAGCTCATCATACAGCCTCCCCTGTTAGCCGACCTACGCAAGGCCAGCAGCATTGGATTCCTACAAGGAACCGTTTTGGCCTCTACGTTAGGATATACCTGAGGAGTCTCCTTCCACCTCACCAGCCTCACCGCCGCCAGCCCCCCTCCCCCCCCATCTCCCCCACTGGCCCCTCAGCCTCATCTCTTGGTCCTCACACCAGCTCAAGGTGCAGGACACTCCTCAGCAGCTCAAAGATATCTTGGCAGTGCTTTCGCTACGAGCCGAGTGGCACGAGAGGGACAGCCCTACCTGAGGACGCCACTCTTGGTGCAGGCTTCTCTTATCGTCAGTCCCTCGCTGACTAACAAGTGTTTATGGGATTTCTTCGACTACGACTTTGTGCGTTTCTTGGCGACCCATCTCCTGCCCTCGAGGCAGCTTGTTTCAGAGTACATGTTCTCTTTCTGGCAGCCAGAGGTACCGAGGCATTGGATACAACGGTTGGTTTCTCCTTTCCACTATGTAGCAAGGATCACACAGAGTAGGCTCTGCATACATTACTAAATTGGCTCCATGTCCAGGCTCTTGAGTTATCGCACCATACTGGGACCTAGGAGTGACAGACTTGATTCAGGAACTTTGACCACTAGCCAGGTTCAGTGTGACGCCGCTTGATGTAGCTGGGTGGGTGTAGACACATTGTGATAAACTTTTGTACAGACACTCAAGAGTGCTCCTTGTTATGTACAAAACACATAACAAGGATTCCTCGACAGAGAATGTAGCCCTACGGATTGCACGCTAATCTTCGACATGGACAGTCACTTCACGCACGCCTCTCGGGGTCGCTCAAATGCAAAATTACTCCCCATCCAAGCCGGCCTCATAGATTACGAGGTTGGTTGCCGCGGAAACATCGGTTTCCTCTCACTAATCCATGAGGATTGTCTCATGGAATGTGTAGGGTCTTCCTCTTGAGCCGGCAGCTCATCACTGGATGGGGGCTTTCACTCAACAGGAGGTCCTCTTTTGAGTTAGGGCTTGCTCAAAGTTATTGCATGTTCTTTGAGGTTCAGAGAGAGGGTCGTCTCCACAGAGTCACTGTTGAGGCACCAAAGGTGGCCGAGTGCTGCTTTCAGCCGATACGAGTTATGGGCATCAGTGGGAGGACTTGTGTAATAGACCCTGACCCGTCTAGTCTTGAAGCAGGACACTGGCGGCTATGGGCTTGGGAAAGCCGCCCTCTAGTGCGAGTGCACTGGAACCCGGGGGAGTGGTTGTGGCGGGATCCTTTTACTCCATCGGGGACCCCATTCTTCCAATACACAGCACGGCTGGGTCACCACATACTTACAGCACAGAGAGGCTCGTCCTACTGTAGCAAATCATTGGCAAGAGGAGGGTCTCATGCCCGAGTTGGTTTTTGGTGGGACAACAAACAGCCAAGGAGAGTCATCGTGTTCCAGTGGTTAGTTGCCCATCGAGCTACTACAGTCGGGAGTTGGTTGGTGCACAATGGTCTCGACGGTATGTGCAGCTTGTGACCATCCACTTGAGACTCCGCGTCACTGTCTGTCGAACTACCCCATGGCACAGCAGGTTTATCTTCGGATTCTTCGCCTGATGCCTGCACTTTCTACAATCAGCCAGTAAACTTCGGGTGTTGCAGCTTGGTCCACACTAGCACTTCATTTTGAGTTAGCTTCAGTCAGCAAGATGATTGTGATACAGGAGGGCCGGCCTACACTCTAGCCCACCACAGAGCTTGTTTCTCAAGAGTGGAGCAGAGATAAAGAGTTTTCATCTGCAGCCTGACACTTTGAAAGTCTATGGTTCATCCGGAGGGCCCATTGCTTCCTCATCTTCGAGGCTCGACCCATCCCACCGGCGGAGACTATACGTGACATTTGATTGGAGCCGGTCCATACACTCAAGGGGCAATTTGAGAGACTTCAGGGCAATTCCGACCGCATGCAGGAGAGCCTTTTTGCGACTTTGGTGCTTCTTCACCATGGTTCATGGCACGCATAGGTGGCAGTACCGTCCACCAGTGTGGTTGCTTCCTCTTCCCATATCCTGATTTACCCATCATTGTACATATCTTACCTTTTCATTGGGAGAGTCTCCCCACATTTTGATGTAGCCCTCTCTAACAGGGGCAGGTTGTAACCCACTGGGATCTTCTTCTTAACTAATGGAAGGATCTTTTTTGTGCCAGAAAAAAAAAATGATGAGGCCTGTTCTAAGGTGAACTGAAGATGTGGTTCATACAAAGTGAGTCCAATAATTTGATAAGATAAAGCTTTCTGGAAAGCTACATATTGCAGCCATCTGACTTTTTGTGTGTCACGAATCCGAGGTCACTTTTTAAAAAGCACCAAGCTAATCGTTTTCGGGGTGCCCAGCTTTTATGAGTTACATGTAATAGACTTGGATACCCCAAGCTGAAGATCTAGAGAAACACACGTGAGAGAAACTGAAAGCAGCTGAACTGAATTGAGAAGAAGAAGAGTATTTTAACGTCGTAGGAAACTATCCCAAGAGACCTTAAAGATCTATCCGACGAGGCGAGTTGAACTCAAGACCTGTTAGTCAAGAGGGAGCTGGCATATTCAATCTACCACACTTGGTTGATAAAAAGGTTATACCATTTTCCTCTTTTTACTAGCACACCCCCACCCGCACACACACCCCCGAGTAGAAGAGTATTTTAACGTTGTAGGAATCAATCCCAAGAGACCTTAAAGATCTATCCGACGAGGCAAGTTGAACTCAAGACCTGTTATTCAAGAGGGAAATGGCATAACCAATCTACCACACTTGGGTGATAGAAAGGTTATACCATTTTCCTCTTTTTATCAGCGCACACACCCGCACTCACACACCCGAGAAGAAGAGTATTTTAACGTCGTAGGAAACTATCCCAAGAGACCTTAAAGATCTATCCCAAGAGAGAGAGAGAGAGAGAGAGAGAGAGCGCGCGCGAGAGAGAGAGCGAGAGAGAGAGAGAGAGAGAGAGAGAGACGACACAGCACGGCGAAGTTCTACGCCCAAACGCACTGGCCCCAAAGACTGGCGCCCCTTCTCAATATTTCTTTATTATTAAGCTTCAACAAGTCCAATGTCCAAGGGTCCTCTCTCTCTCTGATAAGCTCCCAAGCTAATCTGCCTTGAGAAGAGGCCCTGGCACACTTGTAAATCCCTTCGCCTTGCCCAAAAGCAGTTACATGAAAAGCATAAGTCTAAAAGTATTTGGTGCCCCAAAAGAAAGCGCCCCAGGGCTGTCTGTACGCGCTGCCACATCACCACTTGCCTTCGCAAAACGCGGGTGTGCAACCTGCCACATCAGCACTTTACGCAATTTTAGGTTGCTGCTTTTTTTTTAAAGGGTTTTAGGCCCCTTGACCAGGGTCCATAAGTTGGAACACTTCTTGGGTTAGGTTTTTAAGCCTAACCCCTTCTCGACCACTTGGCTGGATTCTGTAAGTTGGTAAACCTTCTTCTGCCTCTTTCGCTAGGGTTTAGGCCCCCTTCTGTCCGGCCTCTGTTCTTAAGGTCATGCCACATCATCACTTTGTGACATTACACCTAGTTTTTGTTGTTTTATTTGCGTGCACCCTAAGGACTCTAGAAAGGTTGCTTGTTGCCACTCTAAAGATAAGGATTGTATGTGAGTGTCAGGTGCAACGGAAGGATTTAAGGATTTTAGCTAAAATCTAGTACTTCGCACAAACACAAGATTAATTTACTTCACTTGAGAGAACTTGAACACAATGAAAGAGAGAGGCACAGAGAGAGAGAGAGAGAGAGAGAGAGAGAGAGAGAGAGAGAGAGATGAAAATGAAATGAAATGAAATGTTATATTGTCTTCAAAAGTCCAAAATGACCTATGAGACCAATCTGTTACAAAATGGTGAATCTAATACCATATCTGGTTACAAAAGAACTAGATACTACTACTAGAATCCATCCTCATCTGCGCTCTGGATATCGAGAGAGTATGGCTCGAATCCTCTGTTGTAGTCTTCGCCGATGCTGTGTAGCCCCTAGCCCCTCTCCTCAATCGTGGCCGTCTAGATCTCTGTAGCTTCAATGCTCGGTCGATGAGAGTGCCGGTAGTGGTCGAATGAGTGTGGGCCGAGCTCTGCAATGATGACTGCTCTGCTGTCCCATATCTAGTGAAAAGAAATCTGTAATCTGTCTCTAGGACTATCTCTCGCTATCTCTCCCCAATAAAGTGTCTCTATATCTGTGTAACTCAAGTAGAGAGAGAGAGAGAGAGAGAGAGAGAGAGAGAGATGACACCGCATGTCGGGTCCCAACCACCCTCAAGGGCCCCCTGCTCTGTTGCCAAAGCAAGTACTTGCTTTGTTGCCACTTTGATTACTAGCACAAATTCTCATACAATGGCTAAATGCTGAATACTGAGTGTGGATGCTTCATGTGGATGAGCTGCAGAATGCTAGGGCTGACATAATGCAAAATGCTGGGCTGATGTGATGCAAAAACGTTGGAAACGTTGGGTGCTTAGGTGTTGTGGTTATTGGATGACCTTGCGGGTACATGGTTCTGATCTCCTAAGGACTGAAGGCCAAGTGACTCTTTTATAGGCTTTTTTTGTCATTTGCCCTACCTACTTTTTATAAATGTCATGTCAAAGTCGCTTATTTATAAATAACTTAAGTGACTGTTCGCATGCCTGTATGCTTAAGTGATTGTACTGTGCAAGTGAGGGTATGCACAATCTGTTCTTTCAATCGGCACGTGGTGCCCATCCCGTTATAGTGGTATCTGAGCTTCAATCGTGTGCTTTTATGAAAGCATAGCAGTCCTCCCAAGAATAGACAAAGCAAGTTGGCATTTCTAGATTCCTCAAAGTACCTGCAGTTCTTCCTCGACCAACTCCGTGACATTCTCTCGAGGCATCCTCAACAGAAATTCTTGAATTACATGTTGCCACCTCTATTGCCACAGGCAGTTCCTCTTCCATCAACACCAAAAAGCACCAGGGCTTCTAACCGACAGCCTACTCAATCATCAATTTCAATAGGGGGAGTTTACAGGAACATGGTTCAATCAACTGATGTGTACCCAATGCAACCACCTCTCCCACCGCCATTGCCACCACCTCCACCCGGATACAATGGTTGGAGCCCTCATGGTTTCCCCTATTATTATCCACATCTTGGATTTCCATCGAATCAACCAAAGGACTTCAAGGATGGTAAATCTACAATAAAATTTTTCACCTTTTCAAGTGTGAAAGATAGGAAGAAAGCCTTACAAATCCTGCAGCAATGTGACAACATCTATGCCTTACACAAAAGAATCAAAGATCTCTCGAGCCACAGGATTTCTCAAAGATAATGTTATGCAATGGTAGAGTTCTATAGCTACCAAACCGCATGCTCCAAGGACTTGGCAAGCTTTCAAGAATTTTTTTGCCGGGAGCCACATGACATCCCTATTTGAAGTACAGCTTCCGGCAAAATGGGGTAACCTAGAAATGCTTGCCACGGAGATCATGGAAGACTACAACCAAAGCTTCCTCAATGTTTACCTTCCGGTGTCATTCTTTAAGTTGATCACCTTTTGGAAGACCAATGCGAGCACTATACTATTGGACTTCCATCACCTTTATAGGAGTATTGTTTATCTAAACAAGTTTCTACAACGCAAGAACTTATGGACCGTGCTCGGTTGGTTATAAACGTATGAAAGGAAGGCTAGAATTTGTCATGGAAGACCCGTTGTATAATCGATTCGGTAGAGAACTAGATAGCCACAAGGCAAACTCAAAAGGTTGTACCACTCATTGGTGCTCTTTCGATCACCATCCAAGGATACCATTGCAAGGCTGACTTTCACATTATGAAGTTAGGCAATTGCGACGCTCTTTTGCGCATGCCTTGGCACGACAAGAATGGTGGCTATGTCACCATCCAGATCCAAAACCATACCATCACTTTGCAACAAAAGAACAAGCCAGTCGTCCTTAAAGTTTCACTGACAGAGACCAATGTCTTGAGCCACTTGGAGAAAGTTTACAATAGGACGACGCCCATGAAAAGAGCTCACCTAGAGGTACATTTGCAGACGTCGGACGCTTAACAATCGAAGTCCATGAAGACATTGAGAAGATGCAACGGATGCAACAAGTAATTCTTTAGGCTCAGGGAAGTTGATCTCTTCGGAAGATATGGCTACAATCTTAATGATGCATTTGCTCTCGAGTACAATGCTTTCCTTGATTGCTTCAAGAAAGACCAACGATTTGACAAGGGAGGAGCTTGTTCCCAGGGTGCTAGATCAGAAGAACCAATTACGAAGGTCAAGATTTAGAGGGGAACTACAGGCCCTGGCGAGACAATCATCCAAGAATGGAAGGCAAAAGCAAGCATACGGACTCGCAAGAGATCCAAGGAGGTGATGTCATAATTCGGATTCAAAGGCCAATGAGGTGGCTATTGTTGTGACTTTTACACACTTGATATGCCTATCTTCATTTTCATCACGGACTCACAAAGACTTGCGGGTGGACAACACACTTGTCAGATTTCTTTCTCAGCACAAGGCTCAAACGATTGCTCCTACTTGCTTGGCAGAGCCTAAAGGACCTATTTAGTCTTTGAAGGATGTTATGACAGACAAGTCGAAGGTTGTTCGATACTCGATCTCAGGACGTGTATGCTGGTTCTAGCATGGTGAGCAAGACTTTGGAGTAGGATGGCTTGACTGGTTCTAGGAGGAGGCGCATCTGATCTACTTTTCCTATAACCTATAGCCATTGATGGCACGCCCACACGGCATGGTGTACGTGCAGAGGAGCTCTAGCCTGTACAAGCTTTCAAAGCCTGGTGGACACTAATGGCGGTTGTGCACACTTGGTTGCCATTGGTGGACTAGATCATTTATCATGTGCCCTATGGTTCTTTGTAGAGAGGTGTGATTGATTCAGTGTTGGGCTCAACTTGCAGAGTCCTTCCTCACTCTAGGTGTGTTAGGGGCAGCGGAATGATTGTTTGCGCTTTGCTCAAGATGAGTGCTCCGAACTGTGCTCAAGGTTCCTTTTAGTTCTTAGGGAAGGGGAAGCCTTCCGTTCTTAATGGAAAGTGCTATGATCACAACAAAGTGAATGGACACTGTGCGTGCAAGTGTATGAGACTGAGAGATAGAGAGAGAAGAGAGATACGACACCAGAGACGTTGTAAAACCCTCCTCCGAAGGCCCCACTCTCGTCGGCGAGAGTGGTCTACTTATTGATTGCACAAAGTGGTACAATGACGATGCAATGGACTGATGCAACCTGGGGACGACGGGGATGACAAAGACGACTTTAGGGCTGAAATCTGCGGTCTTGTATCTGCTGTCCATAAACACGCTATGGCTGAAAATCTGGGACTGTTTTCGGTGGCTGAAAATGACTGTTTTGGCTGCATTTTTGAGGGTTGAAAATGGGGATCTTTTGCAATGGCTATGGCTGAATCTGCTGCTATCCATGCATGCTGAAAATGCTGACTATCTGACCCCAAAATCGGCTGAAAATAGAAAACGCTGGGGCTGTCTTGTAGCGTTAGAAAAAACGCTGAGGATCTGGGTATGCTTGAGGGCGATCTAGAAACGCTAGGTTGTAGGATGTCTGTGGCGATCAAGCACTGCTGAAAACGCCAAGTGAGGGGAGTGTCTGGCGATGAAGAAAATCTGCAAACGCTACAGTGAAAGGTTCTTGATGGGTTCTTGCTGAGAAGGTGCCTGTTGAGCGGGGAGCTCTTGTTGCCTCTTCTGCCATTTAGTGCTAACTTGGGTTTGCTTATATACAAACTTAGCAAAATTGCCCTACCTACTTTTGTTGGAAAGTCACTTAAAAATAATAAGTGAAAAATCTCAAAAATAGGGAAAATAGGCTAAATGCACTGGAAAATTCCCCTAACTGATTCTAATGGATTCTAATGGGAATACTGATGATCATGCTGTGTGCAACCAGAGGATATGCATCTACACTAAGTGATTGGGCATGCACGGTCTACGAATAGACTCACAAAAAGTGTCAGATCACTTCTAAATCTAGACTTGACTGGACTGACTGAACCCTGATCATGCTGTAGCTTGTCCACGGACACATAGGGTTGGATGTGTCACGTGACACGGTGGCCCCACATCCCTAGCCTTGTTGTATACCCACAATCTGAGAGGTGATGTTAAGAGTTTTGGAGGCCATCTAGATCTTGTGAATCAAGGCTTCTTTGTGGCGATGCCCGGCCCAATGAGGTCCCTCTAGATTCTAGGCATGTGGAGAAATTTTCTAGTTATGTCGGCCTGCCACTTGCAAGCCTTTTTTATGAGCATCATGAACTAAAAGGTCCTGCTAACAAGAATTCTAATATAAAAAATGGCTAGGCTACGAGCAATCACTCTTCTGTATATGTTCCCTAAAGAAGATAACTTGGCACCATGCTGCCACTAAAAGATCTTTGACTTTGTGCACAAGCAGAAGCAATATATAGGGATACCATTGTCACAAATGGCCTATTAAAGTTGTCTTTCCTTCTAGCCAAAATACAAGCGAAACAACTAAACTGGTCTCAATTTTCCTTCACTTGTTATACAAAAGAGCGGTATGCGGTACACTGCTGCATGGGCTCTAGAGGGACCACAACAGCCAGAAAATGACCTAGTTTTAACTTCCTAGGTGTTGTTTTGTCCTGATAGAAATATGAATAATGCTCGGCTGCAAGGAAAGATGAGCCTTGTAACATCTAGAAAAGTTCAAAAGGGTATCAAGTGAAGTTAACCATTAAGAACTTGCTCAAAAGCTCCAATGTCACAGACTAGCATCTATAATATTTACAAGGCTGGAGGACCTACCTGAAAAACTGTGCACAATAGTCTATGGTGTTTAAAAGTCACTTTGACAACTCGGATGCAGGAATCAGATCTCAAGTCTCTCATGAAAACTTAAAAAGAGAGATCTTCAAAGAAACAAGATCTTAAAGATCATGTGCATACACCACCTCAAAAATTTTGTAAGTCACATTTAGGCCGAAAGCCCAACTGCTGTTGCAAGCAAACACAAAAATTTACACCCAGATACTAGATGCATAAGTCGTCGGTACATTAGGGCAATCTTCATTTCCAATCCTAGAGCCAGATTGAGTCTGGGTGTCTGTTTCATAGGTTGTGAACTACGCATACACCCGACCCCATGGAGATGTCTTACAGGTATAGAGGCACAACTCCTCTCTCAAATTGAAAGAAGCCATGGATGTCAAATCATACAAACTCGTACAAAGACATAGCAGAAGGTTTGAGAAATCTCACAGGGCCATGTACGCGGACCATCACTGCAGCAGCACGAGCTGCAACCGTGACCTCTCGCGGCACCATGACTCCTGACCCGGGAAGAGAACTCTTCTTTCAGCTTGCACTTCTTGGGGCAAAGATCAAGTCGCTTATTCTGGCCTTCTGAGTAGGATCTGCTAGGCAATACCTTCGTCCATGTTCTTGTCTCAATACTTGCGAAACAAAAGATGTGAAAGCTAGACTTTTCCTCAACTCTTCTGCTCCTGCTCCGAGAGCTTCCCTCTACATAGCAGTTTCTTCAGAAAAAGAGTGCCCAATTTGCTCCTGCTCGCTTGCTTTTCTGCGAAGGAAGGCACCGTGACACCGTCGAGCTCGGCCAGAAGACGGAAAGACTTTTGATTACGGTCAACCTTCATATCTCCACGTGGCATGTGGGTGGGAACACGGCCACGAGTGTGACGAAACTAAGAGCCGAGTCGCACCCTGCCTTAGAATATTAGTGGCTGGATTGAACAAGAAGCTAGCAATGCCTTATAGGGCACCCACAACATAGTTAAAGTCCTCTGAAAATATAAAAACGGAGGATGCTAGCCTATCTTTCAAGTAATTTTGAAATCGAAAGGAAATTAAACATACTTTTTGTTGAAAAATAGTATCTTTGACTCTCTCTCTCTTTGTCTTCTTCTTCTTCTTCATTTTCTACTATCATGCTCAGCCCAGCATGGTCAGTGCATGTGAGGCCCGACCGTCCTCCATCTCTCTCTTGTGCAGCAGCTCCCGTTACAAGCCAGTCGAGCAATCTCTCTCTCTCTCTCTCTCTCTCTCTCTCTCTCTCTCTCTCTCTCTCTCTCTCTCTCTCTCTCTCTCTCTCTCTCTCTCTCTCTCTCTCTCTCCCCCCATCCATCCATTGACAGAGAGTCAGGGGACTCTTGGGTGCAGAGGCAATCGCGCTGCTCTGTTTTTCTCCATGTGCAGTGTGTCACTCCTCCTACCCTCTCTTCCTCGATGTCAAGCAGGTGTAGCCTCATGGCTACCACTGTCAACGCTCACGCTCCCGTGCACCTCTCTCCTTCTCTCTCTCAATTGTACTGACGTGAGTCTGTTGCACTCTCTCTCTCTCTCTCTCTCTCTCTCTCTCTCTCTCTCTCCCCCCCCCCCTACGTGAAGGCGGCTAGCCCAAGGCTCTCTATACCTCTTTTGCACGAACGCACACGCAAGCTCTCGGCTCCGTCATGCAGTTGTCGTTTTGCCCAGGCGTTGTTGTCGCACCGTTATCATTGCGATGACGACCTCTTCAAAATGCCACATTAGGGGCATTTTGTTTGAAGTAGCTAATATGAACTAATAATATCGTTTGTGTGGCCTACTCACACGAGGATGCTTTTTTAATAAATTAATTTACTGACACACAGGGTTGTACAATAGCCTGTAGAGGCCCTATTTTCCATGGTCCACCCAACTTGCTGATACCACCTCAGTTATTTGACATGCAACCGTAGCTTTACAGGTGACCAAAGATTCTGAATCTCGATGATCTATTATGTGCACTTTTGTCATCCATGATAGATGTGTTTTGTGTGTGTGTGTGTGTGTGTGTGTGTGTGGGGGGGGGGGGGGGGGGGGGGGGGGGGGAGAGAGAGGGGTGCCTTGTGTGCATGAGAGAGAGCGTTGACTTGTGTGCACAAGATTGCGAGAAGACTCTACAAATCACCTAGCCTAGCTCAATCTACTCTTGTCTCATTGAACAACATAATTAGAGTTGCTAATTTATAGCACAAGATTGCACTCCTATTCGTGAAGACTACAAGGCCATCTATTTCAACAATCCTTAGTGTGTTGCAAAACACAAACAAAAGGCAACCAGTATGTCCCAACAATCTTGCAAGCAGGTCGAAATAGGCCGAATCTGACGAGATGCGTTGCCACTTAGGCAGAAAACGAGAGCAAAAGAAAAAGATATGGCAACGTGGCAAGAAACTTGCAATTGGGAGAGAGTAGGCAGAACTACGGACACCTGTTCTGGTGCAAGTTGCTCGTGGGTTTTATTTTATACAGTGTCTGCTTGGGATTTTTTACTAGCGGTGGTCCCGAGCAAACTGAAGGAGCGCTTCGTGTAAGTTGACATAGTGTTTCTCTTTTGTTCTCGTTGTTTGTGCGTGCCCTCTAGATGTTTGTTGTTGACAATGTGTCACAGTCTGTGGTCGGTGTGCTGCCAGGATAAAGACAGGATAAACTATTTCTTATATTGGGACTCGTTGTTTCGGTGTGTGCATAATGGTCCGGCTAAAATCTAAAGCTCGTGCTAGACGAGACGGTGAGCCATCCAATGTTTCAAAGAAACGAAAGTGTGTTGATGTGGAGCGAGGTAAGGGGAGACTATCAAAGGCAACTAGCAAAGTGATGGAGGTTAGTGTCACTATCTCCATAGGTGGTGGGGATATAAATGTAGCCTTGCTGCACGAGATGGAACGGGTTCTTCAAAACGAAACTCTGGCTGGATTATGTGCAGTTGAGAGGGGAGGAGCCCTTTTTCACTTGCACTCACAAATGGTGGTCTAGCTATGGGCAACATCGCTTATTGTTGTGAATAGAAAAGTCAAAGGATGGGATGGTGTTGTGTCGTGGATTGAAACAACGGAAGATGCACACTTTTGAAGGGATGATAGGGTATTGTTTGAAGGAGAGCATGAGCCGCATTTTCAGAAAGCCATGTATAATGTTAGTGTTGACGATGTGAACAAAGGCATAGAATTGTATAGTCTATATGGTGCTGATGAGGTGAAGAATAAAGTTTTCTGACACCGGGAAATATTTTTGATAGAGCAATGATGTTTTGGAAGTATAGGTTGCGGCACCCTGTAGGTAACGATTTTTTATCAACACTACATAGAATGATCAAGAGCAGTAAATATTACCCGTCTTCATTGTGGATAACTCCACATCGAGGGCGAGGCATGGAACTGGGTAAAATGAAGGCCCTTTGGAGGTGCATGATGCTACAAACGAAAGGCGTAGTTGCCCTGAAATACGTAAATAACACGTTGCAATCCATGAAAAGCACAAAAGTGGCATACCTGGCACAACCCATAGCACGTATGCAACGCCGTACTCGAACGAAGAGAGAAATAGAGCGGTAGAGAGATAAAAGAAGCCTGCAGGCGCACCTCCTAGAGCAAAGAGTTACACCAACACGGCAAGAGATAAGAGAAGAGAGGAGAGAAGAATACACAGACACTGGGTGCACTCTCCCCCCATGCAAGAGCGACCATTTCCCTCTTGACGTATTTCATTTATGGATTTCTTGAATGGTCAAATTGATTACAAACTAGTCGGCCTGTCATAAATGGCCAAAGCTCATAAAAGAGCACTCGAATAATAAAATATACAGTATATATATTTCCATTCGCATGGGCCTAGCTCGGTCAAGTCTTTTCTACCTGTCAGTTGCAATAAATAATAATATATCAATTCTATAACATACCTCTCCGTTGGAAAGCAACTGTCCTCAGTTGCGAATATAAAAATCTGCAAACAATACTTTTCAAAAACAATGATTAGAAATCTGTATCAAATAGTAAAAGATAAATCCATAAAATTAGACAATATTGCTTATGCCTTCCGTCATCCACATACTATCTATTCTAGTGTCCCATACCACTAGAATAAGTAGTATATGTCATATCCTAATGAGTCAGGATATCAATGGTCACATTTCATTATTGAATAAGTCAATTCTCATCAATGTCAATTGTAATTCATAAATATTGTCGCGACAAAAAAATCATCATATAGAGAATCCAACTCCAATTCCAATTCCAAATATAAAATCTTTTATTTTCTATATCCGGGTAATAAAATCATACCAGTTACAGTGGTGGCCAGCCACTGTAGTATGATTTTGTGATTGGTGTTGCCTAAATCGGCGAATCTGCACTAATGCTGCCTAAATCGGCGTATCTGCATTTGGTATTGTTTAAAAATCATGAATTTATGATTTATCAATGTGCTGCCTAAATCGGCGGATCTGCACCAAGATGGGTATCTACACACTGCCTAAATCGGCGAATCTGTGTGTCCGTGACCAATGGACTAGGCTAGGCATAGAAATCTAACATTTATCATAGTTGTAAGACCAATTTGGAGCATGCTGGAGTAGGAGGGTACTTACAAATTGTTGTTCAACATCCCAGAGCACCTTTACTCAGATAAGTAGCAGCATAGCGTAATGACAAATCATCTCAGTGAAAACTCCTTTCCATACAACTGGAAGCCATGACCTTAACAATGTTTGAGTATTCAGCTTAGAAGACAAGACATAGAAATGTACATAAAATATTTGATGTACATACCTGGAGGATATTCTGTATCTCAAAATGTACATACCTGTGTGTGTGCATAGAGAGTTACAATTGAAAGAATGACAATTCGGAGTAGAGAGGCACACAAAAATAGAATGCTCGTACAAGGCTGGAGAGGATTGTAAATGTGTTGTTCGAGGATGCTTCCCACTCTCTTTGAAAATGTTCTCATTGCTCACACGACTTTCATATGGCCTACTTACTTAATAGTCTATCTCCACTCGCTGTCGCTCAAACAACCTCTATTTTTCCAGGTTTGTCGAACATCCTAAGTATGTATATTTCACTAAAGATACAGTAATAAATTCAATACTATAAGATGGAAGACAAGTACAAAGTGCACAGTCCATAAGAGGACATTAGTGAAAATAGATAATTATAGAAATGTTGTTGCTTGTTGTCAGTAGGGAATTGTTTGTATTGCTAAATGAGAATTCGAATAAAAATGGCAAGATTGTTAAGGTAAACTTGTATTAGAACGTAGTTATCACAGGGTGGTCAGTACGTGTTGTGTGTTACTACATAAAAATAATTATGTTTATTGGTTGTAGGTGGGTGTCATATGAAATGCATCGGCTTCTACGTGTGTGGGCTAAGTACATTGGGTGCTACAACATGATAATCCTGAGTGGGATTTGTTTGACAAAGAGGATCCAGATCCTTGTAGTGCAGCTTGCTGAAGTGAAACAATTACGAGTATGTGTGTGTTCAAAGTGTGATGTGATTGTGTATATGGCGTGGGCATGATAGCAAACTACAAGCATACTGATTTGAGACAAACAAAATAAAGGAATGCGACATACGTGTAAAATGGGGGGTCCTTGGCGCCTACACTATTCTTAATGGTGAAAGGAAATGTGAGCTAAAGAGTGCAAAGGAGGAGAGATTTCAGTAAAGGTAGAAGGAGGTGATTTAACCAGTTTTGACAATACTTGATGCTTAAGAGGATAAGCCGTAGAAAAGTTCAATTGTTCCTTGAGCCTTGCCAAACCCCACTAGTGCCCCCCACATTGATTGTTGCTAGCTATGAAGCGTAGCATCATAGCAAACTATTCCAAGAGGCCTTAAAGATTTATCATCTGACGGGAAGAGAGAGAAATGAAATGAAATGTTATATTAATAGTCAACAAAAGACAAAATTACCTATGAGAACAAAATGACACGATCTTGGTGGATCTAATAGAATGTCGAGGTACAAAATGAAATGAAGTAAGGTGAAATACTTAAAAAATAAGACTAAAATTAAAAGCCTAAATCGTCTATTAAAATCAGCAGCATCATCGTCAAGTTGGTTGGCCGAGAAGTATTGTAGCCGTCGGTGCAGAGTATGAGTGTGGCATGGTGAACATTGACGAATTCCTTGGAAGGTCGAGCTCGAGTAGTAGGCGGCGATCGTAAACCTCTGGCGGTTTCTTCAAAGTGTTGTTGCAGCTTTCGTATGTTGCTTCAAACTCCTTACGCTCTCTGACCATTCCTGTCTTCGCTATCACCAAACGCAGGTACCATCATTATTTTAAGTCTTCTGCAACGGTCCAACTATAGAAAACGCGCCATCACTTTGGACATGGTAGCGTGGTTTCCTGTCTTCATCTAACATGCATATGAGCAAGAAGCTCTTCATGTCTCAATGCGTATGCATATTGTGGCGCTACCCAATAAACACAATGGTGTCCCCGACTTTGGTGTAAATGAATACATGCATATAATACTTCCCCTTTACTAGAGTGCATGTTTACATGGCAGGGCTAAACTCAAGTCGGTGTGTCATCGAGCACTGCAAAGTGTACTCCATAGTGACAAAAATCTTGCAGTGATGATATGAGTCTGGTCAGTGTTGGCAAGCAAGTCTTTGCATTTTTTTGGTTTCACGGGTGAGGTTTGCATGTTTGCAATGCAAGCAGTGAGAAATACTTCAGAAAAATGCCATGCCTGACAGTGCGATCGAGCAACCATGCGATGCTGTGATCGGATTTGCCTGATAGGCGTGAGTGGCCAACCTTCAATATTTGAAGCCGAGAAGGGGTCGAGTGACTAAGAGTCACTGCAAAGAGCAACAGGCCACCTCCACATGTGTGTGTGTGTGGGTTGGCAGACCATAGAATATGGGTGCTACTGGCCGCAATAGTGAGAGAGAGGGAGAGATAAAAGTTGGTTGGCAGCTGCGTTATTGCATGGAGGCGCCATTTTGAGGTCAATGATGTGCATGTAGAACCTAGTGAACTCGTCGATGAGTGGTGGGTGCTACTAGCGACA
Source organism: Adiantum capillus-veneris (assembly GCF_014529385.1). NCBI lineage: Eukaryota > Viridiplantae > Streptophyta > Polypodiopsida > Polypodiales > Pteridaceae > Adiantum > Adiantum capillus-veneris. The sequence goes on from NC_140934.1 coordinate 37,261,300, forward strand.
ATAGTGAGAGAGAGGGAGTGCACGTCGTTTGCAGGTGGGCAAGTGGGTGGTTGGAAGATAAGTGGCAGTCGTCGGTGAATGGTTGAGGACGGTTGCATGGTTACGCAAATGGGCCAATTGACGTCGCTTCTTAGAAAGCCACGAATGGTTGTTTTCCTGCAACTTCAGTTCGCATGCGATGCGAATGAGTGGTGCAGGTCGGGTAGTGTTGCATGCCAAAAAAAAAAAAGCTTGTCGAGACATTTTCTCACTTCGTGTACCTACCAGACACTCCCTGTGTTAGTGTTGGACAAAAGTGCCCGCCACTGTACATGACCGCCAGATGTGATCGACAACACTGTACTCAGATGGAGCGGCAAGGGTATATATCATGGCTAAATGACGTGCACAAATGATCATGGCTAAATGACGATGAGTTTCAGGCACCTGGGTATTGCATGTCGGTGATGCCTAGGCTGTATCGAAGCCATGAGATGATTTTTGACCGCCAAGTAACATATATGCAGGTCGAGCTAGGTTGCGCCCAAGCCAACACTGGTGGCGGTTCCCTTTGCCTACTTCCATTGAGGAGGAGAGTGAAATCTCCACACGTCTCTGTGATGTGCCTTGCCCTCTTGAGCCACCTGTTGTGGAGTATGCTACCATTGTGTGCTTTAATTAAAATAATTTTATTTTTTAATGGCTTTCAGTGATGCTCACAAAAATAATTACGTGAGGGTCAGACCCACTAAGCTGAGATATGGGAGATGAGGCAATCGAGTTCCTTGTGTCCTCCCTATTACTTCTACACTCGGACACTCCCCAAGGTCTCTTGGGTTTATCCCTGCAACAATCTACCCTAAATTCTTCTTCTACTTCTGCTTCTCGTAGCTCGGAAGAAGCGAATCAAACCTTTATTACCTATAATTCGACCTTCTTAGGTTTAACGTACCTAAACTTGAATTCGATTGCATGTATCATATGAATGGATATTATGCTCTAGACTGTACTTATCGTACAACCAATTATCCTTACCTAAATAGCGATTCGATTAATCACACAAAAAATAATCCAATATCTTTAAACAATTTGAAATACTTATGATGCAAAGAGGTTCATGATAATCATGTACCTCTAATTTTAAACAAAGAAAATTAAATGTAATTAAGCATGACTTATCTTTGTTCACCATAATCTCCATAGCCATCATCACTGCAAGTCCAAGAGCATAACCGTAGCTCTGATACCACTGCTACAAACGAAAGTCGCGGTTGCCCTGCAAAATATGTAAATAACACGTTGCAATCCATGAAAAGCACAAAATTGGCATCCCTGGCACAACCCATAGCGCATATGCAACACCGTACTCGAACAAAGAGAGACATAGAGCGGTAGAGAGATAAAAGAAGCCTACAGGTGCACCTCCTAGAGTGGAGTGTTACGCCGACACGGCGAGAGATAAGAGAAGAGAGGAGAGAAGAATACACAGACACTGGGTGCAATCTCACCCCATGCAAGAGTGACCATTTTTTCCCCTCTTGCACGTATTCCATTTATAGATTTCTTGAATGGTCAAATTGATTACAAACTGGCCGGCCGGTCATAAATGGCCAAAGCTCATAAAATAGCACTTGAATAATAAAATATACAGTGTATATATTTCCATTCGCATAGGCCTAGCTCGGTCCAGTCTTTTCCACATGTAGCTACAATAAATAATAAAATATCAATTCTATAACACATGATTCATCCAACAACTACTTACCAAGACATTGTTAATATTTTTGTCAACAATGAAACATATAGCACAGCGCATCCACGCTCGGATTGGTTTTTGTATCGTTGGAAAGATAGGGAAATGTAAAACATTGACTTTGTTGACATAATGCTCAAAAACCAAAAGTCTTTTTGATGACAAGTATGCTTAGCAACCCAACTGTTCCTGTTGTTGATGATGTTGAGATAGATGTGTATGTGAGAGATTCACATATAGGCGACGAATACATCCCACTTGTTCATCAAATTGGCGTCACAACGGTTGCTTACTGGAACGATTCTGGTTGTTTATGTTGTTGTATCTATTTATTTTTTGTTGCGAGAATGAACCCAATGCTGATATCTTGATTCTTGTAGAGAGACGATGGATGAGCAAGATCAGGATCAGCTGCTGGCGTTGGAGAACACACAAGTAGACGACTCATTTACACAAGTAGAAGATGCACAAATTGATAGGATCGAGGATGTTTTGGTTCACATTTTGAAGGAGTTTGTTGGTGACCAATTATAATGTCAATGTTGCTGATGTGCAAGTTACAAAACTAGAAGAGCAATTTTTTTCATTGAGGAGAGAAGTGACAGTCTTGAAAACACAGTTGAACCGTTTGAATGCTATAGCATGTAGGCTTTCAAACGTTCTTGGCAAGATCAATATACAAGCAATACATCGATATTTGTGTGGCTTGGATCTATAAGCATGCACGTATTGTACTTTTTGTGTTCTTGTTGATGTACAATGATCAATATTGCGATCTATGGAGCGTATTGTATTCCTGGAATTAATTAAAGGATCGCTTTTGTTTGCTGTAACCACGAGGAAGTCTTTGAATCAACTCCAAAGTGTATTGCTGTGGGATGTTGTCAAAGAGAGATGCAGTGCAGTAACTTTGTGTGCATCTACTTTGGAGAATCTATGTAGTGTTTGCTCTCAATCAAGAGCTGACTACAGTTAATTTGCATCTCTGTGTTTCTCACAGCCTATGTGTGCATTCTATGAACTCTGTATTGTTTGTCATGGGTTGTATCCTAATGAGTTGCACAGATGCCGTGGAGGTGCCAAGAAGGTTCTGCCACGTGCGCGCGTCCTGGGATTTCCCTGCGCCTCAAGATGACGAGCACGCAACGTGGGAACGATGCGTGCGCAACTTTCTGTTTCGTGAAAACATCCCACGTTGAATCTTCGACGTTAATTAATTAATGCTGTGACAAACGACCCAGTATAAATTGGTATGAGTGTACTCTTACCAAACTTTTTTTAAAAAAAAATCAATGTTTCCAACATCTTCGTATAATATTTTTGGTTTTTTTTTCTTTTCTTTTTTTTGGGGAGGGGGAAGGGGGGACGCAGGGGGTATCACTTACCAATTTGAGGCATGTCCATGTAGTGCTACAAAGAAATCAAAACCCGCTTGTATTACTAGTACTTTAAATTTGGTAAAGATATGAAGGTCAAAGTCCCCTTGGTGTGTGTGTGTGTGTGTGTGTGTGTGTGTGTGTGTACACAATTTACTAGAATTATGCAAGGTGAAGCTTCACTTTAACATTCGAAAATAATAGAATGCAAGCGAAGTCGAGCCATATGAGGATGTGGAATAAAAGGTAAAAATAGAAAGATTCATTTAATATTTTAAAATGAAAGTAACATTTAAGGTAAGTCTCAATCATGGATGAAAACATTGAAAGTATGCCTAACTCAACCCCTATCTAAGGCTTCTTTTAGAAAGCCAATAATCGTTCTAGAAAAGGTAGGTTTAATAAGAATAAGAAATACAAAAAGCATTTTCATGAAATGTCTTTTAAGAGGATTTAAATGAAAAGATTCTTCTACAAATCAAAATATTACAATATTCCACATCATGGATCAAAATTCTATGAATGTACTTCTGATGTTTTGTTATTTAAGGGTTTTTTTGGCACTTCAAATAAACAAAGACAAAAAAAAAAAGAGGAAGTCAAGGAAGCTTTAAATGAAGTGCCAAATTACTGTGATGGAAAGACACATTTACAATTTAAAAGGAAGATATAATGTTTACAATATTTTCTTTGTCCTGCCAAGAGGACACATGTCCACCATCGGCAACCTTTGCATCAACGGCTCAAAAATTGCACCATTTCTCCACCACCCCCCTATGGCCTTCTTCGGGCCAAAAATATATTCACCACTTATATAGTGCAAGGACACTCTAGAAGAGAAGAAAATTCTAAAGGAAAAATAAGCAAAAGAAAAACACAAATGTATGAATGTGCACTAGACTAGCTCTTCTTTACACTAGTATCTGACCCGCGCGTTGCTGCGGCCAAGGAAACATCATCTCTATTCTCATAGGGCTATGTTCTTCCAAGTGGAACACTATCATTACTCTCTTCCTACATGTATAGTCTATCGCATTTCTAAAAGTGATGCATGACACGACTTCTTAATAGATGCTGCAAAGCATTCTTTTATACCAAGATTGGGAGCTTCTCATAGACATTATTGTTCATGAGGTGCTAGCCCTTGTTCAACAAACTTAGGAGTGCTCTAATTCTATTGGGAGGTGTGTGTATATATACATATATATATATGTATATATACATATATATATATATATGTATATATATATATATATATATGTATATATACATATATATATATATGTATATATACATATATATATATATGTATATATATATATATATAGAGAGAGAGAGAGAGAGAAATTCCTGCTTTTGGTCTACCTTGAACTAGCAATGCTACCAAGTTTGATTATATAGATAAGATAAGTTAACATGGTGTGAAGAGATGAAAGCTATGAAAAGTCAATGTAATAATAAAACTTTTTCTTTTTTAATGGAGTGGGTTCTAGAATTGGTTTTGATGATAGGAACACAATTGGATTCAATGTCTCTGGTCCATTCTCTTGCTTGCTTCTATCCTTGCATCTTTCTTATGAGCAAGACATGGTAGTAGTGCACATCATAACTACTTAGGGTTGACAAAAGTGCTACCAAGTCGAGAAGTATAAACTGGGTAAGCTAGCAAGATTTTTAAACATGAAGGCCCATAACTGCTACTTCACTGTGTAGCTATAAAACTTTTCATATCTAAGAGTAGAGTTATGAAAAGATTAGGGATCATACTTTCCAATGTACCAAGAAAGCTTCCAGTTTCAAAGAGATGAGTTGGATTTCTTTTAATATTAAGAATGTGATTGACCCTTCCATCTATGTTGCTCTCTAGATGCCTTGCTTCTCTATCTATGCTTTCTGCACAAGCATAGTAATGTTTTACATCTTCACCTAATACAATAATGCATAAGTAGCTTAGTACAAAAAAGTGCACACTATTTGTTCATGTACACTTTTTACGTCATTTGCACCTTCAAATGTGATAGAAATAAAAGCACTATAAGGTCACTCAATTGTTTATTTTTGGAAGAGTTTTGGCCATTATGTTAAACTAAAGGAGGTGGTGCAAAATTGAAGCTATGATCTGAAATCATGCATGTCATTGATCTCTATCTCCCTCTCTCCCCATATTATAAAAGCATGTTCCTTGTTGAGAGAGCAGATTGTATTTGACCAATTACATGCTTGAGCCTATTCCCTCACGCACAATTTATATTATACCAACCATTTGGCTTAGCTCTTGTTGCCTTAAATATGAGACGAGACATTGAGGCAGTGTAGGAGAGCCTCTTCTCATATACATATTATGTCCCTTGAAAATCTGAGAGTATAGATATCATACCCTACTTGAGTGCTCAGCTTTTGTCACATAAATGTTTTTCTTACATTTTAGCATGGATCATGGCCTACATTTCTTTGTCTCTCAAATATTTTATGGATTTAATTTGCCTAGTTGCCACCATTATATCCATAGTCTTCAAGCATGCTACCTATAGTATTTGGTCCCATTTATCAATCTAACATTTAAAGATGATGACTCTCTCTCCCTCTCTCTCTCTCTCTCAAACTTTGAGGTCATTGTTTCTACAATATTAAAAATCCCACCCCCTCTCCCTCCTTGAGACGTATGCAATCATGTAAGCACTTGCATTCAAGAATCGAGACTCGTTAACTCTTGCCTTCTTCTTCTTTTGCTTCTTCTCCTCCTCCTCCTACTCTCTCTCTCTCTCTCTCTCTCTCTAAAATCATGCCTTGGCACGACAAGAATGATGCAGCTCTCTCATTTGATAGTATTTATCACTCAATTATTTATTTTGGTGTTGTTAAACATTTTGTGTGGGTATATGTGTGTGCGTGCATGTGTGTCTTGTTTAAGCTATGCAAGAGGATAACTCCTTACCTGCAATGTTTGGAGAAGGTTTGGCTAAGCTTAGTTGTAGAGAGTCTAAATTAATGGGTCTGAAACCGCGTTAATAGGAAGTAAAGCAGGTAAAAATAGTTCAAAATTTCTCTAAAATTGCAAATTTTAGAGATTATTAGTACTTTTGGTGTGCATCTTAATGGAAAGGAGATGTGCATTGTAGATACATCAACAAAGTGAAGGCCATTTTGACGAAAAAAGGATAGGTGCCAAAAGGTTCTTGAGGAAGAGAGAGAGAGAGAGAGAGAGAGAGAGAGAGATGTGGCCACCGCTATTTGTTGATACACTGGTTTGCGAGCATTTTATCTGATTGACACTATGCAAGGGTAGAAGGGGAGGGTTACCTGTGGAGAAGTCAAGAGTTTAGGAAAAAAATTATGTCAATAAAGAAGTTATCGAATATTCTAACATCATAGAAAAAATCTCAAATTATTTCAAATATTTGAAGCATCTGATAAAATTGGAATGATAAAGAGATGATTCACATAAGTTAAGTGCTCTCTCTCTCTCTCTCTCTCTCTCTCTCTATATATATATATATATATATATATATATATATATATATATGTATGTATGTATGTATGTATGTATGTATGTATGTATGTGTGTGTGTGTGTGTACATACTTACTTACTTACACACACACACACATATATATATATATGTGTGTGTGTGTGCACATACATAACATTTAAGGACGATTACTCTCTCTCTCCTTGATCGAATTTGGAGGTCATTGTGATTGTTTCTACGATATTAAAAACTCCACCCCCTCTCCCTCTTCCAGAAAGTATGCAAGCATGTAAGCACTTGCGTTCAAAAATCAAGACTCTTTGGCTATATTTTTTAGGTCTCTTGTCTTCTTCTTCTCTCTCTTTCTCTCTGTCATCTCTCTCCCTTTCAAAACTCATTTGATAGTATTTGTCACTCAATTATCTATTTTGGTGATGTTAAAAATTATGTGTGCGCGCGCACGTGTGTCTTATTTAAGCTACGCAACATGACTGATTCTTGCAAGTAGTGTTTGTAGAAGGTTTGCCCAAGCTTAGGGGTCAATAATCTAGATTAATCGGTGTCAAACCATGTTAATAATAAGTAATAAGAAGTGGGTAAAAATAGTCCAAAAATGCTCTAAAATTGCAAATTCTAGAGATAATTAGTACTTCTGGTGTGCATCTTAATGGAAAGGAGATGTGCATTGTAGATACATCAACAAAGTGAAGTCCATTTCGGCTACAAAAGGGAAAGTTCCAAAAGATTCTCTAGGGCTTGGGGGAGAGAGAGAGAGAGAGAGAGAGAGAGAGAGAGAGGGGGGGGGGGGGACAATGCCTAGTTCAGGGATTCACACATGGGGCCATTGATGTTTGTTGATACACTGGGCTGCGAGCATCTTCTCTCATCAACACTATGCAAGGGTAGAGAGGGAGGGTTACGTGTGGAGAATTCAAGAGTTTAGGAAACTCTTCATGTCAATAAATAACTTATAGAATATTCTGACATCATAGAAAAAGTCTCAAATTATTTCAAAGATTTGAAGCATTTGATAAAATTGGAATGATACAGAGATGACTCACATAAGTTAAGCCCTCTCTCTCTCTCTCTCTCTCTATATATATATATATATATATATACACACACACACACACACACACATATGTATACACACACACACACACATATATGGGTGTCTCTCTCTCTCTCTCTCTCTCTCTCTCTCTCTCTTTCTATATATATGTGTGTGTGTGTGTGTGTGTGTGTGTGTGTATATATGTACACATAGTACAAACGTGCGTGTGTGTGTGTATACATGTATGTACACATAGTACAAACACACACATACACACACACACACACACATATATATATGTGCTTGAAGCGAAGATTTGTCACGTAGGTCTTGAGGTGTAATGAGAAACGGCCTATGAACTTTGAGAGTAGTAGAATTAGGGAATTAGATAAAGCACTTCTATAAGATTACTTTGTGAGCATAGCAGGTGAACTTAATTGATGGTAGCAACATAAAAATGGTACTTAGTTATCTTGGCATGAACAATACTTTTTGCAAGAGAGAGAGTTTAGAGAACATTACAACAGTTGAGGACCGGATTTATACGGAGCCGGTCCCCCCTCCTATAGGCATTTGTATTATAGTTTCTCCCATCAAGAGAGACTTGGTACAATACAATCTTTGTGTTCCTAGTGACTTAGGTGATGCAATAAAGATAGAAAGCTTCATGCATCACAAGCATAGCATAAACTCTGTAGAAAGCATTAAGTATCCCATGCCTTAGTCCCAAGGCCTCAAACACCTTCAAAGGTGGAGAGAGCTAGCGGGGAATGAGGGTAGGGAAGAGGAAGAAGAAACATTCCATAGGAGAAAGAAATAGTTCCTCACTTATCATCACTCTTCTTGCTAGCATACATATTAGCATAGTAATGAAGATGGAGAAGATGGCAAGCTTAAGCATTGAAGCATGGCTCTTGGTTGGATTTGCATTCCATATCCAAGAGTGTTGGTGTAGGCTCTCACTTCTCACAAGCTTGGAGAAGGAGGTGGAGTTCTTCTACTTTCACCAAGTGAGAATGAATCCACAAAATGAGTGTGTGTGTGGGTGTGTGTGTGTGTGTGTGTGTGTGTGTGTGTGGTGTATACCCCCCCCCCCCCCCCCCCCCCCCCCCCCCCCCCCCCAAGCACACCCCTTGCTTGCTTGGGACGAATTCTACCTGTTTCTCATACCTCAAGCTCATTGGACCCCTCTACCCCTAGTCAATCACATGCAGCATGCATTTCAAGTACATGGGTAGTCTTTGGACAAGTGTCCTCCTTACCCCTTAGAGAGAGAGAGAGAGCTTTAAAATATCTAGATATTTGTTGGATGGAACTAGAAGCTCATTCGACCCCTCTTTAGCCCAACCAATAGCATTCAAGCACACCATGTGGCTAAGCATAGGGAGAGTTTGACATGTGTTCCATGTGCCCCTTGAGAAAAGGGGTGCCCTTTTGGGTGAGTGGGAGATTAAGTCAAAGATTTCCCTAAATTTAGGGCTTTCCCCCTCCTTTGTAGGGCCTCTTTTTGACTCAAGCACCTTCCTCATTAAGCATGACAAGCACCTCAAGCACCTTAGTCATCAAGCATGACAAGCACCTCAAGCACCTTAGTCATCAAGCACGACAAGCACCTCAAACTTAGGTCGGGTTTCCACCTCAATCTTAGCCCTAGCTTACCTAAGGTCAAAGGACTTTTAACACTAACCATTGAAGGTCTTTAATGAAGCTAGCCCTAAGGTCTTTTAAGCTCCATTAGTTAGCCTTGCTCTTTGACAGACCATCTCTCATTTGGACCCCTTTACCATTGGCCCCGTGTTGAGATAGATCCGTAAGCACATGTCTATATTCTAACCCTTGTTCTCATTTATTATCCCACATTAAATGATCAGTTTAATATGAGAAAATCATTTGGTTTGGTTAGGTATTAGATTTTATGACATTACCTCTCTTTTGAAATCATAGTCGTCCAAGCACATGTCTATATTCTAACCCTTGTTCTCGTTTATTATCCCACATTAAATGATCAGTTTAATATGAGAAAATCATTTGGGTTGGTTAGGTATTAGATTTTATGACATTACCTCTCTCTTGAAATCATAGTCGTCCTCGACTATGAGGTAAAAGAGATAAATCCATAGTCATTAGTCAATTTGTCTTAGCGGGTAGAGGATCCCTTGTTACCCTACGACATCATTCCAAGATGGATGACTAAGCCATTTGGTGCTTGGGAGACATAGCTGCCGCAAGCATGTCTGCTCTTTAGTCCATTTCATCCTCCCAAGTAGAGTGACAAATTCTACATGGTGTTTGAGAGACGTAGTCATCACAAACATGATTGTTAGTATGCATACTACTTAAATTTGTGCACAATAAGAGAGAATTAGTTTTATAAGACAAAAACATTGATCATTTAAAAGAAACATGTACATTTTCTTACTCTAATGTAGCATTGTAAGCGTTGACAAGGTTCATACTATCCTTAAGCTGGATTTCTTGCATCCATTTAGCATCTTCAAAAGGATAATTTTTGAACTTAATAAGATACCGTCGAATAATCTTACCATGTCGTAGTACCTTGTCTTCATGCCAAAGGATAGCTTCGGGTTGTAGCACCTCTTCTTGGTCTTCGATTTCGGGAGGGTCTTCAATAATTGGTTCATTTGGAGGCTCTCCTTTGTAGGGCTTAAGTAGGCTCACATGAAAAACATTGTGTACGAACCAATGGTTAGGCAACTTGAGTTGATAAGCGACTTCATTGATTATCTTCAAAATTTGAAAAGGACCATAGTATCTTTTTGCTAGTTTAGCATAATACTTTTGATGGCCCGTAGGATTTTTGCTCGTCGTTTGCCTCAATCGAGCCTTGGGAAACTTAAGTAAGACCCAATCATTTTCTTTGAACGTTAAGGCCCTTCTGTGCTTGTCAGAGCAGCAGCTTTTTGCCTTGGTTGAGAGATGGATATAGCCTCCTTAATCTTTTGAAAAGATGCTTGCAGGTCACGGCTATACTCGTCGACATCGAAGATCTTCCCATGTACTTTAAGTAGCAAGGGATTATTGGAATTAGGGTTGCAGATAAACGCACACACCTTGGAGAAGACGAAGGAAGCTCAAGGCACACAATAGAGGGTGTGTTTCTTAGTATGCAATGGAAAGATGGATAGCCCCAGAGTGATGGGCGTATATACAATGCTCAGGGGAAAAAACCTCCTAAAGAAAGAAAAAATGCCCCGGTGGTCCTAATGTGTTCACACACATCACTACCACATGTATATGGTAACAAATCCCCCCTAGAGTGATGCGGTGAACGAGAGCTGGCACATGAGTAAAGGGAAGTGCCATGCCCTGAGGACATGATCAGTCCACAAAGGGGAGTAAGCCCAAAGCTTTGCGGAAAGCTTCAAGCTTCTCACGAGACAATGCCTTTGTGAAAAGATCTGCAAGGTTGTCCTGTGTTGGCACATAAGCCAAGCTGATCTCTCTTGATGAGAGCCTCTCCCTGATATAGTGGGAGAGTCTTGCAATGTTGGAATTGCGGAGAGTATGGACATGGGATGTATAATTGTCCTTGGCCCCGTGGGGAGCCAGGGAGACCTAACTTGAATTACCCAGTGATGAATGCAGGTGAAGGAACTGGTCAACAAACAAGGCTTCTACAAAGACCAAATGGAGCAAGACCACCTCCACAAGAACTGCCAATGTGCTCTGACTGTTAGTGTAGATAGTGTTGGCAGTGTCCTGTCCAACACCCAAATCAACCATAAGGCGTCTGAGCCATACACACTCAACCGTAGCTATGAAGATTGCCCTGTACTGAGCCTCACCACTCGAAGTGGCCACAGTAGGTTGCTTCTTGCTCAACCATGATATACATGAACTGCCAAGCATGAAACAAAAACCACTTGTGGACACTCGCGTGTCAAAACAACCGACCCAATCTGAGTTCGAAAAAGCATGTAAGTCTGGCGGCAATGATCCCCCCTTGGGATAAAACAAGCCAAGATGTAAAGTGCCACTAAGGTAGCAAAAAATCCTCTTGACAACCTGCCAATGCTTAGACCCTGAGCTATGCATAAATCTGCTGACCTGTGAGACTGCAAAGTGAATTTTTGGCCTCGTGTTGCATACATAAATGAGGTAGCCAACAACAGTTTGGTAAAGAGTGACATCAGCAGGATCTCCAGCATCATGTAGACTCAACTTTGAAACCTGTTTCCATAGGAGTGGCAATAGGTTTGCAATCCTCAAGTCCAAACTTACATAGCAATGTCTCTATGTAACTTGTTTGACACAAGGCAATACCACCATCACACTGCTTAAACTGTATACCCAAGTAATGATGCAACAACCCCAAATCTTTCATCTTGAAAGTAGCATTCAAATCAGCCTTAAATTCAACAATATGTCTCTCATTCGGTCCAGTGATCAGCAAATCATCGACATAAAGAACCACAATGAGAAGTACATCACCCTCACACTTTACATACAATGTGCTTTCTGTTGGACTGTTACAAAAGCCTCGTTTAACCAAATGAGTGTCAGCTTTCTCATACCAAGCACGAGGAGATTGCTTCAACCCATACAAATACTTCTTACATCTTCACACTTTGTCCTCTTGTCCTTTTATGACAAAACCACGAGGCTGCGTTACATAAACTTCCTCAAATATGTCACCATTCAAGAAAGCAGTAACAATGTCTGATTGATGTACATCCCAACCAAAATGAGCTGCCAATGCACATAGAAAATGCACAGTAGTCATACGACAAGTGGGAGCAAAAGTCTCTTCATAATCTATGCCTTTTTGCTCTGCATAACCCTTTGCAACAAGTCGAGCCTTATGGCGATCGATCTCACCATCCGGCTTGCATTTCAACTTGTAAACCCACTTCATACCAATGGCCTTTTTGCCAAGAGTCAAATCACATAGAGTCCATGTGTCATTTTCTATAAGTGCATCATATTCTGATTGCATGGCAGCCATCCAACTTTCTGAATTTTGTGCTTCATCAAAAGACAAAGGCTCCTTAACATCATGTAAGCTAGACACAGCCAAAGCATAACAATCTGATGCATAAGATGCATAGCAAGAGCCTGAACGAGTACGACTAGACAAAGGTGCATCCAATTTACTGTCACGCAAAGTGTGCACCAGCCATTTTGGCATACCTCTAGCCTACTCATTTTCAGCCCTTTCCTCATCAAGTACATCATGTACATATGTATCAGTAATAGGCTGATCTGTAACATTTTCAAAAACCCCCATAGGTTGTACATTTGCCTCACTGGAAATTACATTCGTATTTCCACCATTGAAAAGAGGCAACAAAGTGTCATAAATGTCGTGTGAGCTTACATTACTGTCTCTAGTACATGAGAGCAAAGGCTGAACAGAATCTTCCACAAACACTACATCCCGTGAGACTAGAATACGCTTTGTTTGCGGATGATATAACCTATAACCTTTGCTTTCAGCACTATAACCAACAAAAAGACATTTGAAGCCTTATCATCCAACTTTTTGCGTTCTGTTTGTGGCACCAAAGCATATGCCAAACAGCCAAAAACACGCATGTGCTCAATAGAAGGCTTTCTATCATGCCATGCTTCATATGGAGTAATAGACTGCAAAGCTTTCGTAGGACACCTGTTAAGTACATAAGTGGCACACATGATGGCCTCAAGCCAAAAAGAATGCGACAAAGCTTGACTTTTGACCATACATTGTGCCATTTCCATCAGTGACCTGTTTTTCCTCTCAGCAACACCATTTTGCTGAGGTGTATAAGGCACTGTACATTGGTGTTTTATCCCACGACTAGCCAGAAATGCATTAAATTCATGAGACATATACTCCCCCCCTCGATCGGAATAGAGGGTGACCAAGTACATTTCGAGACATTTTCAGCCATAGCCAGAAATTATTTGAAGCACATAAAGACTTCGGACTTCGCTTAAGCGGAAATACCCATGCATGCTTAGAGTAATCATCAATGAAAGTCACGAAGTAAAGGTAATTGCCCAAGGACGGAGTTTGCATGGGCCCACAAACATCACTATGCACAAGCTGCAACCTGCATGTGGCCCGAACTGAACCATCCTTTGGAAACTTAGAACGCTGCATCTTACCCAAAGTACAGCCTTCACAAACATGTTTGACAGGTGCTTCAAGAGGCGGCAAAGAAGCAACCATATCAGATTTCTGCAAACGCAGCAAACTGGCAAAATTCAGATGACCAAAACGTGCATGCCAAAGTTTTGCATTTGAAATAGCCCTTGAATCTGCAACAGCATTTGCAAAATTTTGTCCACACTTGTCATACAAAGTGAGCTTATACAGCCCACAACACAAAAGGCCAAATGCAACAATTTCATCACCAAAACTGAGATCATGAACTGTACATCTGTCATCCACAAGTTTTACTACAAGTCTAAGTCTAGCAAGTGCAGATACAGACAAGAGATTCTTCTTGATCTCAGGTACATAAAGTGCATGAACAAGTGTAAAGGAACTACCATTTGCAGCAGTAATCATAATCTTTCCAACTCCATGAACTGGATAAGAGGCATTGTTGGCACAAGTGACTGAATTCCCATGAGGGACAGACTCGAGAGAGTTAAACAATTCACGATGTGAGGTAATATGCTTTGTAGCACCACTATCGAAATACCACACATGTGAATCTGTAGCAACTGACAAGCATGCATCATGGACCGCAGGATTGTAAGTGCACTCTGCGCTAAAAGCCCATTCTGCATCAACATCAGCAACACAGTCTCCTTTCACAGAAGACTCAACAATGGCTGCATTTGTAGTGGAACCAGCATTTGCGGTGGAACCACCCTCTTTCTTCTTAGCCTCTTTGGCCTTCAACTTAGGACAAAACTTAATCAAGTGATCATTAGCTTTACAATAATGGCAACGCATCTTCTTTTTGCCCTTATCACCAGAATTTCGAGACAAATTGCTACCAACAGAAGCATTAGGAAAAGAAGTTTTGCCACTCGTAGCAGAACCATAAGAAGTTGGCCGCATTGCTGTTACCACCCTTTCTTTGAGAAGCAATAAAAGCCTGTTCAACTGCAAGCTGCCTAGTTCTGTTTTTTCTGGAAAGTGACTCTTGCAACAACAATGTGCATAATGCATCAAACTTGACAACTTCAGGATTTCCTTGGGTCATCAGTCTCCAAGTACTAGCAAAGGTCTGGTAGGAATCTGGTAAGGCATCAAGAACAGTCTGCACAAGGGAACTGTCTGAAATGACTTCACCTGCAAAAATAAGTTGCTCATTGATATCCTTGACACCAGCAAGGAAAGTGTCCATATCATCTTCCTCATGCATAATCTTCGACTCCAGCTCTTAACGCAGCAAAGCAGTTTTAGCCTCATTGCGGCTTGCATAAAGACCTGCTAGAATATCCCAAGCCGTTTTGCAGATTTTGCTGAACGAATGTGAGGAACAATGGTGCGCTTCACAGACAACGCAATCAATGCACGAGTTTGCGCATCCTTTACATCCCAACGAGCTTGCTCTGCAGTAGGCAAAACAACTCTAATAGCAGCAATCCTTGCAGCAAGACCTACAACATCCTCAACTTCGCCTACATCCTCAGAACCAGGACGTACATCAATGCCCTGCACAATGTTCGAGACACCCTTTGACATAAGAACATGTTGCATCATATAAGCCCACATAGGGTAGTTGTCCCCATCCAACCTGTCCTCAGCAGCAAACATCTTGAACACGTCGGTGTTGTTGTCATCCATGGTAAATGCTGCTCCTGATGTGAAAACTGCCTGAAAATAGGAGAAATGGAGCGGGAACAACACGTGCTACATAGCACAAACCGTAGAAGAGTATGAGGCACCTGTTATGCAGAAAACGGCACTGACAAAAATTCTGCACAAAATGACGAAATAGCTAGTGCAGTACTGCCTGTAGTGGAAACGGAGGCCAAAATGAGCCCGAATAAAAAATCTGAGCAGACTAAGCTATATGAGCTTTCGCGAAATTTTTGTCGACCTGCGAACGCTTGCCAAAGCTCACTGAAATCGAAGAAAGTGAGCAGGTGTATGCTGGAGCAGCTAGCGACTAAGCCCGGGAGGACGCAACCCGCTCTGATACCAATGTTGGAATTAGGGTTGCAGAGAAACGCACACAACTTAGAGAAGATGAAGGAAGCTCAAGGCACACAATGTGTTCACACACATCACTACCACATGTATATGGTAACATGGACTTTTAGTCTTCCCTCTATGATTTCAAAAGATGCTTTTCCCCTTAGAAGTATGGATAGTATTACTATACGCATACTCTACAAGAGGTAAGTACTTTTCCCATTGTGAGCGTTGATCTACTTCTGTAACATAGGTTTTTAATAGATCAAGAATCGTAAGATTGGCTATCTCACTTTGGCCATCCGTTTGTGGGTGATAGGTCGAAGAGAAATTCAATCTTGTACCTAGATTTTTGAAGAGACCTTTCCAGAAATTATTGGTCATTCTAAGATCTCTATCTGACACGATGGATGTTGGCAATCCATGGTGTTTGAAAATCTGGGATATGAAGAGAGTTGTCATTTGGTGTGTGTTAATAGTCTTCTTGACAGGGATAAAGTGTGCCTGCTTGCTAAACCTGTCGAGATTGTCCATATTCCCTTATTCCCATGGATAGACTTGGGTAATCCAAAGATAAAATCCATGGATATACTCTCCCATGGTGAATTAGGGATTGGCAATGGCTGGAGTAATCCAGGTTGCTTCCCTCTATCAGACTTGGTCTTTTGGCATACCACACATTTTGAAACACTCTTGTATGTCCACTTTCATGGTAGGCCAATAAAAGTATGTATCTACTCCTCAAAGAGTAGGTTGAATGCCTCTATGCTCCGCATAGGGAGGAGCATGGAATTCATACATGACTTCCTCACAAAGGAGTGGGTAACACATAGCCTATTGCCATGGAGAAGATAAAAGATAACCATCCTGCAAGGTGAATGGTTCCTCTTTCTTCCCAAAGCAAGGGCTGACATCATATCTTTAAAGTCAGGGTCAGTAGCATACTCATCTATCATAGAAGATAGGTCATTCTGAGCAGCTAGACACAACATTAACTTTTGGTCGTCGTGAAAGTGCATCAGCCACTTGATTGTGCTTACCAGCAATGTGAGCAATGTCGAAATTAAATTGCAAAAGAAAATTTGCCCACCTCATTTGTTTGTCGAAAAGCTTTGTTTACATCATGAAGTACTTGAGACTTTGATGGTCTGTTCGTAAAATGAATGGAGTCCCTAATAGATAGTGCTTTCATGTGTCTAAGGCATGTAGAATAGCTAACAACTCTTTCTCATAAATGCCTAAGACCCGTTCATCCAAATTGAGCCTTCGGCTTTCATATCCTATGGCATGCCCTTCTTGAAGCAAGACTGCTTCAAGGCAATCACCACAAGCATCATATTGGACCTCAAATGGCTTTGAGAGATCCGGAAGCATAAGGACTAGTTGGGAGGTAAGCTTCTCTTTGGGCTTGTCAAAAGCATTTTTCTCCTTAGCAGTCCATGAATACTTAACGTTTTTCTTTGTTAAGTCATATAATGGTCCTGCTATTTGAGAGAATTTTTCTATGAAGCATCTACAGTATGCACACATACCAATAAACCTTCTTAGCTCATGTAGATTCCTTGGATGAGGCCATGCTTTTATTACCTCCAACTTTGATGGATCCATACGGATACCATCTTGAGAGATAATATGACCTAAGTATTGAATCTCTTGAAGGAAAAATCTGCTTTTCTTTTGATTGAGAAAAAGCTTATTCTCCCTTAATGCTTGAAAAATCACTTGGAGATGTTGCTTATGTTCCTCCAAGGACTTGGAGTAGATGATGATATCATCAAAGAACACTCCAATGAATTTGTGGTAGGGTCTCAAAATTTTCTCCATTAATCGATTGAATGTAGCTGGTGCATTAGTCAAGCCAAAAAGCATGACTAGATATTCATAAAGGCCAAGCGTTGTACGAAACGCGGTCTTTAGGATATCTTCATTCACTATCCTTATTTGATGGTAGCCACTTTAAGGTCAATCCTACTGAAGTAGGTAGAGCCTTGTAGCTTATCAAATAGATCTTCTACCCGAGGTAATGGAAATTTGTTTTTGATAATGATATGGTTTAGTGCGCGAGAGTCCACACACATGCGGTATGTACCATCTTTCTTTTGCACTGAAAGGACTGAAGAACAAAAGGGAGAGGAACTAGACCTCACCGTCCCTTTGTCTACCAATTCTTGTACTTGCCTCATGATCTCCTCTTGTTGAGCTTGGGAAACTCAATAAGGAGGTTTGTTAGGCGGTGAGCTTCCTGATAGGAGCTCAATTCGATGGTCATCATCCCCTCATTTTGGAGGTAAGTCCATAGGGATATCATCGATGAACACTTCTTTGAATCCTTTTAGAAAGTTGGAAAAGTCTAACTCTTCTTTATTCCTACCATTCACTTTTGATGAAACATTAGGACCTTTTAGGGACTCTTTGACAAAAATCATGTACGCAGAAATTGAGCTCTTCATTGATTTATCAAGGGTAAGAGGATTTACAAGTGGTATAGTACGACCAGACTCATTAGCATCTATATACATATTCTTTCCCTTGTAGGTGAAGTAGATTCTCCTTTCGAGGAACTTCGTGTTGGCAGCCATGCGGTTGAACCATGGTGCCCCTAGGATAGCATCCTCATGTTGGAGAGGAGAGATAAAGAAGTCTTCTTTATCGTCGACTTAGCTTTGGACATGAAGCCTCAACTTCCCAATCAAGGGAGTAACTGAGGCTTGTCGTCCCTTGAAAGCGGCATCGGCAGTTACAACATCTCCCATCTCAAAAGCTCGAATGCCCAACTTGGTGGCCAACTATGTTGATATGTAGTTGTGAGTAGAGCTAGGGTCAAACAAGATGAAGGTATAATGCTCCCTTACCTTTCCCCAAGCACAGGAGAGAGGTGATCCTTTGCAATGAGCATCTTCTTTTGGAGCTCTGATAGTGGAAGCTCTAGGAGTCTCATTGCGAGCATTTCTTTTGGTGTAAGAACGATAACCATGTCCTTGCTCCCCACACTTAAAACATTTGTGATTCTTGCGGAAAGTTTCAAGCTCTTTAGGAGAGAATTTATTTTTACCTTTGTAAACTCCTTTCTCCTTGGACAGATTGTTGTTGTTGTTGTTGGAATGGCCTTGGGAAGAATTTTGGACATCAATTTTCCCTTTGCATCACTTTTGTCTTTATTTTCCATGGACTTGACATTCCGTCTAGCCCCTTGTTGGAAATTGATGCGCGAAGCAACCATGGTATGGTGGATTACTTCGTTGATAAAACCAGGCCGTTGAGAGTTGACATACTTGGCCATCTCTTCAGGTAATCCTGCACAGAATTGTTGCTTTTGCTCGGTGAAGTCTATCTTTTGAAAGACAGTAGCCTTGAGATGCAAATCACAAAACTTTTCCACATATTTGTGGATGGACTCATGAGAGAGAAGCCTCAAACTCCGCCATTTGGTGAGCACTTTGTCTTTTGCATCCTTGCAAGGAATTGCTTCATGATGGAAACTCGTAGAGTTTTCCATGTCTTTGGGGCTTTGCCGTTGCCATGAAGGCTAGCCCACCATTCACGAGCCGATTTTTGGAAGTGCATAGCTACATGGCGTAGCTTGGAGGACTCCTTGAAGCCCTCGTTTCCAAAGGCCGCATCAAATTGTTGGATGAAGGCCGGTAGTTTGTCGGTAGCACCAAAGGTGTCATCATAGTGAGAAAAGAGATACTCTTTCCTCCCTCTTTGAACTTCTTTAGCTTTTGTGACCTTCACTATGGAGGGTAAGATTTGCGATGTCCTCTCCTCTTGTATTCTCTAGGAGAATAGCCATAGCTTTCATCGGTAGAGGAGGAAGGTGAAGAAGAAGGAGAAAAGGGTGACCTCTTTCTTGACCTTTTCTTCCTTTGTTTCCTCCCTTCACTTTTAAAGTGACGAGGAGAAGGACTATGGGTTAACCGTTTCCTCTTGGGAGGAGTTGGCAATCGTTTAGTCCGTCGTCTTCGTGGAGCCACATCTTTGGAGGAACTTAGGGATTCATTACTTTCTTGTTCTTTGGATTCCTCCTCTCGTATGGGAGAGAGTCTTCTTTTGGGGGTCTCATCAAGAGGCCTCCTAAGCCCTCTCTCCTCTTGGAGAGGAAAGGAAATCACATAAGCACGAAGTTGTTGAGTAACTTCGGCTTGCAAAGCGGGGTTGCCCATAGCTTGTTGCAACCTAGTAACAAGATAATTAACAAACATGGGGGCATCATCATTAGCACCTTCATGTGCAAAATCAAAGTTATCAATGTTCATTCTAGTCTTTTCATTATTATTAGCCATGGTAATTAAACTTTTGTGTTTACTTAGTGTATGCTTTGGCAATTCAAAACCTTAGTTGCTACTTCTCTTAGCCTTTGAAAATAGGCACTTAAGTATCTACACCCACGGCTCGAATTGGTTAATTATAGAGAGTAGTGGAGTGGATCTAACATAGTAGAGTTGCCAAGGGATAGCTCCTTTCAGACTTCTTATGGCTCAATAATGGTAAAGCCATAGGCAAGTCTAAGAAGACTCCATTATTAAGAACAAAGCTCCCAAGGTGTGCACTATATCCCACATAGTTGGCTCAACAAAACTGATAATAGATCCCAACCCCACTTACCCTAATATAATTAACAAAATCAACCATTAATAGGCTACTTAAAGAACTCTCTTCTTAACCAAGAAAAGAGAAACCAAATGCTCTGATACCAATGTAATGAGAAATGGTCTATGAACTTTGAGAGTAGCGGAATTAGGGAACTAGCTAAAGCACTTCTGTGAAATTGCTTTGTGAGCATAGCGGGTGAACTTAATTGATGGTAGCAACATAAACATGGTACTTAGTTATCTTGGCATGAACAATACTTTTTGCAAGAGAGAGAGTTTAGAGGACATGACAACAATTGAGGACCCAATTCATACGGAGCCGGTCCCCCCTCCAATAGGCATTTGTATTATAGTTTCTCCCATCAAGAGAGACTTGGTACAATGCAATCTTTGTGTTCATTGTGACCTAGGTGATGCAATGAAGATGGAAAGCTTCATGCATCACAAGCATAACATAAACTTTGTAGAAAGCATTAACTATACCAAGCCTCAGTCCCAAGGCCTCAAACACCTTCGAAGGTGGAGAGAGCTAGCGGGGAATGAGGGTAGGGAAGAGGAAGAAGAAACATTCCATAAGAGAAAGAAATAGTTCCTTACTTATCATCTTCTTGATAGCATACATAATATCATAGTAATTAAGATGGAGAAGATGGCAAGCTTAAGCATTGAAGCATGGCTCTTGGTTGGATTTGCATTCCATATCCAAGAGTGTTGGTGTAGGCTCTCACTTTGGAGAAGGAGGTGGAGTTCCTCTACTTTCACCAAGCGAGAATGAATCCACAAAATGAGTGTGTGTGTGTGTGTGTGTGTGTGTGTGTGGTGTATACCCCCCCAGCAGTCCCCTTGCTTGCTTGGGGCGAGTTCTACCTTTTTCTCATGCCTCAAGCTCATTGGACCCCTCCCCCCCTACCCAATCACATGCAGGATGCATTTCAAGTACATGGGTAGTCTTTGGACAAGTGTCCTCCTTACCCCTTAGAGAGAGAGAGCTTGAAAATATCTAGATATTTGTTGGATGGAACTAGAAGCTCATTGGACCCCACTTTATCCCAACCAATAGCATTCAAGCACACCATGCGAATAAGCATAGGGAGAGTCTGACATGTGTCCCATGTGCTCCTTGAGAAAAGGGGTGCCCTTTGGGCGAGTGGGAGGTTAAATCAAAGATTCCCCTAAATTTGGGGCTTTCCTCCTCCTTTGTAGGGTCTCTTTTTTACTGAAGCACCTTACCCCCCATGCATGGGAAGCTTCTCAAGCACCTTCCTCATTAAGTATGACAAGCGCCTGAAGCACCTTAGTCGTTAAGCACGACAAGCACCTCAAGCATCTTAGTCATCAAGCACGACAAGCACCTCAAGCTTAGGTCGGGTCCCACCTCAAGCTCAGGCCTAGCTTGCCTAAGGTCAAAGGACTTTCAACACTAACCATTGGAGGTCTTTAATGAAGCTAACCCTAAGCTCTTTTAAGCTCCATTAGTTAGCCTTGCTCTTTGACATACCATCTCTCATTTGGACCCCTTTACCATTGGCCCCGTGTTGAGATAGATCCCTAAGCACTACCATTTGTCTTCTCTCTCTCTCTCTCTCTCTCTCTCTCTCTCTCCTCCTCCTCCTCCTCCTCCCATAGATATTCAATTTTGTTAAAGACTTGTCTTGTAACTGCTAATGTCTCTTTAAATTGTTCCTACACCCTTGAACATTTTGTTCTCTCTTTCTCTCTCCTCATGAGTCATTTGTTGGGCACTAAAAAATTGTCCCCTCCCTCCCTCCCTCTCTCTCTCTCTCTCTCAAGTTGATTTTTGATTGGTACCCTTGCCTACCAAAATTTAAAAAAATTATAGATTTTTAAGATGGCCCACAGGTTAACTCTTAAAAATAAAAAGAACAAAATATCCAAGAATTGGTAAAAGGTCCATCAACTGAGCAATGTCTCTACCCATTTGGGGTGCTAATGTGAGGGTTAGTTTTCGTCAGGCATTTAATCCATTTTCTACGGGTGAAAAACTTTAGCTACTCTTTTAAAAATACATTAATGCCAAAAAATAATATCTTGAAAATTTGAAGGCCGTGTGAGCTCAATGGTAAAGTCCTTATCTCTCTCTCTCTCTCTCTCTCTCTCCCTCATGCATGTACACGTGTATGCACACACAAGCAATGTGATGGTCTCTCTCTCTCTCTCTCTCTCTCTCTCTCTCTCTCTCATGCATGTGTATGTGTACGCACACACAAGCAATGTAATGGTCTCCCTCTCTCTCTCTCTCTCTCTCTCTCTCTCTCTCTCTCTCTCTCTCAATCCCGGAAGTTGACAATAAGAATAGCAACAATTTTTTCCCGGATATTGCAACCCTTGTTGAACAAGGATGCCCAAAAAGGCACAAGTTAATTAAACAAGTCTATATCTTCCTCTCCCTCTCGCTCTCTCTTTCCGTCTATCTAAACCTCGGCAGGTAGCTTTGTGAGCAGCACCATCTTGTTGGAAACCACTTATATATATATTTTTGATATAGCTCAAGCTCTATCTTGTACCAACATGTTTTTTTTTTTTTTTAACGTAGTGTCAATTTGACCTCGCTCTCGTTTTTAACCCCCAAAGAACAAGTGATAAAATCACAAGGCCTTCCATAATAAGATGGGCATAAATCTCACACATTGAAGGTAGTTCAATTGGTGAATCTACTTGAAATGAATCAAATATCGAAGTTTTTGGCACATTTCAAGCTATGGATAATTCTTGTTGGGATCAATAATTGTGAGCTCATAACTCAACAAATGTGAGTGCTGCAATGATGTACATAAAAACATTTGTGTATCACTTGTAGCAAAAATCTTGAAGATACAAATCTAAAAGCTCCAATTCTTTGTTGACAAGATTGGCAATCATAAAATAATGAACCGTGCTTGTAATACAAACAAGACGTTTGCCAACCATTTGAAAATTTGATTTCTAGCTTAAAGTATAAGACACGTGAAGGGTGAATTTATTTACACTATGAGAATTTGATCAAATATTGAATGTAGATTAGCTTTCTCCGTTGCTTTAGGAAACATTGGTTTAATTACATGAATAGGGATATTTCATCAAAAGCATGCATCAAAGCTGACAATAAACATCAACCTTTATAATACTCAAAATTTAGAAATAACGTCTCATTCTCATGTACCAAACCAGAGAGAAAAATAACTTATCATGTACCAAACTAGGGAGCAAAATAAGGCTAACCAAGACAATGTTGGATAACTCCATATCCGAGTTGTACAAGCACCGTACCGATCGTAGTTACTCTAAAGATTGTGTATCTCCATATCCGAGTTGTACAAGCACCGTACCGATCGTAGTTACTCTAAAGATTGTGTATATTCTTGAGCCAAATTTTCAATATGTCCGAAAGCACTCTATATAGAGCTCACAAAATTAAAAAAATAATGTAAAATATCTCATAAAATACATGAGCAATAGTAAAAAAAATGTTGCTTACTGCATTTGTGACCTGCAAAACTAGAGCTCCTCTTTTTAATCCTGGCAACATTTGAACCGTGGGGCCTTGGTTGTCCAACAATACCATGCATCTAATGTACTAATGCTCTTTCCCTTTGGCATGAGAGCAATGCATCTATCTTCTTGGTTTCTTGATCATGTGGTCTTCATGCTAGCATTTGAAGGGTATGCTATCTTAGATGGGCTTGGCACAAGTCCATAAATTTAATGAGGATTTGATACCTAGCGCAGAGGTAGTGATGTGTGCAATTCCATATGGGAAAAATTGAGTTTTCCTACACAAAAAAAAAGAAATCAATTAGTACAAATCCTTCACAATTTTGTATGCTCCAATATTGTGGGCAACCACAAGGAACAAACATGGTTTACAAGTCAAAAATATATGGACATAATACACTGCAATAAAGGGTGAATAATTGAAGCCAATTGATATTCAAAAGCAAACAATCATGATGAGAATATAGCTGCAATGGTTGGGTGCACAAGACGAGTGCAATGGCGCTCGAAATGAAGGTTAACAACATGGCACTTCTTCTAGAGAATTCCTGACAGAGGACGAGACATTGAAGAAAGCAATGTTTAGCATCCACAATATTCAAGATGTAACCAACATTTAACACTATTTTCTTAAATTTTCAAAGCGGATTATCTCCTTCTCCCCCTCCCTTCAACTGGCTGCTTTGATTTTTCAGCCAGTTGCAAGGCACACGTTTCCAGAACACTGCACCCGCCACTTTCAAACAAGGGAACATAAAAAAAGCAAGGAAGTAAGCCAGCATCAATCCTTATCAGAAGGAGATACAATTATAGATGCTCTAACATGAGCACAAATAAAACAGATACAAAGGAACCTTGTAGACTAGCTGGACACACTCTAAGCCAACAAATAAATTATAATTATGAGGCTCGCTTGCATGTCAGCATGAAAGAAGCTTTTGTAAAAAGCCACAGAGAGCTATGGAGGAAGGTAATGATGCTAGCCAGAGAAATTTGATAGCAGTAAAGGCATCCTAGCCCTACTAAGCTTGATGATGAGGCACTGAAGCAGTTAATGAGAGTCGCTCTCTCAAGAAGAGGGCTCAACTTCATGCAGAGAGCAGTAAAAGCACTCATACAAGAGCGGCGTCCACAGCAACAAAGGATTGAGTGGCTCCATCATGAGCCCCTTGCTTGCAATAGAAACACATCCACGTCATGGTTGAGAAGGATAGAAATATTGTCCCCTTGAGTTCCTCCATTAATCTATGCTATCAACCTTCCAATCCCCGATTACTCCCATCCTCGGGTCGCTCCAGCTTCATCTTCGTTGCCGCATTCAATTCAATGTCTATGGTAGTAGTGAGGCTGGTGTCGATAGCCATCCCGTAGCTGGCCTTTGCCATCCTAGGCAAATAGCTGCACCGCCAAAAGCCTGCTTACGCACACACACACACACACACACACACAACAAGCATCTCCACTTACTTAGTTTTGCATGTGGGTCAGAGATGCACACAGCATGAGCAGTATTAAAGACATCTTCCAAAAGGGTATGCGCATCACGAACTCAATGATGATGCCGCATCCGAAGTATGGTGGAAATGCGTGTGATCGACTTCTTAGAAGCGAAGAGGTCGACAAGAACACGTTGTGTGGAGCGTCTTTCCCCTACATTTGAGTTGGTTAGAAGGTCAACAAGATAAGCGACTTGCCCAGCTTGCCAAAGGGCTTTCCTTGCTTTCTCCACCTCTTGTTGTGTATATACTAGCCCTTTCCACACCTCCATCAACACCAGAGTTGATGCACAAATACTCAATGACCAAGGCTTCTCCTTGTTAGCCATGTCTAAACCTGGCCACTCTGCCAAAATCTCCAACTTGCTCGTTGCCTCTGTCGTGTCATACTCTCTTAGCATCTCTGCCAACTCGCTCAAATTGCCAGCCCGCTCTTCACTTGCGACCCTCTGAAGTTCTTCTCTCGGCCTGTTTGATAGCCGCAGCCCTTGGACCTTAGCAATGGTGGCTCTTGTCCTTGAGTGGTGCGCATGCAAAGAAGAGGCCTCGCCGACGTCCAGCCACATGAGTAACTCTGGTTCAATCACTTGCCTAAAGTAGGCAAGCTCTTCTTCACTATAGAGCTTCTTGAAGAGCCAAGAGGCGGGATATCGTGAAAGCTTCCAACAGCAGAGCCATAAGAGCATGCTAGGCCAGGCACAGAGGAGTGTCATGATCCATTGGACAAAACAACAAGGGACCCTCTTGCACATGATCATGAGTCTCTTGAAGAGCTCTCCTTTGCAACAGAGGGCGTATGTTGTCGTATGCGGCTGTGCTCGCCACCATGGGACATCAGCTTGGAATGCAGAGTCAAGCCACAAGGATTTGAGATGGACACAAACCAGTAATTTGAGGAGGGTATCATGCTCAAGTGCAAAGAGAAGGGGCCTCATCCATCTGGCTGTGACACAGAGCCAGCATATGAAGATGGTGATGCATTGAATAAGGAGGATCAACCATGTGGACCAACCATAGTTGGAGTCACATGCAATTCCTTGGCGGCTGCTCCGTGAGATACCCAAGGTCAGAAACAAGCTAAACAATCCTCCTCCTCTGCACCCCATCTCTCTCTCCCCGGAAAGTCTGCAACTCTGCCACCCAAAGCCTGCACCGCCAAAAGCCTACCCCCTGGAAAGTCCGCCACCCACAACACCCCCTTCAACTACCTCATCGTGATTTGGTATATCGCCTCCTCCACAATCTTCTTCATCTTTCTCGCCGTTGCTTTGCCCTCTTCCTCATGCCTCCACCTCACACTTCAAAATTCATTGCCCTACACGCTTAGGCCACCCACTACCCTGCAACTACTCCAGGTTTGAGATCCTACCCACCATTGCTCGTTAGCTCCTCTGCATCCCGATATCCGCTGCATCCATAGCTCCTTCTCAGTGCCATTGCAGCCCCCGAGGCAGCTCCATCACTTTGCCTTCGCCTCCACTGACCAGGCTCACCTACTTGATGTCTATCCTCCATTTGCACCACTACCCAATAGCTCTCTGCAACAACTCAAGTGGTAAACCCTATAACTCTCACAAGGACGCTAGCAAATCGGCAATTGATGGCTAACTTTAGGAACACGCAACTCGAGGCATCCCTCCACCACCAAGAAACCAACCCGGCAATTTGCAAATCCTCATTTTTTGAACCAAATCCTCATCCACATCTTTCCAACTCACCCCTCAGTCGCTACTAGCACCTCTATTGGCTCTACACCTAGTTTTATTCATTGATTTCGAGATTCCTCTGAATCCTTGGAACTAAGCGCAGTCCCTATCATGCTTTTTTCAAAGAATTAGAAAATAGAACTGAAACTCTATAGACTATACTCTAAGATAAAACGTGTTGAAGGCTTGGAGCATCGTTAGGCAAGAGGGTATTTAATGAGTTGGTGTTTCAAATAATATTTGACCATTGTGTGCAATGATCTCAAAGACACATCTAATTTTCTACCTATAAAAAACTAGAAAACAAATGGCACATCAACTGAGCAATCTCTCTACCCATTTGGGATGGCTAATGTGAGGGTTAGTTTTTGTCGGACATTTAATCCATTTTCTACGGGTGAAAAACTTTAGCTACCCTTTTAAAAATACATTAATGCCAAAAAATAATATCTTGAAAATTTGAAGGGTGTGTGAGCTTAATAATACAATCTTTATCTCTCTCTCTCTCTCTCATGCATGTACACGTGTACGCACACACAAGTAATGTGATGGTCTCTCTCGCTCTCTCTCTCTGTCTCTCTCTCATGGTCACTAACATGGATAACGACCGCTACATTTGCATGTCATACATGTCCTTAAAGCAAAACACCCCAAGTCGACGTTAGGCAAGCTTTTTCTTTTTCTCAAGTTCTTTAAAGAAATACACACTTCCAAAAATTTCAAAAAAATATCAATATTGGTCTTGAAAAAAGCCCCTTGAAAAGATAAAGACAAATATATCTTCAAAAATTACATTTCCATTAAATAGCAAAATTTTCTCTAAAATTCCTCCTTTTGTGTTATATCTTCAAAAGGTAAATTCGCATTAAGTAACAAAACCTCAACTAAAGTTATGCCTTTTTTGGCCTTCTAAAGGCCTTAGTATCCATATGGGCGAAGGTCGTTTCGATTTGTTTGCTTGACACGTGTCCCTTTAAAAATTGAAGAGAAAGAAGGCATTTCCTTTCAAATGCTATTTCCCAAAGCTGCTTTCATTTCTTTTGGCATACGAAAAAGACTAAAGAGCAAAGGATTGAAGAGTCTCCATGGGAGTTTGATCCATATGTGATGTGAAGTATTGATTCAATTTTTTTTTTTACTCTCACTTGTAAAGAGTCATTTTATTTAAAGACTTCACCAAGATTCATTTTATTAAATTATTAAATTGAGCTATTATTCTCTATGCTTATCAAATCTATCTTTTTTAATGAAAACATTAATAATTCTTTTGTTCTAGTTTTTAATGTGTTCTTTTATTTTATTTTTTATTTTTCATTTTAAGGTCGTTCAAATTTGTTTGCTTGACATGTGTCCCTTTAATAATTGAAGAGAAAGAAGGCATTTCCTTTCAAATGCTATTTCCCAAAGGTGCTTTCATTTTTTTTGGCATACTTAACAAGACTAAAGAGCAAAGGATTAAAGAGTCTCCATGGGAGTTTGATCCATATATGATGTGAAGTATTGATTCAATTTTTTTGGACTCTAAAGGCCTTAGTATCCATATGGATAAAGGTCGTTCAAATTTTGTTGCTTGACATGTGTCCCTCAAAAAATCCTTAAAACGTCTTGAAGAGAATTGAAAAGGAAGAAACCATGTCCTTTCAAATGATCTTTTCCAAAAGCCACTTCAAATTTTTTGCTTTCTACCAGAAGCCTTAGTATTGAGTTGGGTTAGGCATACTGTCATTGTTTTCAGTGCCATGATGGAGACTTACCTTAAATGCTATTCCCATTTTAAAATATTAAATGAATTATTTCACCTTTCATTTCACATCCTTACACGGCTTTACTTCATTTGCATTCTATTATTTTAGAATGCTAAAGTGAAGCTTCACCTTGCATAATTCTAGTAAATTCTATACATATACATACATATACACACACACACACACACACACACACACATATATACATATATATACGCACACACACACATACACACTAAATGAGCAAACCATGGTAAAGGGAAGAAAAAATGGTGAAATATGTGAGAACTTAGTTCAAAAATCTTGCAAAATTTAAAAATTCGACTATTATTTCCGGTTTGCTTCTTTGCAAGAAGAAAACTCAGTTTCTTAATAAAAGAGATATTCTTGTATAATGCTTTACCTTATATAATTATAGTTCAACTCAACCTAATGATTTTATCAATTTCTTAATGTTTTAGAAAGCCACCGTGACCCTTTCACCTCTTTTTGAGGGAGATGAAACAAAATGAGTTGAAGTTTGAATATAATAATTTATTAAAAACTTTTGATTCTTTTTTATGTACCATTAATCATTTTAAAATAAACTAAATTCCATAAAAGCATAGCACAATGCATATAGGCAAGGCCACCCCTTTATATAGAATAAAAGTATTTTGATTACTAAATGCAAGAAGCTTTTCATTTTCTACACCCTTCACTTTTGCATTTTAGATAGAGTTTTTTTGACTTTCTAAAAGAAGCCTTGGAGGTGAGTTGGGTTAGGCATACTTTCAATGTTTTCAGTGTGATAATGGAGACTTACTTTAAATGTTATTTCAGTTTTAAATAATAAATGGATCTTTTTATTTCACCTTTCATTTCACATCGTGACCTATCTTGACTTCTCTTGCATTCTATTCTTTTAGAATGTTAAAGGGAAGCTGCATGTCATAAAACCTAATATCTAATACTCCCAAATGATTTTCTCATGTTAAACTGATTATTTAATATAAGGAAGTACTAGGGGAGTAAAAGCTAGAATATTGGTAAGGCTGCCAGACCCGTCTCTGTCAGGAAACCAAAGGGGGACAGTTTGCAAAAGAGCAATGTGCTTCAATGGGGCTTAAAAGAACTAAGGTTCAACCTTATTAAGACTTCCATAGGCTAAAGCTCCTAAAAATTTTATTGTCCAAAGGCCAAAGTAGTGGAAATATTGGATGGTCATGGGAAGACTCAAAAGTCTTCCCACATCCCTAGGAAGAGGGGGGGGGGGGGGGGGGGGGGGGGAGGGTGAGCCCTTATTGTAGGGTATGAGAGAGAAACACACACACACACACACACACACACACACACACACTCCAAGGCTCTCCCTTTACACAAAAGAAATAATGGATACATGTCAGGCTCCTAGGCCAGTTGCTCCCAATCTCCCCTCAAATCCTATTGGATGGCCATAGAGGTGGACCAATGAGAATTAGGCTAGAGTTAATTTAGTCTAATCAATTTAAAAATGCTTGATAAAAGAACCAATAGTAATCAAGCTCCCTAGAAGACTATTGGACAGTATACCAAGGGGTCCAATGAGCATCCAACAGCCCAATGGCTTGCCTAATTCTTATTGGGCCAGAAGACTAAGAGGTACAATGGGAGTTTAATTAAATTATTCAATTACCTAAAGCTCTTACAAAAGGGGAAAGGGGGACACTAGTCAAAAGGTTATCAATTATGCTTCTAATTTGTGATTGGCTAAGCTTTACAGAAGCCAATGGGAGACCTACATGAGAAAATAGCAAGAGGGGTCGACCAAGATGAGAGAGAGGGCTGCAGTTTATGCTAACATAATGCTACACACACACACACACACACACACACACACAACTCATGTGTAGAAGAACTCCATCTCCTTCTCCAAGCATTGAAAATTAGAGGCCTACACCAACAAGTCTTGGCTATGGAATGCAAATCTAACCAAAAGCCAAGCTTCAATGGCATTCTCATCTCCTCTACCATGCTTAGCTATTAGAGTGATTATGTGAGGAGAATACTTCTTTCTCGTAAGATACATCTTCTTCCTCTCAATCTATCCTCATTCCTTGCTAGCTCTCACCAGTTTTGAAGGTATGTGGGGTCTGGGGACTGAGGCTAGGGACACTAGGTGTGTTTTTCAAGCACAATTTGGTGCATGAAGCTTTGATCTTCATTGTACCAACTAGTTTTTTCAAGGAACACAAAGATTGTATTTTACACTCCTTTGATGGGAGAAGCTATAATACAAATCCTAAATGGAGGGGGGACCGGATCCATGTAAATTTGATCCTCAACTGTTGTCAATTGTTCTATTTCTCTCGCTTTTCAAGTATTTTCAATGCCAAACTAGCTAGGTGTAAATTGCTATGTTGCTTTCTCAAATTAAGTACTCTCTCTATGCTCATTAGGAACTTGTTCTTAATGAAATGCTCACTATGTTATCAATTTCCACTACACACAAGTTACTAGTGCGTTAAATGTTACATTGGTATCATAGCTATTGGTTTCTCTTTTCTTGCTCAAGAAGAGACATCCTCAAGCTTGCTACAAATGGTTGGTGTTATTAATCGCAAAAGAGTAAGTAGAATAGGGATTCTTCATCCTTGAAGCACGCCTGCTTTATGCAGTTAACGGGGATACCGTCGAGAGCTATGGTCTTAATAATGGAGTCCTACAGGGCTTGCCTATGGCTTAACCATTATTGAGCTGTTAGAAGCTTAACAAGAACCGACACTGTCTTGCGCTCTGTTGAGCCCTCTCTTCTATTCCTTGAAATTTATAATATTCAAGCCATGGGTATAGATGCTTGAGTGCTTATCTTTGAAGGTAAAGAGGAGTAGCAACTAGGGCTTGAAGTGCCAAAGTACGAGTACAAATTTACACCTAAAATTTGCTAGTATGGCTACAAGGGAAAAGAGATTGAAACGAATGTTGATAGCTTTGATTTTACTAATGAAAGAGCAACTAATGATGCCCATATGCTTGTGAACTATCTTGTTTCTAGGCTTCAACAAGCCCTGGGCAATCCATCCCTCCAAGGTAAGTGCTACAACAATTGCACACCCATGGTATTCTCCAAAATCCCCACCAAGAAGAGAGATTACCTAGGAAAGCTCCTGGTGAGACTTCCAAAAGAGGACTCTCTCCGATAAGGGAAGAAGAGGAGGATCCATATGAAGGGCTCAAAAACTTGCTACTCGATGACGCATCTCCCTCTCAAAGGAGAACCCAAGTTTCAACGGTAGAGCTCCCACTGAAAGAACGAGAAAGAAGTGAGTCTCTTGCCACCTTGACGGAGATGTCTCCACAAAGACAGCGGACAAAATGCTCTCCAACACCCCCTAAACGAAGAAGACCGTCGCATACTTCTCTACACCATAATTCAAAGAGGGAAGAGAGAAAACAAGAGAACAAAAGGTCGAGAAAGAGGTCACCCTCTTCTCCATCTTCCTCATCCTTCCTCTTTTGAAGAAAGTGATGGTGCAAACAAGGAGGAACAAGGGAAGAAAAAGGCGAGAAAGAGGTCACCCTCTTCTCCATCCTCCTCATACTCTTCCTCTTCTGAAGAAATTGATGGTGCAGCTCTTGAACCACCTAAAAGAAGAGGCCATAGGAAATTCTATGCCACTTGGAAGAGGTCGTCCAAGCTCAAAGAGTTCAAAGAGGGAGGAAAGAACACCTCTTTTCTTACCTACGATGGCATTTTTCGTGCTACGGACAAAGTCTTGGCCTTTATCCAACAATTCGATGCAGCGTTTGGAGATGAGGGCTTCACGAAGTCCTCTAAGCTACGTCATGTAGCCATGCATTTTTAAACGTATGCCAGGCAATGGTGGTCTAGCCTACGAACAAATGGTGAAGCTCCACGAACATGGAAAGCTTTAAGAGCTTCCATCATGAAGCAGTTTTTGGCTACTGATTCCAAAGACAAAGTACTCACCGAATGGCGAAGCTTGAAGCTCTCTCCCTACAAATCTATTCACAAATATGTAGACAAGTTTTGAGATTTACACCTCAAAGATATTGTCTTCAAAAAGATGGATTTTGGAGAGCAAAAACAACAATTTTGTGCTTGTTTAACCGAGGATATGGCGGAGTATGTTAACTCCCAAAGGCCACACACCATATCTACGGTCATACATCATACCATGGTTGCTTCAAGAATCAATTTCCAACAAGGGGCTAAGAGAAATCTTAAGCCCACGGAAAACAAGGACCGTAACGAGCCTAAGGGGAAGGATAACATCCAAAAGTCTCCCAAAGGCAACGCCAACAACAACAAAGCTAAGGAGAAGAAATTTTATAAAGGCAAAAATAAACTCTCTCCCAAAGAGCTAGAGCGTTATCAAAAAGATAACCGTTGTTTCAAGTGCGGGGAGCAAGGGCATGCCTATCGTGCTTGTCCCCACAAGAATACACGTAATGAGCCTCCTAGAGCTACCTTGGTCGAAATTCAAGAAGAAAATGCTCATCATAAAGGATCTCTTCTATGCCATGCTTGGGGAAAGGTAAGAGAACATTATGCTTTCATTCTCTTTGACCCTGGTTCTACTCACAATTTCATATCCACATTGTTGGACACCAAGCTAGGCATCCAAGCCTATGAGATGGGAGATGTCCTACCTGCCGATGGTGCTTTCAAGGGGCAAGAAGCTAGTCAGTCCCTTAATTGGGAAATTGAGGCTCCATGTCCAAAGCTATGTGGACAAGGAGGATTTCTTCATCTCTCCTCTCAAGCATGAGGCTGTAATCCTAGGGGCACCATGGTTTGATCGCATGGCTTCCAATGTTAAATTCCCTGAAAGGAAAATCTACTTTAGGTTCAGGGAAGAATATATGTACATAGATGCTAAGGAGTTGGGTAGTACCATACCCCTTGCACATAAGCAAGCTTTCAATAAGTCAATAAAGAGCTCTATTTTTGTGTACATGATTTTTGTTGAAGATTCTCAAAATGAACCTAATGTTTGGCAAAACAAAATATAAATAATCAAAAGGAATTAGAGTTATCCAACTTCCTCAAGGGGTTCCAAGATGTTTTTATTGACGACATCCCTTATGAACTACCTCCCAAACGAGGAATGATGACCATGCAATTGAACTTCTTCTAGGAAGTTCACCGCCTAATAAACCTCCTTATCGAGTTTCAAGCTCGACAAGAGGAGATTATGCGGCAAGTGCATGAGTTAGTTGAGAAAGTCATGGTTAGGCCGCCAGGTATGTACACATATTCTTTTGTAAAAACCTAATAAGAACTCACTATGCTCTACACATTACAGTAGAGCGAGTTCACCATATCTTCGTGCTCTTCTTCTCGCACTCTCTCTCACGTCGCACTTCCGCTCGTACTCCTTCAACTGGTATCAGAGCTCAGATCAAGGCTCGGGGCAGCACTACAGGAGGCTAGAGTCACCAGCTTAGATTGGAGTGAAATTCGACAGGCAAAGACACGGCCCCAAATCTTGAGGGAGAGCGCGTAGGGCTCGATGTGCTCAAAATTTCATTCTGAGGTCATCTCGGTCACCGTTCGACTTCGACAAAGTTCTGCGCAGGCCATTTTCGACTACGTGGTCTCAGCGGGTGCAGATCCGACTCTGCAAATTTGGGGTTTTCGGCCTACGACTGCAGGTGCTGAGAATATCGACACTCCTAGAGTGTTGATTTGTGGCTGTCTACACATCGAAAGACGGCTCACAGTTCTTGGAGGCGTGTCACATACGACACGGGCGCATCTACACACAATCTGTAGGCGACATCCACTAGTTCATCTGGTAGCTTGTGTTTGCTGCTTGATATTCCAGATTTCATCCTGACATTGCAGGTACTTCCACATGGGATGTATTGTCAGAGATGATGTATGTCTGTTGAGGGTTTGCTGGCTGTGAGTCACGCAGCAAACAACCGCCGCAGCGGTTACAACATACAGTGGGAAATTTGTGGATGTATGACTTTGCGGGAAGTCTATGTACTGTCAGATTTACTGCAGCCTTTCTTGAGGGTCAGTGAGGTTTTATTGAGCTGGGGGATTCTCGAATGTTGAGATCCTTTCGGTGATACAGGTCTTGGAGCGATCCCTCGAGCACCCTTAGATAGGCAGCTAGGATGTATTGACTGTGAGTTAGACAGTTGGGATTGCATCTTTGCTTTACTGCCGTTGAGGCATTGTCGTAGTCTATGCTTACAGGACAGTGACAGTACAGTCAGAGACAGTACAGGTGCAGGACAGGTTTACCCACAGCTTACAGTGTTAGAGAGACAGTGGTTTTTTGAGCTGTTTTTTGGTCTGTTTTTAGTACACCAGAGCCATTTAACAAAGGAGACTCTGCCAAAATTTCTGCAGAATCTGAAGCTTTCTTGGTTCCTTTGACAGGTTGATATTGGTTCAGAGGTCAGTTTACAAGGGAAACTCTGCCGAATTTTTCCCAGGAAAGTAAACTACTGTGAAGCGTAAGCTATGGCTGGATCACAGGACACTGCTCTTTACAATATCAAGAAGCTGGATGGAACCAATTTCCCATTGTGGAAGAAGCAGATTTGGCACGTGTTGGTACAAAAGAAGCAGATAAAACCTATAAAGCTCAAGGGGATAAAACCAGAAGATATGGACGAAGATGAATGGAGCGAAATGGATGAATTGGCACTTTCTACCATTATGCTGACTTTGGCAGAAAGCGTTTACTTCAATGTAGCAGACGAGATTTCGGCTTATCAAGCATGATTAAAGCTGAGTGATCTTTATGAGAAGCAGAGTGCAGCTTCACAGGTAAGAAGCTTGTTGACTTGAAGATGAAAGAAGGGACACCTATGTCCAATCATTTGAATGAATTCAACACAATCTATAGTCAGTTGTCAGCTCAAGGTGTCAAGTTTGATGAACCTGTTAGAGCTATGTTCTTGTTGATCACATTGCCGGAAAGTTGGGACACTTTTCGCACAGCTTTGAGTAATTCTGCACCTCCAGATGGTTTGAACATAGCAGGTGTAGAAGGAAGTCTGCTTACTGAAGAAACCAATAGAAAGACAATGGAAAAAGGCAAAGGAACAGCCTTAGTTGTCAGGGGAAGGACCAAAGAAAAGTACAAAGGTGGAAAGAGGAATCAGTCTCGTAGCAAGTCCCGCAGTGCTAAAGGCAAGAGTGACATAGAATGCTACCATTGTGGCAAGAAGGGTCACATGAAAAGAGACTGCAGAGAATGGAAAGCAGAAAAAGGCAAAGAGAAAGCTGAAGACCATGGTGAGAAGAACAAGTCCTCAGTGAAGATTCAAGAAATAAATGTGACAAACACTGTTGCAGAGGATGACAGTCTAGTGTCAGGAGACATCTACTTCTTGAAGAATACAATGGACTCAGCTCTTCTTACAGCATCTGATGGAAATGCAATGAGTGACTGGATTATAGACTCAGGGGCATCACTTCATGTGTCGCCAAACAAGGAGTGGTTTACCTCTTATGTGACCACTAAAGATCATGTTCGGCTAGGCAATGGGCAGACATGTGAGATCTTAGGTGTTGGAGATGTTCAATTGAAGTTTCAGAATGGATCTTCTTTCACGCTGAAGAATGTGAGACATGTTCCCGCAATTACAAAGAGCTTGATCAGCACAGGTTTACTTGATGATGCTGGCTACGTCACCACTTTTGGACAGAACATGTGGAAGATATCCAAGGGTTCTATGACAGTAGCACATGGAGTAAAGTCTGGAGGACTTTACATGATTTATGTATCAAATGTCTCTAAAAATGTAATCAATGTAACCGAGCAGCCGAACGTTTCTTTGTGGCATAGCCGGTTAGGACATATGTCCAAGAAGGGAATGGAAATCTTGTCTCGTTCTGGTTATTTTCCTGGCTTTTCATTTAATGATTTTGAATTCTGTGAACATTGTATGTATGGTAAGCAAACACAGCAGCCACATAAGCATAGAAGCAGTAGAAGAGATACGCAGTCGGCACTTGTTCATAGTGATTTGTGTGGACCTATGCCTAACCTATCTCTAGGGGGAGCTTCTTACTTTATGAAATTTATAGATGATTACTCGAGAAATGTATGGGTTTACTTTCTCAAGCACAAGGATGAAGCGTTTAGTGTTTTCAAAACGTTTGTGACACTTGTGGAGAATCAGAGTGGCAAGAAGCTTAAATGCTTACGCACTGACAATGGTGGAGAGTATGTTTCAAAGGACTTTCAGGACTTTTGTGAGTCAAAAGGTATAAAACGTGAACTTATTGCTCCTTACAATCCTCCTCAAAATGGTGTTGCTGAGAGGATGAATAGGACCATACAAGAGAAGGTCAGAAGTATGTTGTCTAATGCACAGCTGCCAAATGGGTTTTGGGTTGAAGCTGTATCAATAGCTGTTCATCTTGTAAATAGATCTCCTAGCAAGGTTTTGCAGAAGGATTCAATGCCAGAGATGGTATGGTTAGGCAGAATGCCCTCATACAAGCATCTCAAAGTCTTTGGCTGTGAGGCATATACTCACGTTCCAAAGGAATTTAGAAACAAACTTGAGCCAAAGAGTAGAAAGTGCATCTTTCTAGGCTATGGTAATTCTGGTGAGATGGGGTACAGACTTTGGGATCCCGAATCTAGAAAGGTTGTCCGCAGCAATGATGTTCACTTTAATGAATCCAAATATCATTCTAAACCAGAGAGGGTTGAGGAGATTAGAAGAGTTGTCTTCCAAGAAGATGGACCTGCACGTGCAAGACAAAATGTCAGGGCTCAAGAGGAGCAAGGACAGGATAGAGTGGAACCACAGGTTGTGGCTGAGCCTGAGCCACCTATTGTGCGTAGATCTGGACCTGTCACGCGACCTCCTGATAGGTTTGTTCCATCTATGAACTATGTCATGTTGACTGATTGCAATGAGCCTTCATGTTACAAGGAAGCAGTGCAAATGAAGGACTCCGGGAATTGGCAATTGGCCATGCAGTCAGAGATGACAGCTTTGCATAAAAACCAGACATGGAAGCTAGTTAAATTACCACGGGGCAAAAAGGCTCTACCCTGTAAATGGGTTTACAGGTATAAGATCACCGCTCATGATAGTCAGCCAAAGCACAAAGCAAGGCTTGTTGCCAAGGGCTTTAAGCAAGAACAAGGCATTGACTTTGATGAAGTCTTCTCTCCGGTGGTCAAGATGACTACATTGAGATGCTTTTTTGCATTGGTTGCCATATTAGATTTGGTGTTGCACCAAATGGATGTCAAGACAGCGTTCTTGCATGGTGATTTAGATGTGGAAATTTACATGCAGCAACCAGAAGGGTTTGTTGAGAAAGGCAAGGAAGATTGGGTATGCCAGTTGTTAAAGAGTCTTTATGGCTTAAAACAATCACCGAGGGCATGGTACCATAAATTCCACAAGTTTATGCTTTCTCAAGGCTACAAACGTAGTGAGTTCGATCACTGTCTATATACAAAGAAGGCTAAGGATGGTAGTTGGCTGATCCTTATTTTGTATGTGGATGACATGTTGATTGCTGGCAATCACTTGGAAGAAATTTCAGCTTTGAAGTCAAAGATGGCAAAATCGTTTGACATGAAAGACATGGGTGAGGCAAGTCATATACTTGGTATGCACATTGAGAGAGACAGATCAAAGAAGTTGATTTGGTTATCTCAAACAGAGTATATTGACAAGGTTTTGCAACGTTTCAATATGGAGAAGGGAAAGGCACTGAGTGTTCCATTGCCACCATATGTGAAACTTAGCAAAGAAGATTGTCCCGTGTCTGAGGAAGAACAGGCTGAAATGGATAAGATTCCATATGCGTCTACAGTGGGTAGTTTGATGTATGCAATGATTGCTACTCGCCCAGACATTGCATTTGCAGTGGGAGTAGTAAGTCGATACATGTCAAACCCAGGCAAGAAACATTGGGAGGCAGTGAAAGGAATATTGAGATACCTGAAAGCTACAAAGAGTATGCGTATATGCTATGGGAGTCAGGAGCTAAGTGTAAAGGGTTTTACAGACTCAGATTATGCAGGTGACTTAGACAACCGAAGGTCTACGTCAGGGTATGTCTTTACATTGGCTGGTGGAGCAGTATCATGGCGTTCTAGATTACAAGATTGTGTTACTCAGTCTACTACAGAGGCTGAATATGTTGCAACATCAGAGGCATGCAAAGAATCAATTTGGCTTAATCGACTAGTAACAGATTTGGGAATCAAAGAAGAGATGCCTGTGTTATATTGTGATAGTCAAAGTGCTATACAATTGGCTCGCAATCCAGTCTATCACTCAAAGACAAAGCATGTGGATGTGAAGTATCATTTCATCAGGGAAATGCTCGAGGATAAGCAACTTCAGCTTGTCAAAGTTCACACCATAGAAAATCCTGCTGATATACTTACAAAAGGACTTCCCTCAGAGAGCTTTGCGCATTTTCGCAAGCAGTTAGGTGTAGGGTAGTACATCACTTCTCTACATCTCTTGTATATTAGCTTGTATAGTAGCTTCTCTCACATTTAAAGTACCACATTGGACTTTAAGTGGGAGGTTTTTGGGGTATTAAGCCCAATGTGGTCGCCCAGGTAAGTGGGCGGGCCGCCAGGTATGTACACATATTCTTTTGTAAAAACCTAATAAGAACTCACTATGCTCTACACATTACAGTAGAGCGAGTTCACCATATCGTCGTGCTCTTCTTCTCGCACTCTCTCTCGCGTCGCACTTCCGCTCGTACTCCTTCAAGGCCTAGCTCATTTCCATTTTGTTCACCAGTGATATTAGTGCAAAAGAAAGACGGCACATATTGTATGTGTGTCGACTATAG
The DNA here is from genome assembly GCF_014529385.1 of Adiantum capillus-veneris. NCBI lineage: Eukaryota > Viridiplantae > Streptophyta > Polypodiopsida > Polypodiales > Pteridaceae > Adiantum > Adiantum capillus-veneris. The sequence continues at coordinate 37,300,860 of NC_140934.1, forward strand.
AGCACTAAATAGTATCACTATCAAAAATAGGTTTCCCACTCCACGGGTGGAAGACCTATTTGATAAGCTACAAGGGTTGACTTACTTCAGTAGGATTGACCTAAAAAGTGGCTATCATCAAATAAGGATAGTTGATTAAGACATTGTAAAGACCGCATTTCGCACTACGTTTGGTCTTTACGAGTACATTCTCATGCCTTCTGGCTTGACCAATGCACCAACCACATTTAACCGCTTGATGGAGAAGCTATTCGGGCCTCACCAAACCTTTACTGGAGTGTTCTTTGATGCACTACAACAAAATAAGGTGTCATCGACGCAGATATCGACGCGGCGCGACGCTGTGAAACCAGTCGCTATTTGCGACGCAGGTATAGATGTGTATAGAGACGCAGATTGCCACGCATATAGCGATGCAGATTGCCACGCACATAGCGACAACCATAACAGAAAAAAAAATTCTTGGACAGAGGGCAGGTAGCCTGGCCTGTGCCCAGTTAAAAGATGGACACACCCACAGCCAGACTTCCTGCCCTCTGCCCAAGAAAGCAAGCAGCACCAAAATATCAACCATGCTCCCGCGCGCAGAAATTTCGGCAGAGTTTCCTTTGTTTTTACATAAACTTTTAAAAAAAAAACCATATCATGTATACGCCTCCTACATGCTATCCATGTAGGATCTCACATGAGATTTAAGGCCAATGAAAGACAACCGTACCAACTGAAAAGCATAACCATAACTTAAAAGCATAACCATAACGAACCATAACCATAACTTAAAACCATAACCGGCTATAACCACTTTGATCAAAACCATAATGCAGATAACCATAACCATAAACAAAATTAACAATAACCATAAGCATAACCAGAAAGAGAAACAATAATTGTCTATACAATGACAACGACAATAATCATAACCATAAGGGAAACAATAACTGTCTGAACACTAACTGTTCGTACAAAAAAGAGACACAGAAGCGTGTCTGTGTCTCACAAAGCATATATATGAAATCTGGTCCACTAATGACTAGGCGTCGCAACCTGCACATAGGACAACTCACAAAATTAGTATTGATATTACTTCACATATACTGACTTAATTAAATCAACTTACACATATTAACGTCTCACCTCAAGCGATCAGCGAGACTGTAAGGCCTCCCAGTCTACAAGCTCTCCTGAAGCTTCAAGATCATTCAGTACTTCATAGATACCTCTGCGATATCCATCTGACTCCTCCTCGCGTGTCGGAGCTCGATGCATCACAAGATTCTGCGTTTATACAAAAATCAAAGTAATAAGAATACATGATTCATCGCGTTTTAAAAAACGCCATAGTTAAGAGTGGATCTATTCGTAGAATGCCACTGCATCAACTTTGCAATGGAACCACAATGAAACATGTTTTTTATCCTAGGAATGATAGGGAAATGCCGCAACACTTTAGCTGGCACTGTCTCGCCAACTGTATCTTGTTTGTAGCGCATTGCTCCGCACTTAGGACACGACAGACAATCTGCGAATTCATTGCGAAAAAGAATGCAATCATTTGGACATGCATGAATCTTGTTGTAGTCCAAGCCAACTGAGGTCAGAAGTTGCTTTGCGTCTGGCCTGGAGGGGGGCATTTCATTGCCAGCCGGGAGAAGTTGCTCCCGCAATAACCTCTTTAAGCCACATTAAATTAAAAAGCTCTCCGAGCACATCACCGTTGCAATCGAAAAATCTCTTTTGTAAATTACGTACCTAAACAAAGCAGTGACGCTTGCATCTGACCACCCGTACACTGACTGAAGATTCAAAAACGCCAGACAAGTACGAAGCACAAATATTTTGGCGCCTTCATAGATTGGTTGACGTGCCAACTTCCTCAACATGTCTTCAGGAGATAGGCGCACGGCTTCTGGTGTTGCTTCATTCGCGTTCTCCTCGCTTGTCTGGAAGAAGGTATCTAGCATCTCCTCCATGCCGTCGTCTTCTGTCTGTAAGCCCTTTTCTGCTTCCATCCGTGGCTCTATATTGGTCGGACCTTCACGCATAATCTTTTTTCTCTCTCCCTCTCAGATGTAGGTGCTATGTCGCGGAAATCAATGCCCGTTCTGTAGGAGTCGTATCGCAGATTCTATACGGTTTCTCTAGCAAACTCTCCGTACTTGT